>NC_140169.1:52149773-52177117 GCF_963971535.1 Notolepis coatsorum
GTGTTCGTCCCATTTTGTGAAGTTTTGGTTTGCAAGTGGGCCCCAGACCTCGCAACCATACAGGGACATGGGTTCTATGACGGAGTCTAATATTTTGAGCCAGATTTGAAATGGGATGTCTAGCTTGTAGCGGTGGAACGGTTCACAAAATCGACGGTTCGGTTCGTATCACGGTTTTGGGCTAACGGTTTTCGGTTCGGTTCGATATACGTTGCTTTTTATTTTATTTTTAAATTTAACACTCACAAATCTAAACATGCTTCTCATTTATTAAAAACAAAAAAAAATGTTTACAGTGTTACAGTGTTTACAGCCTTAAATAATGTTTGGCACACAAAGACCGAACTGACTGAAAAATATAGGCTACATTTGTCAAAGTATTAACTTAGCGCAAACAAACAATATGCTCAGCCAGCACTAGACTTTCCTTTCTTTAATATAAACACAAAAAAACAATGTCAACAATGTTTAAATTCCCTGATTGTCAGTTCTTAATGGAAAGATTAGTTTTCCGCTTGAAATTAAAGTGCAGTATTTGAAATACAATGAAAGGAATCTGGCTGGATTTCTTATCAAAGGGAAAAGTGTCACTATTATTTAAAATAAATAAATAAACAAATTAGAAGGCCATCAATATAAATTGCAGCAGACATCAAACTAACACACACACTGTACTGTTTCAAAACAACACTGCTCTGTTCATTCTATTTTTAAAATACGTACATTATCAGACAGACAGACAGACAGACAGACAGACAGACAGACAGACAGACAGACAGACAGACAGACAGACAGACAGACAGACAGACAGACAGACAGACAGACAGACAGACAGACAGACAGACAGACACACACACACACCATAACATAACATAACATAACATAACATAACATAACATAACATAACATAACATAACATAACATAACATATCTACTGCTCCAGAACAGAACCAGAACTTACCTGTCCTCGCTAACCGTGTCTTCTTTCGGGATCAAAACGGCAGCATTTACGGCATCCGAATGCCCTTCGATTGGGTTTTGCTACAAGATCCATGTTTTTAGCAGATTCAAAGCGAAAACTTTCCGTAGCAGCAAAGCACGTTCTGGGGTTCGATCAGAATGTTAACTGCGCAACTGCGAGTGGAAACTTTCGAACACATGGCGTGAAGAAAATAGGCTATACACAACTATAATTATTATTATAAAAAAGTTATAATAAAAAATAAAAAATAAACTGCCGGTGATGCGGTAATCAGCTTGACTCTGCAGTGGGCGTGACATGATAGCGATACCGCGATAATGCGGTTACCCCGGCAGCCCTACATACACATACACATACACATACACATACACAAACACACACAAACACACACAGACATACTCTCTGTCTTTCTCTCTCCCTCTCTCTCTTTCTTTCTCTCACACACACACTCCTACACACACATTAGCACTTTGACACTCTCATAAATGTAAAATGTAACACACACACACACACACACAGCTTCAGAATCTATTATGGTTTGTGGTCCATACTTTAGAAAGTTAGCAGAGAGTGACCTCTAGTGGTGAGAGGTAGGTAACACAAACCTGGCTAATCTAATACAGCTTGAGCCAGAACAGTAACATCTTATTTAGCCTGCCTCCCACGCAGAACAACAACTAAACAATAGAAACAGATGGTATGTCACTTACTGTAGTAGTAGTAGTAGTAGCAGTAGTAGCAGTAGTAGTAGTAGTAGTAGTAGTAGTAGTAGTAGTAGTAGTAGTAGTAGTAGTAGTAGTAGTAGTAGTAGTAGTAGTAGTAGTAGTAGTAGTAGTAGTAGTAGTAGTTTATTCAGTCATCACACAATACAATATATACACAATGAATGAATGAATGAATGAATGAAAACTTTATTTAACAGATTGCAGAATGGGTACAATACAGTACGGCTCAATACACACAATTGTTAAGGGGATGCAGACCTGAGAAAGACGTTTGTCTTGTTTCCATCAGGGTCCCCCATTTTCAATTCATATAGACATTTATGACATACACAACATACATGACATTTATGGCATAGGGACATATAGGTATTTAGTACTGATACATTTGTGACATAAACAGTATTCAAATATACAGTACTGTTACCCCTAGATCCTGACAGAGTATATACATATGATGGGGAGGGGACTGTACATTAGGAGGGGGTGAGTGGGTGGGAGAGAGATATACATACGGTGGGGAGGGAATATATACATGCGGTGGGGAGGAGACTGTCTATTAGGAGGTGGTGGGGGTTTTGTGCATTTACGGTGGCCAGTTTCGAATTGCAGCCTCCCGTAGGTGCTCTTTAAGAGCGGTTTTGAATGTGGGTAAGGATTCACATTCCTTTACAGCTTTAGGTAGGGCGTTCCACATTGATGTGGCATAATTGCGAAACGTATTTAGTCCCTTGTTTGAGCCGAATCTGGGTTTAACATGATTTGTTGAGCTTCCTCTGGTGTAGTGGTTGTGGTATTCACTGACCTTTGAGAAGTATTTTGACATGTACATGGGTACCTTAGTCGTATAGTGTATCTTGTAGACCAGGCCCATTGCAAGTTGCTGTACTCTGTCGTCTACTCTAAGCCATCCTAGGTTGTCAGCTTTAGGTAGGGCGTTCCACATAGGGCGTATTTGAAAATATGGTATGTCATAAATGTATAGATGTAGCAGTACTGTCTATCTGTATGTCATGTGTGTCATATGATGAATTGAAAATGGGGGACCCTGATGGAAACAAGACGAAAGTCTTTCTCAGGTCTGCATCCTCTTAACAATTGTATGTATTGAGCTGTACTGTACTGTACCCATTCTGCAATCTGTTAATAAACTTTTCAATCAATCAATCAATCAATCAGTCAAAGTGGGCAGGGGTGAGGTGGGTTCTGGGGGTAAGGTCAAGTAGTAGTCTGACCAGTTTGTTTTGTGATGTTTGTAATTTTGTTTTAAGCGCTTTTGAGGTGCTTTGGTACCATGAGGTGCACGCATAGTCGTAGTACCCTTGAATGAGTGTGTAGTATATTCCTACAGAATCCTACCATAATCTAAGGTTATTGTAGTACAGTACAATGGGATTGCTTATCTGGAAGGAGGAGAAAGGGATCATACGTGATAGAATTATTGGTCTCCTCATCTGACTTAAAGCAGATGAAGAATAAACGTGTAGCCAGACAAACCAGAACTATAGTTCAACTCAACATTTATTTGAGCCAGAGGCCAAGAGTGAATAAAAGGTTGCCTTTCACATACTAGGATTATCAGAAAACATTAACATGGCTGCCGTGTACAGGAATCAACAAGGTGGTTTGCATCTCAAACCCCAATATGTACAGAAAACAGTCACTCGTTAACATAATTTGAACATACATTGACAATACTGTAAGCCCTTTTTGTATATAAGTAAGCCTGGTTTCTAAACTAAGTTTACATTCTATTCTAACCAAACATGGTGGTTCCATTCGGCTTACTTACATTAAAACAGCTCAGCAGTAGTCTCTCGGTGGGGAGCCGTTGGAGCCGCAGACCTGGGTTGGGTCTGGGCTCCAGAATAACACTATGTCGGCCCTTATATCCTATAATTTCTAGCCAATAATAGCACATTTTCCTAATATATTTGGTCCAATCCGGCTTCTTCTTGTGGGAGGTTGGGTCTTGCCCCACGGGTGGGGGTTGGTGTCAATAGCCCCCTCCTTTGGGCTATGGCTTCTCATGTTTGGACAGAGAGGGGGGCCTGCCTATGGCCCCCGTCGTTGTCGTCCTCCAGTGAACAGAAGGGGGGTCTTGGTGGCCCCCGTCGATGTGGTAGATCTTGACTTCCGTGAACAGAGGGGCCTATTACCATACAGTACTACAGTCTCGTGTGGGGGTGGAGAATGGCTCTCTGTCACCCCTGTATCCATCCATATTTAGCACTGAAAACCCACTCTGCTTGTTGACAGAGTAGCTGTGATGACTTATACCAGAATTCTATACCAAGAGTGTAATCACCCTTCCTTTCATGTGACATTCTAAATGGTAGTATTCTTTGTAAGTTACCTACATCAACCTTTATTTACCAGATAATATAACTGTGATAAATATACCAGGATTTAGAGTGAGTCACCATTTCGTCTGTGGGGTGCAACTTATTTACATAGTCTTTGTTGTCCCCTGATTACATTAGCTTGAGGGGCTTTTTATGACCTGCCTGTTCTCCTACATACCGTTTGGGTAAGCAGTCTTCTTATGAGAGGGGGTTGGTGTGGAATGTCTGTCTCTCCTACATTATGACTCTCTAATTATTCACACCTATTAATTATGAAATTCAACGTCAATATTTACCACAAGTGCTCCTGTCAGAGTCTTCAGGATATTCTTGTTTACCAGAGAGGAGATCCGGTACAAGAATCTAGTTCGTTGGTTGACTTTTTTTATTACATTGGATGCCATTTTGTCACAGGAAAGATTTGCCTCTAGGATGGAACCCAGGTAGGTAATTTCGTCTTTCCTTGTGACAATATTGTCACCCACTGCAACTGAGAAGCCGTCGGTCTTGCTGAGTTTGTTATTTGAACCGAAGAGAATGGACTCTGTTTTATATGTAATGATAGTTTGTTATCAGCGAGCCATATGCAGATTTTGCCTAGTTCCGAGCTGAGGGTTTTTTCAACCTGCAACTTGTTCTTGTCAGAGACCAGCAGGGCTGAGTCGTCCGCAAACAGGAACAAGTTGCAGTCACAGGCTGATGACATGTCATTTGCATAAATTAGGAAGAGTAGCGGTCCTAGTATGCTTCCTTGTGGAACACCACAGCTCACTGTGAGGGGGGGGGATAGAGTACCGTTTACCTCTACCATATGTTCTCTCCCCTCCAGGTAGGATTGCATCCAGCTCACTGATAAGCTATCAAAACCAATTGCTTTTAGCTTGTCAATCAGAATCATTTATCAAACAATCATTTAACAATATTTGATTTTACAGTGACTGAAAAGGTACAGACTGAAGCATAATGCTTATATATGCCTCTCCTATATTCTTAACAAAATTAAGACTCCAAAACAGTATTCTAAAAGAAAATAGCAAAAAAACAGTATTATTCACCCTTGTAGTTTTCAAAAATAGCTTTACAAACCATTTTCTTAAAAAGCAAAAGCGAATGACTCATTCTTAACTGTATATCAGCATTGTTCCACAAGTTAACCCCAATAATAGAAATACACTTCCTTTTAATCCCTTTCTTAGCTTTTTGAACATACATTTACAAATATCTCTCAAATCATATTTTCTTTCATGTATTGAAAAATACCTTTGCACCCCGTCTGGGAGTAACTTTGCTTTAGCTCTGTACATTATTTGCATAGTTTTATAATAAACCAAATCATTAAATTTCATAATATGAGACTTTATAAACAATGGATTTGTGTGTTCTAACCAGCCTTGAAAAGGTTCCGAATGGCCCGCTTTTGCAGTAAGACTATTGGATTTACTGTATTTTTTAATGTCGACCCCCACACGTCCACACAGTAAGATATGTAAGGAAGTATAAGTGAGCAGTAAATGATGTGCAAGGCTTTGTAGTTTAATATATCCTTACATGTAGGGATGCACCGAAAATTCGGCCACCGAAAATTATCGGCCGAAAATGGTTAAAAAGGCTCTTTCTGCCAAAAGGGTTTTAGCACCGAAAATATATGACCGAATGTCAAATAACGTGTTGTTGTGATGACGTCATCAAAACGCGACTACAGACATACCGGTAGCATGCGCAACGTGTAACGTGAGCAGCTTGGCAGCTCTTCCTGCATTCTACAGCCTGTGATAACTAACTCCTCTTTGGAGTAGGGATGCCCCCCGAAACCCGGTTCTAAACTAAATTAGAAAAAACCGGAGTATTGATAAGCTCCGACGTTAACGGTACTGCTATCAGTAGTCTCTAGGAGCGGATTAGCTACGGAGCTAACAGTGTACCATCCATCTGCGACGCAACGGTGGCAGCAACAGTGGACACGGAGTAATGTTAACGTTATGTCGAATTCATACTACACTACACGTATGAACCAGGGGCGGAGCTAGGGGGTGGCTACCTGGGCTCAAGCCCCGGATGTATTCTGAAAAGCCCCGAATCTATTTAAAAAAAATAAAATAAAAAATGATTTTTTGTATTTTTTTTTTACAATTCATCATTGTTACATAAAAATATGTTTGCACCAGATTTAGCAGAAGCTAATTTCCATCTGTGGTCTATCCAGCTGCTAACTGTATTTGAGTGAGTTAAGTCTTGGTTTTATGGAAGACTCAGACCTAAGCTTTAAATCACAATCAACAAGTTGACAAAAACGTAATTCTTCCACCTTAGAAACATAGCTAAAGTACGGCCATTTATAAATCAAAAGGACGCTGAAAACCAGATCCATGCCTTTATCTCAAGCCAACTCGACTACTGTAATGCACTCCTTACCGGCCTCCCGAAAAAATACGATGATAACTATTTTATTGCAATGCACTATTGCATTATTTTATTCTATTTGACTAACTATTTTATTGCATTGCACTATTTTACTTTGTATCAGTGAATCATAGACGCCTGGCCATAAGAGCATTCGGAGCATCTCTGCTCTCCCACTATTGAACTTGGGGGAGCAAAGGTATGATCTTGCTCCACCACTTTTTGATTATATGAAAAATATGATATATCCCCCCCCAATATATAAATCTAACCATAACTACGTTATGGTTAACTGAGTTTTATAGTGAAAAGAGCAGCTTTATTGGTCAAGATTGAAGGCTCTATATTGCAGGAAATTGCACGTACAGGTTCATTAAATTCAAAAAAAATCTGTCGTGGAGGGGGTTGTGCCGGACCCCCTCCAAACCACCCATTGCCTGCCCAAAAACTAAAAAGAAAATTACAAAAAAAAAAATAAGGGGGGGGGGCCATCTGGGCTAAGCCCCGGATCTCCTACAATCCTAAATCCGCCCCTGGTATGAACTCGACATAACGTGTCGTTAACGTTACTCCGTTTCCATGAAGTGTTTAATTAGCAGCAATCTCTGGTTGAAAATGTATCGTTAGACCGGAAATGGGAATGCGAGGACAGGAAGTCGTCATCAATCGTTTTAGTCTTAACTAAAAGATTTTAACAAAATAAAAAGCAGCAGCACTATTGCATAACTGAGTCATGTTTGCTATGTATTTCTTTCTTTAGGGGAGTAGGACATTTGTTTCACAGTTTTAGCATGATGTTTTAAAGATGGCCAGGTTAAACACAGGTTTTTGTTTTTAAGAGGGGGGGGGTTTGATTTGATTGAAGTTTATTTCAAATATGCAACACAACAAACAAACATCAAGTACATCAACACCTCTTGTGTGTGTGTGTGTCTTTATGCAGATCTTTATGCCGTTTTAAAGCACCTTGGCTTTGTTCTGAATGCACTTTGTTCTGAATGCACTTTGTTGTAGTTATCCTACAGAGAAAAGAAAATGCACTTGACTTTAATGCACATTTTGTTGTATGCAAAGAGAAAATGTTTAAATTGTACAACCTTTCAGCAGTCAGTCTGGAATTAATGTATGCATTCAAAAGTGCTGAATAAATGTTTTATGGGCCCATAATAGTGATTATTAATATTATTTAAGTTAAGTTTAGCCATAATCATGTATTTTGCCATAATCAGGTAGCTAAAAAAAATACAAATACATTATATATATATTTATATTAATCATTTTTCGGCCTTTTGGCATTCGGTTTTCGGCCAACTGTTTCCTATTTTCAGTATCGGTTTCGGCCAAGAATTTCCCATTCGGTGCATCCCACATGTATACAATATTGCTACTGACTTAGATATTTTTCCTTGAATATAGTGTGTATAGTGTGTAACATGTTGTTTCCATGTTAATATAGTTAACATGTTGTTTCCATGTTAACTTACAATTATTTAACAATCAATCAATACTTACAATAACATGATAACAATAGTCATAGTGAAAGCTGTTACCCATCGCCTTCATAAAGTCTGACATGTTCTTGAACTGAGAGATATTTGTACAACTTTAAATCATTCTGTAGAGAATTCCACAGTTCTACGCCACATACTGAAATACTGCTTTAACGTAGTCCTACATACTGTTGGTGCTTTAAAATACATTACAGACAACTTCTGCAAACAACTTATTCACAGTTCTTCTCTTTATACATTAACAATGTTATTTAATTGTCTCTCTGTCTTTCTCTCTCCCTCTGTGTCTTTCTCTCTCTCTCTCACTCTGTGTGTGTCTCTCTCTGTCTCTCTCTCACTCTCCCTCTGCCTATCTCTGTCTCTCTCTCTCCCCCCTCTGTATCTCTCTGTCTCTCTCCCTCTCTGTCTTTCTCTCTCTCTGTCTGTGTGTCTCTCTCTGTCTCTCTGTCTCTACCTCTCTCCCTCTGTCTTTCTCTCTCTCTCTCACTCTGTGTGTGTCTCTCTCTGTCTCTCTCTCACTCTCCCTCTGCCTATCTCTGTCTCTCGCTCTCCCCCCTCTGTATCTCTCTGTCTCTCTCCCTCTCTGTCTTTCTCTCTCTCTGTCTGTGTGTCTCTCTCTGTCTCTCTGTCTCTACCTCTCTCCCTCCTCTCTCTTTCTCTCTCTCTGTCTCTCTCGGTCTCTCTCCCTCTCTGTCTTTCTCTCTCTCTGTCTGTGTGTCTCTCTCTGTCTCTACCTCTCTCCCTCCTCTCTCTTTCTCTCTCTCTGTCTCTCTCTGTCTCTCTCCCTCTCTCTCGCTCTCTCTGTCTCTCTCTCCCTCTCTGTGTGTGTGTGTCTGTCTCTCTCTCTCTCTCCCCCCTCTCTTCCTCTCTCTCTGTGTGTCTGTCTCTCTCTCTCTGTCTCTCTCTCTCCCCCCTCTCTTCCTCTCTCTCTGTGTGTCTGTCTCTCTCTCCTTCTCTCCCCTCTGTCTCTCCCTCTCTCTCTGTCTCCCCCCCCCCCCCCCCCCGCCCTCTCAGCGCTGGCAGAAGTCCGGTACCCACTTGGAGCACCTGGTGTCACGGTTCTGTCTGGACTCTGAGATGGCTCTGGAGGGCCTGGACTCGTCCCGCATGCTGGTCATCAGCCCGTGTGAACTGTCGGCTTACACACAGAGATGGGAGTTACCCTTCTCCTGACCCCTGACCCCCTGACCCCCTGACCCCCCCCCCAAAAAGAAGAAGAAAACAGAAAGAATTGAACAATTTAAGAAAGAAACATGGTTCAGACTCTCAGTGGAGCTCAAGAGTCTGGCAACAGTACGAATCAAGCACACCCCCCCCCACAGATCTGCCACCTCTAAACAAGAGTACGAATCAAGCACACCCCCGACAGATCTGCCACCTCTAAACAAGAGTACGAATCAAGCACCCCCCCCCCCCCACAGATCTGCCACCTTTAAACAAGAGTACGAATCAAGCACACCCCCCACAGATCTGCCACCTTTAAACAAGAGTACGAATCAAGCACACCCCCCACAGATCTGCCACCTCTAAACAAGAGTACGAATCAAGCACCCCCCCCCCACAGATCTGCCACCTCTAAACAAGAGTACGAATCAAGCACCCCCCCCCACAGATCTGCCACCTCTAAACAAAAGTACGAATCAAGCACCCCCCCCACAGATCTGCCACCTCTAAACAAGAGTACGAATCAAGCACCCCCCCCCCACAGATCTGCCACCTCTAAACAAGAGTACGAATCAAGCACACCCCCCACAGATCTTCCACCTCTAAACAAGAGTATGAATCAAGCACCCCCCCCACAGATCTGCCACCTCTAAACAAGAGTACGAATCAAGCACCCCCCCCCCCCACAGATCTGCCACCTCTAAACAAGAGTACGAATCAAGCACACCCCCCCCCCCCACAGATCTGCCACCTCTAAACAAGAGTACGAATCAAGCACCCCCCCCCCCCCCCCACAGATCTGCCACCTCTAAACAAGAGTACGAATCAAGCACACCCCCCACAGATCTGCCACCTCTAAACAAGAGTACAAATCAAGCACACACCCCCCCCCCCCCACAGATCTGCCACCTCTAAACAAGAGTACGAATCAAGCACACCCCCCACAGATCTGCCACCTCTAAACAAGAGTATGAATCAAGCACACCTCCCACAGATCTGCCACCTCTAAACAAGAATATGAATCAAGCACCCCCCCCCCCACAAATCTGCCACCTCTAAACAAGAGTACAAATCAAGCACACCCCCCCCCCACAGATCTGCCACCTCTAAACAAGAGTACGAATCAAGCACACCCCCCACAGATCTGCCACCTTTAAACAAGAGTACGAATCAAGCACACCCCCCACAGATCTGCCACCTCTAAACAAGAGTACGAATCAAGCACACACCCCACAGATCTGCCACCTCTAAACAAGAGTACGAATCAAGCACACCCCCCACAGATCTGCCACCTCTAAACAAGAGTACGAATCAAGCACACCCCCCACAGATCTGCCACCTCTAAACAAGAGTATGAATCAAGCACACCCCCCACAGATCTGCCACCTCTAAACAAAAGTATGAATCAAGCACACCTCCCACAGATCTGCCACCTCTAAACAAGAATATGAATCAAGCACCCCCCCCACAAATCTGCCACCTCTAAACAAGAGTACAAATCAAGCACACCCCCCACAGATCTGCCACCTTTAAACAAGAGTACGAATCAAGCACACCCCCCACAGATCTGCCACCTCTAAACAAGAGTACGAATCAAGCACCCCCCCCACAGATCTGCCACCTTTAAACAAGAGTACGAATCAAGCACACCCCCCACAGATCTGCCACCTTTAAACAAGAGTACGAATCAAGCACCCCCCCCCACAGATCTGCCACATTTAAACAAGAGTACGAATCAAGCACACCCCCCACAGATCTGCCACCTTTAAACAAGAGTACGAATCAAGCACACCTCCCACAGATCTGCCACCTTTAAACAAGAGTACGAATCAAGCACACCCCCCACAGATCTGCCACCTCTAAACAAGAGTACGAATCAAGCACACCCCCCACAGATCTGCCACCTCTAAACAAGAGTACGAATCAAGCACACCCCCCACAGATCTGCCACCTCTAAACAAGAGTGCTAACTCTCACCCTCAAAAGACACATAGACACGTTACAAAGCAGTGAGTTCACCTCTTGGTATAGCGGTCTGTGCTGTTGCCCGCGGCGTGGGAGACCCGGGTTCGAAACTCCCTCGGGGCATCGAAGTTTAAGGTGACGAAGACTTAAGACTGATGGCACACCTATCTGATGGACTGATAGGGTAGCGGTCTCCTTCACCCGGGAGGGATGCGACAGATTGTTGTAACCGTCGTCTTCGTGCAAATAAACGCTGTTGCTCTGGTGCATTCTGGGGGATGGAGTATTCTCCCTGAGCACTCAGGAAGGACTCGCCGGCACAAAGAGCTTCAGAATAGAGAATGAAAGGCAAAGCACACAGAGGCCCTGTTTTTCTTCTTCTTTCTTCTTCTTTCTTTTTTTACTTTGTTCTTTTAAAGGGGCACTTCGCCAAAATACTGATTTATTTTGCACATCACACACATCCAGAAGCTCCATACAGTTTTCCGCATATTAATTTAGTTTGACAGTTATTGGGAGTAAATGGGTTTGAATATGGCCACCAGTGATGTCATTGACATTGAATCGTTGCTGTGATGTAGATAATATAATAATAATAATGATGATGATGATGATGATGATGATGATGATGATGATGATGATGATGATGATGATGATGATGATGATGATGATGATGATGATGATGATGATAATAATAATGATGATGATGACAGAATAGCAGCACCACTTTGTCCTATAGGGACTGTCCTATGACATCACTTGTGGGGCCATATTCAAACCAATTTGATCGCAATAACTGTCTGTGAAACTAAAGGAATGTGTTCAAAACTGTTTAGAGTTTTGGGACGTGTGTGAGATTGTGTGCAAAAATAAATTAGAATTGTTTTTGGTGAAGTGCCCCTTTAAAATGTAGGCCGCACCTTTGAGCTCCACTGATCGAGAGAGAGAGAGAGAGAGAGAGAGAGAGAGAGAGAGAGAGAGAGAGAGAGAGAGAGAGAGAGAGAGAGAGAGAGAGAGAGAGAAGAGAAGAGAAGAGAAGAGAAGAGAAGAGAAGAAAAGAGAAGAGACAGACAGACAGACAGACAGACAGACAGACAGACAGACAGACAGACAGACAGACAGACAGACAGACAGACAGACAGACAGACAGACAGACAGACAGACAGACAGACAGACAGACAGTGGACTGATGAATTGAAAATGGGGGACCCTGACGTAAACAAGACCAAAGTCTCTCTCTGGTCTGCATCCCCTTAACTGTGTGTATTGAGCTGTACTGTACTGTACCCATTCTGCAATCTGTCAATCAATCAATTAGAGAGAGAGACAGAGAGAGAGAGAGATAGGAGAGACACAGAGAGAGAGAGAGAGAGAGAGAGAGAGAGAGAGAAAGAGAGACAGAGAGAGAGAGATAAGAGAGAGAGAGAGAGAGAGAGAGAGAGAGAGAGAGAGAGAGAGACAGAGACAGAGACAGAGACAGAGATTTTTTGATTTTAGAAAAACATTTATTTACATAATTCTCATTACAATGTACAATGTGTATGTCAATACAATTAAACAACTAACTACACATTATATCGGGCAACATGTGTCCCCATCACACTTAAAACCACATGAGATCTCACAATAAAAAAAATGCTAAAATACACCTGTCCTTCTGCAACACAACAAAAAAACATTGAAGCTCCACCCAAACAAAAAAAGTATCCATACTTCCATTCAACACATAATATGTCATCAAGAACAACATATGAGCAACCCAAAAGGGTCTCGTCAGTCCATTTGTGTCAGTTTCTATCCAGCTCATGAAAAAAAAGATCCCCTTCATCAGGACCTTCCGTTCCACCGAAATAATCCTGCAACAGGTATTGTTCCCCGACGCTCCGCGCTTCAGTCAAATCGTCCAGACAGACCCTGTTGTGACAGGCCGTCCTCAGCCCCAATAAAGAAGCCACTTCCTCTGACCCGGCTACATTCACAACATCTTTCAGTGTCATTGTCCCAACTGCTTGCAGACACTGTCCAAGCCCAGATCTACTCCCTTCCCGAATGTCCAGCCGGGCTCCACACATCAGAAGCTCCATTATCATGGTAACATTATATTATCCGGTTTTCTGAGCTTCTGCACAATTTTTCTCAGTCTAAAAACTTCCTGGGAAGTGTACCCCCCATTGTTCTTCAACCTCATTTGAGTCCTTGCTGAAAAAATAAACATCTCTAAATCTTCAAAAAAATCTTCCACTTTGACACTTCTCAAATTTTTTGTTGTGTGCAGGAACTTCTGTATCTGCCTGACTGCATAACATTTTTTCCGTTGTGAATCAGACACTTGAGAAGCATTTGGGAACTCATCTTCCTCAACACTTGAGATGTCATCCCACCCATTGTTTTTCAATCTCACCCCATTGCTTTTCAACCTCATCCTTGTCCATGCTGGACTGAGAGGAACCTGTGTCTTCTACACCCTCCTGACTCTCTTTGACCAAACTTGTCACTCCTTCCTTATCCTGAGAGCCCACCCCTCCATCACTTCCCACCACGCCATCCACTGTCTGACTGTGTACATTGTCCACCACATTCAAATTTTCCCCTATTACTTCACTTGTCATATTTTTTTTATTCCTTTTTTTACCCTGACGTGGTGTTGGGCTTGGGGGGACAAAAAAAACTCTGCTCTCCCCTGTTACCTCGCCACTTGTTGAAGGGGGGGCAGCATCTCTGATTCCCACCTCCTTACCTACACAACCACTGGTTGAGGGGGGAACAGCGTCTCCCACCCCTCCCTCCTCTGTACCTGCACCACCCGCACCACCCCCTGTTACCCCACAGTCGCCACTAGTTGAGGGGGGGGCAGCTTCCCTCACTCCTCCCTCCTCTGTACCAAGGCTCTGCTCCGTACCTGCTACACCGGTTCTGTGGCCCTGCATCTGGATACTATCTGCTGCGCTACTGACGGTCTGCAAAGGGCCACTGTTTACATTGCTGACGGTCTGCAGCGGGACACCGTCTACACTGCCGACGGCCTGCAAAGGATCACTACCGACATTGCTGATGGTCTGCAGCGGGACACTGTTGTTGTCACTGCTCTCAGCTCTGCGCTGCCACACTCCGAGTTCTCCCTTCTCTACACCTGTACTACGCGCAGCCTTGACTGGGATCACTGTCCCTGCTGCACTGCGTGCAGGCTGAGATTGTGCGCCTCTCCCCTCTTCCCTCACACAGTCTCGGATTAAATGTCCCTCTTCCCCGCATTTGAAACATTTTGAGTTTCCAGAGTTCACAAAAACGACGTAATCAAAATCATCAACTCTTAATTTCAAAACCAAATCAATCTCTTCTCTGTTGTTCTCGAGAATCATTAAAACTTGGCGTCTATGTGACACAACATGTTTTAACAACGGAGATTTGCATCCAGATGACAGTTTTCTTATCGGGGAAATTATCCTCCCATATCTTGCAAGTTGATTTATCAGTACTTCGTCACTTATGAACGGCGGGATGTTATTTATATTAATCCTTCTGCCTGGTGTGGAGAGAGGCTCCACTGTAATATACACATCCTCGATATTGATTCCCGATTCAACAACCGAGTGCACCTTCTCAAGACAGTCTAGGAAAATAACAACTCCACCGTTCATCCTCGCGGCTGATTTCACACTTTTATGTCCAACGACTTTACCTATTGCCAAGCTGCAATCCTCTACGGACACATTAGAAGCATTAATCTTTACACCATGCTTCCTGCTCATTTTGGCAAACTCCATACTGGCGTCTGACGTCAGCCAGCAAACCAGCCTGGCCGATGCGACTGCCAAACAAACAAAACACTCCCACTTAACCCTATACACACCAAAAACACACAGCAACCCAACACAACACTATAATACAATATCCCATAAACAAATTAACAAAATAGACAGATAAAGATAGAAAAAAAGAGAGTTCTGAGAGAAGATGTTGGGAGGGAGGGGGGAGGTGAATGATTTGATAATGAAACAATGTTGTATTGAGGATTTGACTTTAAGAACAAGCACAGGGTTCATGTCGCCGTTAGTAAGTTAGTAGGTTCTAAAAAATACGTATTCAAGCAAAGGTAACGCCGGACATTATATTATATTTGAGATCCTAGCCTTTTAGGGATTTGGCGGTACTGTGTGAACTGGGTTTTTTCACTGTGTTCCACACGTGGTGCTGGGAAGGTTCTCTCCTGTTCAGCCCAGCTGGACCCGTCTCTTTGATTTAGCTGCTAAAGAAGCAATATTCTGTCCATGTAAAAAGGTGCAGGTTAGTATCTCTTGTTTCTCTTTGTTTTGTGTTGCCCTTTTCACTTTTTCTCCCATCCCTAAATTGAGTTGTTATGCCAAGATATGTAATATATATACAGTCATATAATGAGAGCTTTGAAGTGTGGATGCATTAAATAATAAAGAATCTAATTGTGACATAACCCTTTCACTACCACACTACAGAAGGTTAACCCTTTCACTACCACACTACAGTAGGTTAACCCTTTTACCACCACACTACAGAAGGTTAACCCTTTCACTACCACACTACAGAAGGTTAACCCTTTCACTACCACACTACAGAACGTTAACCCTTTCACTACCACACTACAGAAGGTTAATCCTTTCACTACCACACTACGGAAGGTTAACCCTTTCACTACCACACTACAGAAGGTTAACCCTTTCACTACCACACTACAGTAGGTTAACCTTTCACTACCACACTACAGACAGTTAACACTTTCACTACCACACTACAGAAGGTTAACACTTTCACTACCACACTACAGAAGGTTAACCCTTTCACTACCACACTACAGAAGGTTAACACTTTCACTACCACACTACAGAAGGTTAACCCTTTCACTACCACACTACAGAAGGTTAACCCTTTCACTACCACACTACAGAAGGTTAACCCTTTCACTACCACACTACGGACGGTTAACCCTTTCACTACCACACTACATAAGGTTAACCCTTTCACTACCACACTACAGACGGTTAACACTTTCACTACCACACTACAGAAGGTTAACCCTTTCACTACCACACTACAGATGGTTAACCTTTCACTACCACACTACAGAAGGTTAACACTTTCACTACCACACTACAGAAGGTTAACCCTTTCACTACCACACTACAGAAGGTTAACCTTTCACTACCACACTACAGAAGGTTAACCCTTTCACTACCACACTACAGAAGGTTAACCCTTTCACTACCACACTACGGAAGGTTAACCCTTTCACTACCACACTACAGAAGGTTAACCCTTTCACTACCACACTACAGATGGTTAACACTTTCACTACCACACTACAGAAGGTTAACCCTTTCACTACCACACTACAGATGGTTAACCTTTCACTACCACACTACAGAAGGTTAACACTTTCACTACCACACTACAGAAGGTTAACCCTTTCACTACCACACTACAGAAGGTTAACCTTTCACTACCACACTACAGAAGGTTAACCCTTTCACTACCACACTACAGCACGTTAACCCTTTCACTACCACACTACAGAAGGTTAACCCTTTCACTACCACACTACAGAATGTTAACCCTTTCACTACCACACTACAGAAGGTTAACATTTCACTACCACACTACAGAAGGTTAACCCTTTCACTACCACACTACAGAAGGTTAACCCTTGCACTACCACACTACAGAAGGTTAACCCTTTCACTACCACACTACAGAAGGTTAACCCTTTCACTACCACACTACAGACGGTTAACCTTTCACTACCACAATACAGAACGTTAACCCTTACACTACCACACTACAGAAGGTTAACCTTTCACTACCACACTACATAAGGTTAACCCTTTCACTACCACACTACAGAACGTTAACCCTTTCACTACCACACTACAGAATGTTAACTCTTTCACTACCACACTACAGAAGGTTAACCCTTTCACTACCACACTACAGAACGTTAACCCTTACACTACCACACTACAGAAGGTTAACCTTTCACTAACACACTACATAAGGTTAACCCTTTCACTACCACACTACAGAACGTTAACCCTTTCACTACCACACTACAGAATGTTAACTCTTTCACTACCACACTACAGAAGGTTAACCCTTGCACTACCACACTACATAATGTTAACATTTCACTGCCACACTACAGAAGGTTAACCGTTTCACTACCACACTACAGAAGGTTAACCCTTGCACTACCACACTACAGAAGGTTAACCCTTTCACTACCACACTACAGAAGGTTAACACTTTCACTACCACACTACAGATGGTTAACCTTTCACTACCACACTACACAAGGTTAACCCTTTCACTACCACACTACAGACGGTTAACCTTTCACTACCACACTACAGAAGGTTAACCCTTGCACTACCACACTACAGAACGTTAACCCTTTCACTAGCACACTACGGAAGGTTAACCATTCACTACCACACTACAGAAGCTTGACCTTTCACTACCGTAGTGTGGTAGTGAAAGGGTTAACCTTATGCAGTGTGGTAGTGAAAGGGTTAACTTTATATAGTGTGGTTGTGAAATGGTTAACCCTTTGTCGTGTGGCAGTGAAACGGTTCCCCTTCTGTATTGTCGCAGTGAAAGGGTTAACCCTTTTTTTTGGTAGTGTGGTAGTGAAAGGGTTCAAAACTGAAACGCATATAGGATCTGAAAATGTGCGTAAGAGTCGTGGTGAGATGATGGTAGCGTCACTCTCTCCTGCCGGTAAGAGTCGTGGTGAGATGATGGTAGCGTCACTCTCTCCTGCCGGTAAGAGTCGTGGTGAGATGATGGTAGCGTCACTCTCTCCTGCCGGTAAGAGTCGTGGTGAGATGATGGTAGCGTCACTCTCCTCCTGCCGGTAAGAGTCGTGGTGAGATGATGGTAGCGTCACTCTCCTCCTCCCGGTAAGAGTCGTGGTGAGATGATGGTAGCGTCACTCTCCTCCTGCCGGTAAGAGTCGTGGTGAGATGATGGTAGCGTCACTCTCTCCTGCCGGTAAGAGTCGTGGTGAGATGATGGTAGCGTCACTCTCCTCCTCCCGGTAAGAGTCGTGGTGAGATGATGGTAGCGTCACTCTCCTCCTGCCGGTAAGAGTCGTGGTGAGATGATGGTAGCGTCACTCTCCTGCCGGTAAGAGTCGTGGTGAGATGATGGTAGCGTCACTCTCTCCTGCCGGTAAGAGTCGTGGTGAGATGATGGTAGCGTCACTCTCCTCCTGCCGGTAAGAGTCGTGGTGAGATGATGGTAGCGTCACTCTCTCCTGCCGGTAAGAGTCGTGGTGAGATGATGGTAGCGTCACTCTCCTCCTGCCGGTAAGAGTCGTGGTGAGATGATGGTAGCGTCACTCTCCTCCTGCCGGTAAGAGTCGTGGTGAGATGATGGTAGCGTCACTCTCCTCCTCCCGGTAAGAGTCGTGGTGAGATGATGGTAGCGTCACTCTCTCCTGCCGGTAAGAGTCGTGGTGAGATGATGGTAGCGTCACTCTCCTCCTGCCGGTAAGAGTCGTGGTGAGATGATGGTAGCGTCACTCTCTCCTGCCGGTAAGAGTCGTGGTGAGATGATGGTAGCGTCACTCTCCTCCTGCCGGTAAGAGTCGTGGTGAGATGATGGTAGCGTCACTCTCCTGCCGGTAAGAGTCGTGGTGAGATGATGGTAGCGTCACTCTCCTCCTCCCGGTAAGAGTCGTGGTGAGATGATGGTAGCGTCACTCTCTCCTCCTGCCGGTAAGAGTCGTGGTGAGATGATGGTAGCGTCACTCTCCTCCTGCCGGTAAGAGTCGTGGTGAGATGATGGTAGCGTCACTCTCCTGCCGGTAAGAGTCGTGGTGAGATGATGGTAGCGTCACTCTCCTCCTGCCGGTAAGAGTCGTGGTGAGATGATGGTAGCGTCACTCTCCTCCTGCCGGTAAGAGTCGTGGTGAGATGATGGTAGCGTCACTCTCCTCCTGCCGGTAAGAGTCGTGGTGAGATGATGGTAGCGTCACTCTCCTCCTCCCGGTAAGAGTCGTGGTGAGATGATGGTAGCGTCACTCTCCTCCTGCCGGTAAGAGTCGTGGTGAGATGATGGTAGCGTCACTCTCCTCCTGCCGGTAAGAGTCGTGGTGAGATGATGGTAGCGTCACTCTCTCCTGCCGGTAAGAGTCGTGGTGAGATGATGGTAGCGTCACTCTCCTCCTCCCGGTAAGAGTCGTGGTGAGATGATGGTAGCGTCACTCTCCTCCTGCCGGTAAGAGTCGTGGTGAGATGATGGTAGCGTCACTCTCTCCTGCCGGTAAGAGTCGTGGTGAGATGATGGTAGCGTCACTCTCCTCCTGCCGGTAAGAGTCGTGGTGAGATGATGGTAGCGTCACTCTCTCCTGCCGGTAAGAGTCGTGGTGAGATGATGGTAGCGTCACTCTCCTCCTGCCGGTAAGAGTCGTGGTGAGATGATGGTAGCGTCACTCTCCTCCTGCCGGTAAGAGTCGTGGTGAGATGATGGTAGCGTCACTCTCCTCCTCCCGGTAAGAGTCGTGGTGAGATGATGGTAGCGTCACTCTCTCCTGCCGGTAAGAGTCGTGGTGAGATGATGGTAGCGTCACTCTCCTCCTGCCGGTAAGAGTCGTGGTGAGATGATGGTAGCGTCACTCTCTCCTGCCGGTAAGAGTCGTGGTGAGATGATGGTGGCGTCACTCTCCTCCTCCCGGTAAGAGTCGTGGTGAGATGATGGTAGCGTCACTCTCCTCCTGCCGGTAAGAGTCGTGGTGAGATGATGGTAGCGTCACTCTCCTCCTGCCGGTAAGAGTCGTGGTGAGATGATGGTAGCGTCACTCTCCTCCTGCCGGTAAGAGTCGTGGTGAGATGATGGTAGCGTCACTCTCCTGCCGGTAAGAGTCGTGGTGAGATGATGGTAGCGTCACTCTCCTCCTCCCGGTAAGAGTCGTGGTGAGATGATGGTAGCGTCACTCTCCTCCTCCCGGTAAGAGTCGTGGTGAGATGATGGTAGCGTCACTCTCCTCCTCCCGGTAAGAGTCGTGGTGAGATGATGGTAGCGTCACTCTCCTCCTCCGGTAAGAGTCGTGGTGAGATGATGGTAGCGTCACTCTCCTCCTGCCGGTAAGAGTCGTGGTGAGATGATGGTAGCGTCACTCTCCTCCTGCCGGTAAGAGTCGTGGTGAGATGATAGTAGCGTCACTCTCCTCCTGCCGGTAAGAGTCGTGGTGAGATGATGGTAGCGTCACTCTCCTCCTGCCGGTAAGAGTCGTGGTGAGATGATGGTAGCGTCACTCTCCTCCTGCCGGTAAGAGTCGTGGTGAGATGATGGTAGCGTCACTCTCTCCTCCCGGTAAGAGTCGTGGTGAGATGATGGTAGCGTCACTCTCTCCTCCCGGTAAGAGTCGTGGTGAGATGATGGTAGCGTCACTCTCTCCTGCCGGTAAGAGTCGTGGTGAGATGATGGTAGCGTCACTCTCCTCCTCCCGGTAAGAGTCGTGGTGAGATGATGGTAGCGTCACTCTCCTCCTCCCGGTAAGAGTCGTGGTGAGATGATGGTAGCGTCACTCTCTCCTGCCGGTAAGAGTCGTGGTGAGATGATGGTAGCGTCACTCTCCTGCCGGTAAGAGTCGTGGTGAGATGATGGTAGCGTCACTCTCCTCCTGCCGGTAAGAGTCGTGGTGAGATGATGGTAGCGTCACTCTCCTCCTGCGGTAAGAGTCGTGGTGAGATGATGGTAGCGTCACTCTCCTCCTCCCGGTAAGAGTCGTGGTGAGATGATGGTAGCGTCACTCTCCTCCTCCCGGTAAGAGTCGTGGTGAGATGATGGTAGCGTCACTCTCTCCTGCCGGTAAGAGTCGTGGTGAGATGATGGTAGCGTCACTCTCCTGCCGGTAAGAGTCGTGGTGAGATGATGGTAGCGTCACTCTCCTCCTGCCGGTAAGAGTCGTGGTGAGATGATGGTAGCGTCACTCTCCTCCTGCCGGTAAGAGTCGTGGTGAGATGATGGTAGCGTCACTCTCCTCCTCCGGTAAGAGTCGTGGTGAGATGATGGTAGCGTCACTCTCTCCTGCCGGTAAGAGTCGTGGTGAGATGATGGTAGCGTCACTCTCCTCCTGCCGGTAAGAGTCGTGGTGAGATGATGGTAGCGTCACTCTCTCCTGCCGGTAAGAGTCGTGGTGAGATGATGGTGGCGTCACTCTCCTCCTCCCGGTAAGAGTCGTGGTGAGATGATGGTAGCGTCACTCTCCTCCTGCCGGTAAGAGTCGTGGTGAGATGATGGTAGCGTCACTCTCCTCCTGCCGGTAAGAGTCGTGGTGAGATGATGGTAGCGTCACTCTCCTCCTGCCGGTAAGAGTCGTGGTGAGATGATGGTAGCGTCACTCTCCTGCCGGTAAGAGTCGTGGTGAGATGATGGTAGCGTCACTCTCCTCCTGCGGTAAGAGTCGTGGTGAGATGATGGTAGCGTCACTCTCCTGCCGGTAAGAGTCGTGGTGAGATGATGGTAGCGTCACTCTCTCCTGCCGGTAAGAGTCGTGGTGAGATGATGGTAGCGTCACTCTCCTCCTCCCGGTAAGAGTCGTGGTGAGATGATGGTAGCGTCACTCTCCTCCTCCCGGTAAGAGTCGTGGTGAGATGATGGTAGCGTCACTCTCCTCCTGCCGGTAAGAGTCGTGGTGAGATGATGGTAGCGTCACTCTCCTGCCGGTAAGAGTCGTGGTGAGATGATGGTGGCGTCACTCTCCTCCTCCCGGTAAGAGTCGTGGTGAGATGATGGTAGCGTCACTCTCCTCCTGCCGGTAAGAGTCGTGGTGAGATGATGGTAGCGTCACTCTCCTCCTGCCGGTAAGAGTCGTGGTGAGATGATGGTAGCGTCACTCTCCTCCTGCCGGTAAGAGTCGTGGTGAGATGATGGTAGCGTCACTCTCCTCCTGCCGGTAAGAGTCGTGGTGAGATGATGGTAGCGTCACTCTCTCCTCCCGGTAAGAGTCGTGGTGAGATGATGGTAGCGTCACTCTCTCCTCCCGGTAAGAGTCGTGGTGAGATGATGGTAGCGTCACTCTCTCCTGCCGGTAAGAGTCGTGGTGAGATGATGTAGCGTCACTCTCCTCCTCCCGGTAAGAGTCGTGGTGAGATGATGGTAGCGTCACTCTCCTCCTCCCGGTAAGAGTCGTGGTGAGATGATGGTAGCGTCACTCTCTCCTGCCGGTAAGAGTCGTGGTGAGATGATGGTAGCGTCACTCTCCTGCCGGTAAGAGTCGTGGTGAGATGATGGTAGCGTCACTCTCTCCTGCCGGTAAGAGTCGTGGTGAGATGATGGTAGCGTCACTCTCCTCCTGCCGGTAAGAGTCGTGGTGAGATGATGGTAGCGTCACTCTCTCCTCCCGGTAAGAGTCGTGGTGAGATGATGGTAGCGTCACTCTCCTGCCGGTAAGAGTCGTGGTGAGATGATGGTAGCGTCACTCTCTCCTGCCGGTAAGAGTCGTGGTGAGATGATGGTAGCGTCACTCTCTCCTCCCGGTAAGAGTCGTGGTGAGATGATGGTAGCGTCACTCTCCTCCTGCCGGTAAGAGTCGTGGTGAGATGATGGTAGCGTCACTCTCCTCCTGCCGGTAAGAGTCGTGGTGAGATGATGGTAGCGTCACTCTCCTCCTGCCGGTAAGAGTCGTGGTGAGATGATGGTAGCGTCACTCTCCTCCTCCCGGTAAGAGTCGTGGTGAGATGATGGTAGCGTCACTCTCCTCCTGCCGGTAAGAGTCGTGGTGAGATGATGGTAGCGTCACTCTCTCCTGCCGGTAAGAGTCGTGGTGAGATGATGGTAGCGTCACTCTCCTCCTCCGGTAAGAGTCGTGGTGAGATGATGGTAGCGTCACTCTCCTCCTGCCGGTAAGAGTCGTGGTGAGATGATGGTAGCGTCACTCTCCTCCTGCCGGTAAGAGTCGTGGTGAGATGATGGTAGCGTCACTCTCCTCCTGCCGGTAAGAGTCGTGGTGAGATGATGGTAGCGTCACACTCTCCTGCCGGTAAGAGTCGTGGTGAGATGATGGTAGCGTCACTCTCCTCCTGCCGGTAAGAGTCGTGGTGAGATGATGGTAGCGTCACTCTCCTCCTGCGGTAAGAGTCGTGGTGAGATGATGGTAGCGTCACTCTCCTCCTCCGGTAAGAGTCGTGGTGAGATGATGGTAGCGTCACTCTCTCCTGCCGGTAAGAGTCGTGGTGAGATGATGGTAGCGTCACTCTCCTCCTGCCGGTAAGAGTCGTGGTGAGATGATGGTAGCGTCACTCTCCTCCTGCCGGTAAGAGTCGTGGTGAGATGATGGTAGCGTCACTCTCCTCCTGCCGGTAAGAGTCGTGGTGAGATGATGGTAGCGTCACTCTCTCCTGCCGGTAAGAGTCGTGGTGAGATGATGGTAGCGTCACTCTCCTCCTCCCGGTAAGAGTCGTGGTGAGATGATGGTAGCGTCACTCTCCTCCTGCCGGTAAGAGTCGTGGTGAGATGATGGTAGCGTCACTCTCCTCCTGCCGGTAAGAGTCGTGGTGAGATGATGGTAGCGTCACTCTCTCCTGCCGGTAAGAGTCGTGGTGAGATGATGGTAGCGTCACTCTCCTCCTGCCGGTAAGAGTCGTGGTGAGATGATGGTAGCGTCACTCTCCTCCTGCCGGTAAGAGTCGTGGTGAGATGATGGTAGCGTCACTCTCCTCCTGCCGGTAAGAGTCGTGGTGAGATGATGGTAGCGTCACTCTCCTCCTCCCGGTAAGAGTCGTGGTGAGATGATGGTAGCGTCACTCTCTCCTGCCGGTAAGAGTCGTGGTGAGATGATGGTAGCGTCACTCTCCTCCTGCCGGTAAGAGTCGTGGTGAGATGATGGTAGCGTCACTCTCTCCTGCCGGTAAGAGTCGTGGTGAGATGATGGTAGCGTCACTCTCCTCCTCCCGGTAAGAGTCGTGGTGAGATAGATGATGGTAGCGTCACTCTCCTCCTGCCGGTAAGAGTCGTGGTGAGATGATGGTAGCGTCACTCTCCTCCTGCCGGTAAGAGTCGTGGTGAGATGATGGTAGCGTCACTCTCCTCCTGCCGGTAAGAGTCGTGGTGAGATGATGGTAGCGTCACTCTCTCCTGCCGGTAAGAGTCGTGGTGAGATGATGGTAGCGTCACTCTCCTCCTGCCGGTAAGAGTCGTGGTGAGATGATGGTAGCGTCACTCTCCTCCTGCCGGTAAGAGTCGTGGTGAGATGATGGTAGCGTCACTCTCCTCCTCCGGTAAGAGTCGTGGTGAGATGATGGTAGCGTCACTCTCTCCTGCCGGTAAGAGTCGTGGTGAGATGATGGTAGCGTCACTCTCCTCCTGCCGGTAAGAGTCGTGGTGAGATGATGGTAGCGTCACTCTCTCCTGCCGGTAAGAGTCGTGGTGAGATGATGGTAGCGTCACTCTCCTCCTCCCGCCCGTAAGAGTCGTGGTGAGATGATGGTAGCGTCACTCTCCTCCTGCCGGTAAGAGTCGTGGTGAGATGATGGTAGCGTCACTCTCCTCCTGCCGGTAAGAGTCGTGGTGAGATGATGGTAGCGTCACTCTCCTCCTGCCGGTAAGAGTCGTGGTGAGATGATGGTAGCGTCACTCTCCTCCTGCCGGTAAGAGTCGTGGTGAGATGATGGTAGCGTCACTCTCCTCCTGCCGGTAAGAGTCGTGGTGAGATGATGGTAGCGTCACTCTCCTCCTGCCGGTAAGAGTCGTGGTGAGATGATGGTAGCGTCACTCTCCTCCTGCCGGTAAGAGTCGTGGTGAGATGATGGTAGCGTCACTCTCCTCCTCCCGGTAAGAGTCGTGGTGAGATGATGGTAGCGTCACTCTCCTCCTGCCGGTAAGAGTCGTGGTGAGATGATGGTAGCGTCACTCTCCTCCTGCCGGTAAGAGTCGTGGTGAGATGATGGTAGCGTCACTCTCCTCCTGCCGGTAAGAGTCGTGGTGAGATGATGGTAGCGTCACTCTCCTCCTGCCGGTAAGAGTCGTGGTGAGATGATGGTAGCGTCACTCTCCTCCTGCCGGTAAGAGTCGTGGTGAGATGATGGTAGCGTCACTCTCCTCCTGCCGGTAAGAGTCGTGGTGAGATGATGGTAGCGTCACTCTCCTCCTGCCGGTAAGAGTCGTGGTGAGATGATGGTAGCGTCACTCTCTCCTGCCGGTAAGAGTCGTGGTGAGATGATGGTAGCGTCACTCTCTCCTGCCGGTAAGAGTCGTGGTGAGATGATGGTAGCGTCACTCTCTCCTGCCGGTAAGAGTCGTGGTGAGATGATGGTAGCGTCACTCTCCTCCTCCCGGTAAGAGTCGTGGTGAGATGATGGTAGCGTCACTCTCCTCCTCCGGTAAGAGTCGTGGTGAGATGATGGTAGCGTCACTCTCTCCTGCCGGTAAGAGTCGTGGTGAGATGATGGTAGCGTCACTCTCCTCCTGCCGGTAAGAGTCGTGGTGAGATGATGGTAGCGTCACTCTCCTCCTGCCGGTAAGAGTCGTGGTGAGATGATGGTAGCGTCACTCTCCTCCTGCCGGTAAGAGTCGTGGTGAGATGATGGTAGCGTCACTCTCCTCCTGCCGGTAAGAGTCGTGGTGAGATGATGGTAGCGTCACTCTCCTCCTGCCGGTAAGAGTCGTGGTGAGATGATGGTAGCGTCACTCTCTCCTGCCCGGTAAGAGTCGTGGTGAGATGATGGTAGCGTCACTCTCCTCCTGCCGGTAAGAGTCGTGGTGAGATGATGGTAGCGTCACTCTCTCCTGCCGGTAAGAGTCGTGGTGAGATGATGGTAGCGTCACTCCTCCTGCCGGTAAGAGTCGTGGTGAGATGATGGTAGCGTCACTCTCCTCCTGCCGGTAAGAGTCGTGGTGAGATGATGGTAGCGTCACTCTCTCCTGCCGGTAAGAGTCGTGGTGAGATGATGGTAGCGTCACTCTCCTCCTGCCGGTAAGAGTCGTGGTGAGATGATGGTAGCGTCACTCTCCTCCTGCCGGTAAGAGTCGTGGTGAGATGATGGTAGCGTCACTCTCCTCCTGCCGGTAAGAGTCGTGGTGAGATGATGGTAGCGTCACTCTCCTCCTGCCGGTAAGAGTCGTGGTGAGATGATGGTAGCGTCACTCTCCTCCTGCCGGTAAGAGTCGTGGTGAGATGATGGTAGCGTCACTCTCCTCCTGCCGGTAAGAGTCGTGGTGAGATGATGGTAGCGTCACTCTCTCTGCCGGTAAGAGTCGTGGTGAGATGATGGTAGCGTCACTCTCCTCCTGCCGGTAAGAGTCGTGGTGAGATGATGGTAGCGTCACTCTCTCCTGCCGGTAAGAGTCGTGGTGAGATGATGGTAGCGTCACTCTCCTCCTGCCGGTAAGAGTCGTGGTGAGATGATGGTAGCGTCACTCTCCTCCTGCCGGTAAGAGTCGTGGTGAGATGATGGTAGCGTCACTCTCCTCCTGCCGGTAAGAGTCGTGGTGAGATGATGGTAGCGTCACTCTCCTCCTGCCGGTAAGAGTCGTGGTGAGATGATGGTAGCGTCACTCTCTCCTGCCGGTAAGAGTCGTGGTGAGATGATGGTAGCGTCACTCTCCTCCTGCCGGTAAGAGTCGTGGTGAGATGATGGTAGCGTCACTCTCCTCCTGCCGGTAAGAGTCGTGGTGAGATGATGGTAGCGTCACTCTCCTCCTGCCGGTAAGAGTCGTGGTGAGATGATGGTAGCGTCACTCTCCTCCTGCCGGTAAGAGTCGTGGTGAGATGATGGTAGCGTCACTCTCCTCCTGCCGGTAAGAGTCGTGGTGAGATGATGGTAGCGTCACTCTCTCCTGCCGGTAAGAGTCGTGGTGAGATGATGGTAGCGTCACTCTCTCCTGCCGGTAAGAGTCGTGGTGAGATGATGGTAGCGTCACTCTCCTCCTGCCGGTAAGAGTCGTGGTGAGATGATGGTAGCGTCACTCTCCTCCTGCCGGTAAGAGTCGTGGTGAGATGATGGTAGCGTCACTCTCCTCCTGCCGGTAAGAGTCGTGGTGAGATGATGGTAGCGTCACTCTCCTCCTGCCGGTAAGAGTCGTGGTGAGATGATGGTAGCGTCACTCTCCTCCTGCCGGTAAGAGTCGTGGTGAGATGATGGTAGCGTCACTCTCCTCCTGCCGGTAAGAGTCGTGGTGAGATGATGGTAGCGTCACTCTCTCCTCCCGGTAAGAGTCGTGGTGAGATGATGGTAGCGTCACTCTCCTCCTGCCGGTAAGAGTCGTGGTGAGATGATGGTAGCGT
>NC_140169.1:52177317-52219817 GCF_963971535.1 Notolepis coatsorum
CACTCTCCTCCTGCCGGTAAGAGTCGTGGTGAGATGATGGTAGCGTCACTCTCCTCCTGCCGGTAAGAGTCGTGGTGAGATGATGGTAGCGTCACTCTCCTGCCGGTAAGAGTCGTGGTGAGATGATGGTAGCGTCACTCTCCTCCTGCCCGGTAAGAGTCGTGGTGAGATGATGGTAGCGTCACTCTCCTCCTGCCCGGTAAGAGTCGTGGTGAGATGATGGTAGCGTCACTCTCCTCCTGCCGGTAAGAGTCGTGGTGAGATGATGGTAGCGTCACTCTCCTCCTGCCGGTAAGAGTCGTGGTGAGATGATGGTAGCGTCACTCTCCTCCTGCCGGTAAGAGTCGTGGTGAGATGATGGTAGCGTCACTCTCCTCCTGCCGGTAAGAGTCGTGGTGAGATGATGGTAGCGTCACTCTCCTCCTGCCGGTAAGAGTCGTGGTGAGATGATGGTAGCGTCACTCTCCTCCTGCCGGTAAGAGTCGTGGTGAGATGATGGTAGCGTCACTCTCCTCCTGCCGGTAAGAGTCGTGGTGAGATGATGGTAGCGTCACTCTCTCCTCCCGGTAAGAGTCGTGGTGAGATGATGGTAGCGTCACTCTCCTCCTCCCGGTAAGAGTCGTGGTGAGATGATGGTAGCGTCACTCTCCTCCTGCCGGTAAGAGTCGTGGTGAGATGATGGTAGCGTCACTCTCCTCCTCCGGTAAGAGTCGTGGTGAGATGATGGTAGCGTCACTCTCCTCCTGCCGGTAAGAGTCGTGGTGAGATGATGGTAGCGTCACTCTCCTCCTGCCGGTAAGAGTCGTGGTGAGATGATGGTAGCGTCACTCTCCTCCTGCCGGTAAGAGTCGTGGTGAGATGATGGTAGCGTCACTCTCCTCCTGCCGGTAAGAGTCGTGGTGAGATGATGGTAGCGTCACTCTCCTCCTGCCGGTAAGAGTCGTGGTGAGATGATGGTAGCGTCACTCTCCTCCTGCCGGTAAGAGTCGTGGTGAGATGATGGTAGCGTCACTCTCTCCTGCCGGTAAGAGTCGTGGTGAGATGATGGTAGCGTCACTCTCCTCCTGCCGGTAAGAGTCGTGGTGAGATGATGGTAGCGTCACTCTCCTCCTGCCGGTAAGAGTCGTGGTGAGATGATGGTAGCGTCACTCTCCTCCTGCCGGTAAGAGTCGTGGTGAGATGATGGTAGCGTCACTCTCTCCTGCCGGTAAGAGTCGTGGTGAGATGATGGTAGCGTCACTCTCCTCCTGCCGGTAAGAGTCGTGGTGAGATGATGGTAGCGTCACTCTCCTCCTGCCGGTAAGAGTCGTGGTGAGATGATGGTAGCGTCACTCTCCTCCTGCCGGTAAGAGTCGTGGTGAGATGATGGTAGCGTCACTCTCTCCTGCCGGTAAGAGTCGTGGTGAGATGATGGTAGCGTCACTCTCCTCCTGCCGGTAAGAGTCGTGGTGAGATGATGGTAGCGTCACTCTCCTCCTGCCGGTAAGAGTCGTGGTGAGATGATGGTAGCGTCACTCTCCTCCTGCCGGTAAGAGTCGTGGTGAGATGATGGTAGCGTCACTCTCCTCCTGCCGGTAAGAGTCGTGGTGAGATGATGGTAGCGTCACTCTCCTGCCGGTAAGAGTCGTGGTGAGATGATGGTAGCGTCACTCTCCTCCTGCCGGTAAGAGTCGTGGTGAGATGATGGTAGCGTCACTCTCCTCCTGCCGGTAAGAGTCGTGGTGAGATGATGGTAGCGTCACTCTCCTCCTGCCGGTAAGAGTCGTGGTGAGATGATGGTAGCGTCACTCTCCTCCTGCCGGTAAGAGTCGTGGTGAGATGATGGTAGCGTCACTCTCCTCCTGCCGGTAAGAGTCGTGGTGAGATGATGGTAGCGTCACTCTCCTCCTGCCGGTAAGAGTCGTGGTGAGATGATGGTAGCGTCACTCTCTCCTGCCGGTAAGAGTCGTGGTGAGATGATGGTAGCGTCACTCTCCTCCTGCCGGTAAGAGTCGTGGTGAGATGATGGTAGCGTCACTCTCCTCCTGCCGGTAAGAGTCGTGGTGAGATGATGGTAGCGTCACTCTCCTCCTGCCGGTAAGAGTCGTGGTGAGATGATGGTAGCGTCACTCTCCTCCTGCCGGTAAGAGTCGTGGTGAGATGATGGTAGCGTCACTCTCCTCCTGCCGGTAAGAGTCGTGGTGAGATGATGGTAGCGTCACTCTCCTCCTGCCGGTAAGAGTCGTGGTGAGATGATGGTAGCGTCACTCTCTCCTCCCGGTAAGAGTCGTGGTGAGATGATGGTAGCGTCACTCTCTCCTGCCGGTAAGAGTCGTGGTGAGATGATGGTAGCGTCACTCTCCTCCTCCCGGTAAGAGTCGTGGTGAGATGATGGTAGCGTCACTCTCCTCCTGCCGGTAAGAGTCGTGGTGAGATGATGGTAGCGTCACTCTCTCCTGCCGGTAAGAGTCGTGGTGAGATGATGGTAGCGTCACTCTCCTGCCGGTAAGAGTCGTGGTGAGATGATGGTAGCGTCACTCTCTCCTGCCGGTAAGAGTCGTGGTGAGATGATGGTAGCGTCACTCTCCTCCTGCCGGTAAGAGTCGTGGTGAGATGATGGTAGCGTCACTCTCTCCTGCCCGGTAAGAGTCGTGGTGAGATGATGGTAGCGTCACTCTCTCCTGCCGGTAAGAGTCGTGGTGAGATGATGGTAGCGTCACTCTCTCCTGCCGGTAAGAGTCGTGGTGAGATGATGGTAGCGTCACTCTCCTCCTGCCGGTAAGAGTCGTGGTGAGATGATGGTAGCGTCACTCTCCTCCTGCCGGTAAGAGTCGTGGTGAGATGATGGTAGCGTCACTCTCCTCCTGCCGGTAAGAGTCGTGGTGAGATGATGGTAGCGTCACTCTCCTCCTGCCGGTAAGAGTCGTGGTGAGATGATGGTAGCGTCACTCTCCTCCTGCCGGTAAGAGTCGTGGTGAGATGATGGTAGCGTCACTCTCCTCCTGCCGGTAAGAGTCGTGGTGAGATGATGGTAGCGTCACTCTCTCCTGCCGGTAAGAGTCGTGGTGAGATGATGGTAGCGTCACTCTCCTCCTGCCGGTAAGAGTCGTGGTGAGATGATGGTAGCGTCACTCTCCTCCTGCCGGTAAGAGTCGTGGTGAGATGATGGTAGCGTCACTCTCCTCCTGCCGGTAAGAGTCGTGGTGAGATGATGGTAGCGTCACTCTCCTCCTGCCGGTAAGAGTCGTGGTGAGATGATGGTAGCGTCACTCTCTCCTGCCGGTAAGAGTCGTGGTGAGATGATGGTAGCGTCACTCTCCTCCTGCCGGTAAGAGTCGTGGTGAGATGATGGTAGCGTCACTCTCCTCCTGCCGGTAAGAGTCGTGGTGAGATGATGGTAGCGTCACTCTCCTCCTGCCGGTAAGAGTCGTGGTGAGATGATGGTAGCGTCACTCTCTCCTGCCGGTAAGAGTCGTGGTGAGATGATGGTAGCGTCACTCTCCTCCTGCCGGTAAGAGTCGTGGTGAGATGATGGTAGCGTCACTCTCCTCCTGCCGGTAAGAGTCGTGGTGAGATGATGGTAGCGTCACTCTCCTCCTGCCGGTAAGAGTCGTGGTGAGATGATGGTAGCGTCACTCTCTCCTGCCGGTAAGAGTCGTGGTGAGATGATGGTAGCGTCACTCTCCTCCTGCCGGTAAGAGTCGTGGTGAGATGATGGTAGCGTCACTCTCCTCCTGCCGGTAAGAGTCGTGGTGAGATGATGGTAGCGTCACTCTCCTCCTGCCGGTAAGAGTCGTGGTGAGATGATGGTAGCGTCACTCTCTCCTGCCGGTAAGAGTCGTGGTGAGATGATGGTAGCGTCACTCTCCTCCTGCCGGTAAGAGTCGTGGTGAGATGATGGTAGCGTCACTCTCCTCCTGCCGGTAAGAGTCGTGGTGAGATGATGGTAGCGTCACTCTCCTCCTGCCGGTAAGAGTCGTGGTGAGATGATGGTAGCGTCACTCTCCTCCTGCCGGTAAGAGTCGTGGTGAGATGATGGTAGCGTCACTCTCCTCCTGCCGGTAAGAGTCGTGGTGAGATGATGGTAGCGTCACTCTCCTCCTGCCGGTAAGAGTCGTGGTGAGATGATGGTAGCGTCACTCTCTCCTGCCGGTAAGAGTCGTGGTGAGATGATGGTAGCGTCACTCTCCTCCTGCCGGTAAGAGTCGTGGTGAGATGATGGTAGCGTCACTCTCCTCCTGCCGGTAAGAGTCGTGGTGAGATGATGGTAGCGTCACTCTCTCCTGCCGGTAAGAGTCGTGGTGAGATGATGGTAGCGTCACTCTCCTCCTGCCGGTAAGAGTCGTGGTGAGATGATGGTAGCGTCACTCTCTCCTGCCGGTAAGAGTCGTGGTGAGATGATGGTAGCGTCACTCTCCTCCTGCCGGTAAGAGTCGTGGTGAGATGATGGTAGCGTCACTCTCCTCCTGCCGGTAAGAGTCGTGGTGAGATGATGGTAGCGTCACTCTCCTCCTGCCGGTAAGAGTCGTGGTGAGATGATGGTAGCGTCACTCTCCTCCTGCCGGTAAGAGTCGTGGTGAGATGATGGTAGCGTCACTCTCCTCCTGCCGGTAAGAGTCGTGGTGAGATGATGGTAGCGTCACTCTCTCCTGCCGGTAAGAGTCGTGGTGAGATGATGGTAGCGTCACTCTCCTCCTGCCGGTAAGAGTCGTGGTGAGATGATGGTAGCGTCACTCTCCTCCTGCCGGTAAGAGTCGTGGTGAGATGATGGTAGCGTCACTCTCCTCCTGCCGGTAAGAGTCGTGGTGAGATGATGGTAGCGTCACTCTCCTCCTGCCGGTAAGAGTCGTGGTGAGATGATGGTAGCGTCACTCTCCTGCCGGTAAGAGTCGTGGTGAGATGATGGTAGCGTCACTCTCCTCCTCCCGGTAAGAGTCGTGGTGAGATGATGGTAGCGTCACTCTCCTCCTGCCGGTAAGAGTCGTGGTGAGATGATGGTAGCGTCACTCTCCTCCTCCCGGTAAGAGTCGTGGTGAGATGATGGTAGCGTCACTCTCCTCCTCCCGGTAAGAGTCGTGGTGAGATGATGGTAGCGTCACTCTCCTCCTGCCGGTAAGAGTCGTGGTGAGATGATGGTAGCGTCACTCTCCTCCTGCCGGTAAGAGTCGTGGTGAGATGATGGTAGCGTCACTCTCCTCCTGCCGGTAAGAGTCGTGGTGAGATGATGGTAGCGTCACTCTCCTCCTGCCGGTAAGAGTCGTGGTGAGATGATGGTAGCGTCACTCTCCTCCTGCCGGTAAGAGTCGTGGTGAGATGATGGTAGCGTCACTCTCCTCCTGCCGGTAAGAGTCGTGGTGAGATGATGGTAGCGTCACTCTCCTCCTGCCGGTAAGAGTCGTGGTGAGATGATGGTAGCGTCACTCTCTCCTCCGGTAAGAGTCGTGGTGAGATGATGGTAGCGTCACTCTCTCCTCCCGGTAAGAGTCGTGGTGAGATGATGGTAGCGTCACTCTCTCCTGCCGGTAAGAGTCGTGGTGAGATGATGGTAGCGTCACTCTCCTCCTCCCGGTAAGAGTCGTGGTGAGATGATGGTAGCGTCACTCTCCTCCTCCCGGTAAGAGTCGTGGTGAGATGATGGTAGCGTCACTCTCTCCTGCCGGTAAGAGTCGTGGTGAGATGATGGTAGCGTCACTCTCCTGCCGGTAAGAGTCGTGGTGAGATGATGGTAGCGTCACTCTCCTCCTGCCGGTAAGAGTCGTGGTGAGATGATGGTAGCGTCACTCTCCTCCTGCCGGTAAGAGTCGTGGTGAGATGATGGTAGCGTCACTCTCCTCCTCCCGGTAAGAGTCGTGGTGAGATGATGGTAGCGTCACTCTCCTCCTCCCGGTAAGAGTCGTGGTGAGATGATGGTAGCGTCACTCTCTCCTGCCGGTAAGAGTCGTGGTGAGATGATGGTAGCGTCACTCTCCTGCCGGTAAGAGTCGTGGTGAGATGATGGTAGCGTCACTCTCCTCCTGCCGGTAAGAGTCGTGGTGAGATGATGGTAGCGTCACTCTCCTCCTGCCGGTAAGAGTCGTGGTGAGATGATGGTAGCGTCACTCTCCTCCTCCCGGTAAGAGTCGTGGTGAGATGATGGTAGCGTCACTCTCTCCTGCCGGTAAGAGTCGTGGTGAGATGATGGTAGCGTCACTCTCCTCCTGCCGGTAAGAGTCGTGGTGAGATGATGGTAGCGTCACTCTCTCCTGCCGGTAAGAGTCGTGGTGAGATGATGGTGGCGTCACTCTCCTCCTCCCGGTAAGAGTCGTGGTGAGATGATGGTAGCGTCACTCTCCTCCTGCCGGTAAGAGTCGTGGTGAGATGATGGTAGCGTCACTCTCCTCCTGCCGGTAAGAGTCGTGGTGAGATGATGGTAGCGTCACTCTCCTCCTGCCGGTAAGAGTCGTGGTGAGATGATGGTAGCGTCACTCTCCTGCCGGTAAGAGTCGTGGTGAGATGATGGTAGCGTCACTCTCCTCCTGCCGGTAAGAGTCGTGGTGAGATGATGGTAGCGTCACTCTCCTGCCGGTAAGAGTCGTGGTGAGATGATGGTAGCGTCACTCTCTCCTGCCGGTAAGAGTCGTGGTGAGATGATGGTAGCGTCACTCTCCTCCTCCCGGTAAGAGTCGTGGTGAGATGATGGTAGCGTCACTCTCCTCCTCCCGGTAAGAGTCGTGGTGAGATGATGGTAGCGTCACTCTCCTCCTGCCGGTAAGAGTCGTGGTGAGATGATGGTAGCGTCACTCTCCTCCTGCCGGTAAGAGTCGTGGTGAGATGATGGTAGCGTCACTCTCCTCCTGCCGGTAAGAGTCGTGGTGAGATGATGGTAGCGTCACTCTCCTCCTGCCGGTAAGAGTCGTGGTGAGATGATGGTAGCGTCACTCTCCTCCTGCCGGTAAGAGTCGTGGTGAGATGATGGTAGCGTCACTCTCCTCCTGCCGGTAAGAGTCGTGGTGAGATGATGGTAGCGTCACTCTCTCCTCCCGGTAAGAGTCGTGGTGAGATGATGGTAGCGTCACTCTCTCCTCCCGGTAAGAGTCGTGGTGAGATGATGGTAGCGTCACTCTCTCCTGCCGGTAAGAGTCGTGGTGAGATGATGGTAGCGTCACTCTCCTCCTCCCGGTAAGAGTCGTGGTGAGATGATGGTAGCGTCACTCTCCTCCTCCCGGTAAGAGTCGTGGTGAGATGATGGTAGCGTCACTCTCTCCTGCCGGTAAGAGTCGTGGTGAGATGATGGTAGCGTCACTCTCCTGCCGGTAAGAGTCGTGGTGAGATGATGGTAGCGTCACTCTCTCCTGCCGGTAAGAGTCGTGGTGAGATGATGGTAGCGTCACTCTCCTCCTGCCGGTAAGAGTCGTGGTGAGATGATGGTAGCGTCACTCTCTCCTCCCGGTAAGAGTCGTGGTGAGATGATGGTAGCGTCACTCTCCTGCCGGTAAGAGTCGTGGTGAGATGATGGTAGCGTCACTCTCTCCTGCCGGTAAGAGTCGTGGTGAGATGATGGTAGCGTCACTCTCCTCCTCCCGGTAAGAGTCGTGGTGAGATGATGGTAGCGTCACTCTCCTCCTGCCGGTAAGAGTCGTGGTGAGATGATGGTAGCGTCACTCTCCTCCTGCCGGTAAGAGTCGTGGTGAGATGATGGTAGCGTCACTCTCTCCTCCCGGTAAGAGTCGTGGTGAGATGATGGTAGCGTCACTCTCTCCTGCCGGTAAGAGTCGTGGTGAGATGATGGTAGCGTCACTCTCCTCCTGCCGGTAAGAGTCGTGGTGAGATGATGGTAGCGTCACTCTCTCCTGCCGGTAAGAGTCGTGGTGAGATGATGGTAGCGTCACTCTCTCCTGCCGGTAAGAGTCGTGGTGAGATGATGGTAGCGTCACTCTCTCCTGCCGGTAAGAGTCGTGGTGAGATGATGGTAGCGTCACTCTCCTCCTGCCGGTAAGAGTCGTGGTGAGATGATGGTAGCGTCACTCTCCTCCTGCCGGTAAGAGTCGTGGTGAGATGATGGTAGCGTCACTCTCCTCCTGCCGGTAAGAGTCGTGGTGAGATGATGGTAGCGTCACTCTCTCCTGCCGGTAAGAGTCGTGGTGAGATGATGGTAGCGTCACTCTCCTGCCGGTAAGAGTCGTGGTGAGATGATGGTAGCGTCACTCTCTCCTGCCGGTAAGAGTCGTGGTGAGATGATGGTAGCGTCACTCTCCTCCTGCCGGTAAGAGTCGTGGTGAGATGATGGTAGCGTCACTCTCCTCCTGCCGGTAAGAGTCGTGGTGAGATGATGGTAGCGTCACTCTCCTCCTGCCGGTAAGAGTCGTGGTGAGATGATGGTAGCGTCACTCTCCTCCTGCCGGTAAGAGTCGTGGTGAGATGATGGTAGCGTCACTCTCCTCCTGCCGGTAAGAGTCGTGGTGAGATGATGGTAGCGTCACTCTCTCCTCCCGGTAAGAGTCGTGGTGAGATGATGGTAGCGTCACTCTCCTGCCGGTAAGAGTCGTGGTGAGATGATGGTAGCGTCACTCTCCTCCTCCCGGTAAGAGTCGTGGTGAGATGATGGTAGCGTCACTCTCCTCCTGCCGGTAAGAGTCGTGGTGAGATGATGGTAGCGTCACTCTCCTCCTGCCGGTAAGAGTCGTGGTGAGATGATGGTAGTGTCACTCTCCTCCTGCCGGTAAGAGTCGTGGTGAGATGATGGTAGCGTCACTCTCCTCCTGCCGGTAAGAGTCGTGGTGAGATGATGGTAGCGTCACTCTCCTCCTGCCGGTAAGAGTCGTGGTGAGATGATGGTAGCGTCACTCTCCTCCTGCCGGTAAGAGTCGTGGTGAGATGATGGTAGCGTCACTCTCCTCCTGCCGGTAAGAGTCGTGGTGAGATGATGGTAGCGTCACTCTCCTCCCGGTAAGAGTCGTGGTGAGATGATGGTAGCGTCACTCTCCTGCCGGTAAGAGTCGTGGTGAGATGATGGTAGCGTCACTCTCTCCTGCCGGTAAGAGTCGTGGTGAGATGATGGTAGCGTCACTCTCCTCCTCCCGGTAAGAGTCGTGGTGAGATGATGGTAGCGTCACTCTCTCCTGCCGGTAAGAGTCGTGGTGAGATGATGGTAGCGTCACTCTCCTCCACCCGGTAAGAGTCGTGGTGAGATGATGGTAGCGTCACTCTCTCCTGCCGGTAAGAGTCGTGGTGAGATGATGGTAGCGTCACTCTCTCCTGCCGGTAAGAGTCGTGGTGAGATGATGGTAGCGTCACTCTCCTCCTCCCGGTAAGAGTCGTGGTGAGATGATGGTAGCGTCACTCTCTCCTGCCGGTAAGAGTCGTGGTGAGATGATGGTAGCGTCACTCTCTCCTGCCGGTAAGAGTCGTGGTGAGATGATGGTAGCGTCACTCTCCTCCTGCCGGTAAGAGTCGTGGTGAGATGATGGTAGCGTCACTCTCCTCCTGCCGGTAAGAGTCGTGGTGAGATGATGGTAGCGTCACTCTCTCCTGCCGGTAAGAGTCGTGGTGAGATGATGGTAGCGTCACTCTCCTCCTCCCGGTAAGAGTCGTGGTGAGATGATGGTAGCGTCACTCTCTCCTGCCGGTAAGAGTCGTGGTGAGATGATGGTAGCGTCACTCTCCTCCTCCCGGTAAGAGTCGTGGTGAGATGATGGTAGCGTCACTCTCCTCCTGCCGGTAAGAGTCGTGGTGAGATGATGGTAGCGTCACTCTCCTGCCGGTAAGAGTCGTGGTGAGATGATGGTAGCGTCACTCTCTCCTGCCGGTAAGAGTCGTGGTGAGATGATGGTAGCGTCACTCTCCTCCTCCCGGTAAGAGTCGTGGTGAGATGATGGTAGCGCCACCTGCAGGTTTACAGATCTTCCTTCAGGATTCCTCAATAAAGCTTTTTTTTTTTGTAACGCTTGTTTTTTTTGTCTGGTGTAAATGACCGGGACGTTTGCATACAATTAACCCTTTCACTGTGACAATACAGAAGATTAGCCCTTTACTATCACACAACCGACGGCGATGCTCCATCATTAGCATCATTAGCTCCGCGGACGCTGAGGAGGAGGCAGATCACACGCCGCTGCTGTTGGGGAATTATTTCCAAACTGGAAATTAATAAATTCATATGGAAATGTGTTTTTGTTTCTCTTTCTTGTTGCAGCGTAAAAACAAAGTAACACAACAGGGAGGTGTAGTCTGACGTCACTCTGGACCGCCCGTGAGGTCCACCCTGTATAGAGATTTATCATTAAGGAAAATGGATTATCGGCTATTGTAAACAATTCTGCCTCATGAACATTGAAAAGCTTTCCATTTTTGCACAAAATTAGTTCCCTTCTATCAATAACATTATCGTTTAAGCATTTTTGGTTGAAATAAAATTAGGCGATTTTTTTTTACGATTAATTGCGAATATTTTCATGTTGAGCTATAGATTGTGGATGAATACGCACAGAAAGGTACACCGTGCAAATGTTCATGCTTTATTTGTTTTAAACGAGACGATTTAGAAATGGGCAATGGGGGAAATACATTGCGTTTTCAAGATGGTGGACCGGCCGGAAACAGCAATGACGTAACCACTAGCTACACCTCCCTATAGAGGTTGAACAGATAAAATGCCCATCAGTCACCTGTAATGAACCTGAGACAGTTATCAGTGATGGTGTAACGGTCACCTGTAATGAGACAGTTATCAGTGATGGTGTAACGGTCACCTGTAATGAGACAGTTATCAGTGATGGTGTAACGGTCACCTGTAATGAGACAGTTATCAGTGACGGTGTAACGGTCACCTGTAATGAGACAGTTATCAGTGATGGTGTAACGGTCACCTGTAATGAGACAGTTATCAGTGATGGTGTAACGGTCACCTGTAATGAGACAGTTATCAGTGATGGTGTAACGGTCACCTGTAATGAGACAGTTATCAGTGATGGTGTAACGGTCACCTGTAATGAGACAGTTATCAGTGATGGTGTAACGGTCACCTGTAATGAGACAGTTATCAGTGATGGTGTAACGGTCACCTGTAATGAGACAGTTATCAGTGATGGTGTAACGGTCACCTGTAATGAGACAGTTATCAGTGATGGTGTAACGGTCACCTGTAATGAGACAGTTATCTAGGGTGACCATATTTTGATTTCCAAAAAAGAGGACATGCTGCCCCCCCACTCCCCCCCAGCCTCGAGATACTTAATGATACTCAACATTTACTCAAAGATGCATTATTGTTTTAATATATTTAAAGTATGCCTCCTCTGTAAGGATATACAATTATTATTTATATTATTTTACTGTATATAACACAACAATATCTCTCTATAACCAAAGACACACCAAACCAAAGTGACTCAACAATCAACATGCTTGATTATGCCTAGAATTATCTGACAAATCTCAATGGCACAATAATAACAACTTAAAAATCAACCTGTAACAAAATAATAGCTCTCTTTTCAAGTCTTACTGGACAAAAATAAATAACAAAATATATGAAATAATAGAAAATAGAAAATCCAGTTAACAAATATCTCTTTGTATCTTGTCAACATCTGTATCATCCTCTCAATGCCTGGGAACAATGACAGCCACTTTGTCTTGCTGTGAGAATGCATCCTTCTGTATTCAATGTCAACTAAATCACAGTACTCCTTCAGGCTCTCAGTGCGCACAGTGTAAATGTGGATGTACTGGTAGATTTTGAACATGATATTCTCAAGGTCAACATCTATTGTGTCTGCCCCATGATGAACACAATTATTCAATATGTGTGCTGGCTGGGCAACCCACGCCGATCAGTGTTGTTCTGCAGCAATCTCTTCAAATTTGCAAACACATTATTTCCCCCTTCATCACGTCGGATTCCTCCAAGGTTTGTGTTGCAATTGTCGCCAGTAACTGCAATGCATTTTTTTTGTTGCCATGTTTCAATGAGATATGATTGATTGATTGATTGAAAACTTTATTAACAGATTGCAGAATGGGTACAATACAGCTCAATACACACAATTGTTAAGGGGATGCAGACCAGAGAAAGACTTTCGTCTTGTTTACATCAGGGTCCCCCATTTTCAATTCATCAGGACATATATGACATACATGACATACAGATAGTCAGTACTGCTACATCTATACATTTATGACATACCAGATTTGCAAATACAGTACTGTTTGTGATACAGAAGGAGTCAAGAAAAGGGAGTATATACATTTGACGTAGAAACTGTACATTGGAGGAGGTTGGGTGGGGGGGGGTTGGGTACGTTGGGATATTGACAACCATACTGGGTAATTTACATTGGAGGTGGTTGGGGGGGGGGGGGGCACACTGTATAAACAAGCAAAACTGTACATTGAGGGGGGGGGGGGAGACACTGTACAAACAAACAAAATTGTAGATTGGACTATTGACAAAACCATACTAGGTAAATTACTGTACATTGGAGGGGGTTGGGTTAGGATATTTACAGGGGCCAGTGTTGAATTGCAGTCTCCCGTAGGTGTCCCTTGAGAGAGGTTTTGAAAGTGGGTAGTGAGTGATCCACATTCCTTTACAGCTTTGGGTAGGGCGTTCCACATTGATGTGGCATAATTGCGAAACGTGTTTAGTCCCTTATTTGAGCCGAATCTGGGTTTAACATGATTTGTGGACCTCCCTCTGGTGTTGTGATCGTGGTATTCACTGACCTTTGGGAAGTATTTTGACATGTACATGGGTACCTTGGTCGTGTAGTGTATCTTGTAGACCAGGCCCATTGCAAGTTGCTGTACTCTGTCGTCTACTCTAAGCCATCCTAGGTTGTCAAAGTGGGCAGGGGTGAGGTGGGTTCTAGGAGTAAGGTCAAGCAGTAGTCTGACCAGTTTGTTTTGAGATGTTTGTAATTTTGTTTTTAGCGCCTTTGAGGTGCTTTGGTACCATGAGGTGCAAGCATAGTCGTAGTACCCCTGAATGAGTGCTCCTGCCAGAGTCTTCAGGGTATTCTTGTTTACCAGAGAGTGAATGAATGAATGAATGAATGAAAACTTTATTAACAGATTGCAGAATGGGTACAGTACAGCTCAATACATACAATTGTTAAGGGGATGCAGACCAGAGAAAGACTTTCGTCTTGTTTACATCAGGGTCCCCCATTTTCAATTCATCGTAACATATATGACATACATGCACATACAGATAGACAGTACTGCTACATCTATACATTTATGACATACCAGATTTGCAATTACAGTACTGTTTGTGATACAAAAAGAGTCCAGAAAGAAAAGAGTATATACATTAGGCGTAGAAACTGTACATTGGATTGGGTAGGTGGGGGTGGGGGGGGACTGTACATTGGAGGTGGTTGGGTGGGTGGGGGGGGGGGGGGGGTTGGGTAGGAGTGGGGGGGGGGGGGGGGGGTTGGGTAGGAGTGGGGGGGGGGGGGGTTGGGTAGGAGGGGTGGGTGGGGGACACTGTACAACTGTACAAACAACACTGTACATTGGATTATTGACAGGAGATCCGGTACAAGAATCGAGTTCGTTGGTTGACTTTTTTTATTACATTGGATGCCATTTTGTCACAGGAGAGATTAGCCTCTAGGATGGAACCCAGGTAGGTAATTTCATCTTTCCTTGTTACAATATTGTCACCCACTGTAACTGAGAAGCCGTCGGTCTTGCTGAGTTTGTTATATTGTGTGCAATGGTTTCTGCCGTCTCATTTGGTGTATTTAACCTTGATTAATTTTGTTTGCATGCCACACCTCTTCCAGTCAAAGTACTCTATTATGATTGGGAATATTTTCACTGCTCCGTGGTTACTCCTGTCTGTAGAAACTCCACAGTACTGGATTTAATTTGAGTGCTTCATGTGCGACATTAACACATTGGCTTCGGATTTAGTGCGCGCACTACTGCACTTTTTGGCAGTGTCAGAGTCTGGAAATGCCTTTTTTAGCAAGGCACTTGTGCAATCCATAGATTGTGATGTTTCACAGTATGAAATGCAAACGCACCCTCCTCTGCATTTTTACAGCATCCTCTGTTTCCCCGGGTTTAACAAAGAAGTCTGTCAACTTTGCAGACAAACTCTAAACTTGCACATGTCCATGTGCGCTTTAAAATGCCTGCACCTTTATTGGACACACACGTGTATGTGCAAGCTTTGGATTAAGAGAGAGAGAGAGCGGGAGAGAGAGCGAGAGAGAGAGAGAGAGAGAGAGAGAGAGAGCGCGAGAGAGAGAGCGCGAGAGAGAGGGGGGGGGGGGGGGGGAGGGAGAGAGAGAGAGAGCGCTACCGCGTCTCCAGCTCTAGCAGGGACAGACACGCCAAGAGAAGAGATAGTCCATAATTGGATAACACATACACTATGGAATAAGAGAAGGAAAGGGTAAGTTATATATTAATGTATACATGTGTTATTTCATACGAAACGCTTTGCTGTCAGGTTATCTTGAAGGAGACTCACTCGCACGTAAAATGGAAAAGCATTTTCTTTTCATAAATAGCTTTATTGCTTGTGTTAATTATTATGTAGTTAGTTAGTAGGCCTCCTGGTAGAGTAGTGTGTTCACGTGTGTCGTTTTTAAGCTGTTTTATAATAATTCAGATCATTTAATAAAACATAATAATATTACCGGTACCCTCTCCATCTAAAAGGAGTCATCGCGGGGCCACGTTTCCACCCGACCCGTTGCTTTTGCGACACCGAAGATAAGTGTAGTTTCATGTATCGTCAGTCTCTCGTTATAAAGCTACAAAAAAAACTCCAAGTCCCAGCAGCGACCCCACTGGGGCGCTTTTTTACAGCGTCATTATTCGCGTGACGTGTTATTTTGAGGACCTGGTCGACTAGCAGCAGAATGTGAGCTGCAGCTGAACATGTTTCACGTCGTCGTCGTGATTCCTCCTTGTCTGCTGTTATTATGATTATAAACAACGTTTTATTGATCAAAACCATATAAAACTATGCCTGTCCCGACGCTAATGCAAAGTAAGTAACGTTAGCCGTTAACCCTTTCACTGCCACACGAGTCACGACAGGAGAAGGTTAACCCTTTACTGTCACAACCGACGGTTGAGCGCCAAGTTCCCAAGCTCCCAGTTCGAAAATTCGAATTGAGGTGATCATTAGTGCGGTCAAAAGATTAAACAAAAATTACTAATTGCGGTGGTCTATATACCTGTGTTGCGGTGGTCTGTATACCTGTGCTCCGACGCACGTGCTGAACTAGTAAAGCGTGAGGTTGAAGCCACGGCTGCCCGCAGCTTGCTTGATTGATTGATTGATTGAAAAGTTTATTAACAGATTGCAGAATGGGTACAGTACAGTACAGCTCAATACATACAATTGTTAAGGGGATGCAGACCAGAGAAAGACTTTCGACTTGTTTACATCAGGGTCCCCCATTTTCAATTCATCATAACATATATGACATACATGACATACAGATAGACAGTACTGCTACATCTATACATTTATGACATATCAGATTTGCAAATACAGTACTGTTTGTGATACAAAAGTGTCCAGAAAAGGAGTGTATATACATTTGGCATAGAAACTGTACATTGGTGCTTTGATGTGTCAGAACCACGTCACATGACCTACAGCTCCATTCACTTCAGTCAGTGAAACAGGACTGCTTTTTGAGCAAGTTTCAACCGCTGGACCGAATGAATTCGCAAGCGCACACACGCACACACGTTGACCATGTGGGTAGAGCCATATGAAATCCGTTTTATTTTTTTCCAAATTCCATTAAATTTTTTTCCAAATTCCGTTTTTTCCGTTTTAATATTTCAGAATTCTGTATTTTGCTTTGTACGCTCATTTTACCATCAGAAATAGTGTCTAATAAGTGGGAATGAATAAATGTCCACAATTTAATAAGATATAACAGTCCCTTTAATAGGGCTGTCTTTAATACCTCGAAGCTTTGAAGCTTCGTTCGATGGGCATGGGATTCGAATATGAAAATAAAATTCGATTATTAAAAAAAATAAAAATAAAATTATATATATTTTTGCAAAATCAACTCTGCCTCTCTTTGTTAACTACAACAAGCAATGCTGTTTGTTATTTAAGATGAGGTCGGACTCGGCACTGACAGATTTGTGTTCATTGTGCTGCTTTTATAAAGCCTCAAATGACGGCTTACAATATTTCATGAAAGCAAAGTGTTTCGTTTGTCTAAGATTTTAAAAGGTTTAAACTTTACAGCACTGACAAAGTTGAACAAAGTGCTGTACAAGTCCCACAACATAATTTTTTTTTTTTTTTTTTTTAATGGTTGATTCCATTTTTATTGCTCAATTCCGCGATTCCGTCCGCGATTCCGTGATCGCGGATTCCATATGGCTCTACATGTGGGTTGTGTAGCAGGAGAGGGTTGATTATAGAGTGTTTATCTGAGTTCCATAACAGAAGCATCTTTTCTACCCTTCTTTATATTATAGCGTTTCATTACCCTCGTTATAATCGTATAGTCTTTATCTTATGTATTATCATAGGAAGGGTGCGACAGTGTGTTGAAAGTGGTAGTGCGGGTCGTCTGGTAATCGGAAGGTTCCCTTGAGCAAGACACACTAACTTCTAACCCCTAACTTCTCCCGATGAGCAGGTCGGCACCTCGCACGGTCTCCTCCGCCGTCCGTGTGTGTGAGTGAACGGGGGAACGTGAGGCATGAGCTGTAAAGCTCTTTGGATAAAAGAGTTATATTATAAATGCACCGTTTACACAACTCTGTGTTCTTGCATCGCCTCTTCCTTTGACTTCCACATTGCGAACAGCGTTTTCCCCGCTATTACTCTATTTCAATTCAACGATCAGTGTCACCAATGTGGAAGTCAAAGGAAGAGGCGATGCAAGAGTCTGCGTGACAGGTTTCCTACAGACGCTTACTACTACCCCCCCCCCCTATTATCTCCTCCCCTGTGACCCTTCAACTCTGGAGTGAGAGACTCCCTTAACACTTTGAGTGCCAGCAGGGGGAGCCAGAAATAGGCGCTTGAGTGCCAGCGCTGTAGTCAATGGAGGGCGATCATATTTGCGAACGCATGAACTATATCTTAAATTATGGCTGTGTGTCTAATACGCCCGTCGCTTATCAATGACTTGTTTCCAGTCAACATTGTCGAAACGGATTGTTTTTTAATCGGTTAGTTTCCGTTTTATACCATTTTGAAAAACGCTAGTTTTTTTTTAAACTTCCAGAAAAAAAAAAAAAAAGATTCTGCAGGAATCGCGTTTTACTGGAATACACAAAACACATTGTAATTTTTTGGCCTATTTATGAAAACGCTAGATTATCGATAGTATATGTGTACTTATGCACGCTAGAGAAGCGGGCTGAAAAATCGATTCTCTTATTTCCTGATCAGCACACACACACTCACAGCCACACACACACATATGGGACACGCTGAGATATAGGTGAACAGAGCTCTGATTATCCCAAGACTGGTAAAATAGATTCCTTACCTCAGATCAGATGTTCTCCAAAAAGATTATTCCAATTCCTGATCGCCATTCCAAATATCAATCGCGTTTATTGATCCAACGCTGGGTACTGGTAACACATATTCCACGCTGTTCTGATGGTCGGCAATGAGTGGGATCGTCTCTGGTTACATGCCTGACAAGTAAAATGTGGAATCCGGACTCTTTTTTTCCCATCCATTTCATTCAGTCCAATCCAATAATAATAATAATAATGGATTGGATTTATATAGCGCTCTTCTCTGACTGACTGTTGCTCTGACTCAGAGCGCTTCACAGAGTCCATTATTCGTTCATACACAGTCATACCGGTGGTGGTAAGCTACAATTTCAGCCAGAGCTGCCCTGAGGCAGACTCACGGAAGCGTGGCGAATAATCAACGCCTACGGCCCTCCGACCACCACCAACATTCATTCACATGCATACACATTCATACGAGGCAAGTAGGTTAAGTGTCTTGCCCAAGGACACAACGGCAATGGGATGGACATGGGCTTGAGCGGGATTCGAACCAACCCTTCGATCATTGGACGCCCCGCTCTACCCCTGAGCCACGCCGCCCCGATGCACGATGGGTGCAGTACCATCCGGAGAGACGATAGGGGGCGGTGTTTTCCCTGTTCGAGTTCAGACAGATCCCCACTGGTAACGTGAGGCTAGATTGATGAAAAATGAATGGAAATCGTTAATAAAAAAAAATTCCGATTAAATAACGAGATTTCTCATTTTTGGCACTCAACGCATGGCATGAAATAACGAGATTTATCGTCGTTGGCACTCAAAGTATTAAAGTCAGAGGTGCGTTGCTCATGGGACGGGGTTGCACGCCGGGCAACCAGCTTTTGTGAGCAGAAGCGTGCGCACTCAAGAACGCGCTGCACTCGACTCGTCGCGTGTACCTGGCTCCCTCGCATAAGCTTAACAATTCATGGAAATCACATTCACAGGTTTGGTGTGAACGGTGCTCTGCCCGAATCAGGCCATCGCTCACACCAAACCTGAGGAATGCGCTGCACTCGACCGATGCGCCAACTCGCTAAGTACCCACCTGGGACTTTGCATAACAATAGCTCAGGTCGTCAAGTGTGTTCAAATACGTCCTCAGATACATTCACACAAAACTTGTGAATGAAATGTGTTCCATTCCATTCGTAGAGGCAATTAGGCATCGTCTTTAGTCTGTGCGTATGCGAGGGAACATCTGTGCGCAAGCGCCCAGGAGCGCACGTGTGGCGTCATTAAAACATTGTGCAACCAGCTTTGAAATCAGCAACGCACGCCTGCTTAATGTGAGTGACACTACAATATATGCAAATATTTCTGATTGAACAGCTCCCTTGACACTTGATGGTGGAGGAGTCCAACACAGTGGCTTTGGAGATGTTTGTGTTGTGATATTTGGGATGATTTGACTCACTGTCGACGTTCTTAAGACTTGTTTAGTTGTGATTTCGCTCTGACTCGCCGTAAAAGTCCTACTACTTTGTGTACTGTTACAGTTGAGTTTTTTTAATTAAGCGTTTGTCTGGTCTCTCCCCTCTTGTCTCTCCTCTTGTCTCTCCCTCTGGTCTCCCCTCTTGTCTCCCCCTCCAGCCGGTCCATGTTCCCTCGCCAGCTGAGCTCGCTGGGCTCCATCCTTCCTCCCCACCGCCTGCTCCCTGCCTCCGCTCTCAGGGCTGGGTTCAGGAGCGGCGCCCCCTGGTGGTGGGTCCAGGGAGGTCTCCCCCCCCGCCCGGCCAGGCTCCGCCTCCCGGGTCACGTCTTCCGCTCTTCGGCGGCTCTAGACCGCGGCGCTAACCGGCTCGGCGGTAACTTCCTCCCCGGTCACTGCGGCGCTCCGCCGGAATCCTTGGCCCCGTTTTTGCCCGGCTTCCGACCGCGGCTGTTCCACCGCGCTTCCTTTGGCGGTCCGATGGACCGGGCGCTGGAGCCGCCACGCAAGCGGAGGAAGAGCTCCAGCGAGGGGAGGAAGAGTGCCGAGGACAAGGGAGGAGGAGGAGGAGGATTGCCGGGGAAGGCAGGGGCCAAGGCGAAAGAAGGAGGACCCAAGAGGGAGCGCTCTAGGCTGGATCCCAGTGCCGTCGCCAGCCCCGGGCTCCCGGACTCCAGCCGGTCTGAGCAGGGGAGGTCCAAAGAACCTCTAGGACCTGGAGACAAAGAGAGGAGTGTCAGCGAGCAGGGGCGGTCCAAAGAACCTCTAGGACCTGGAGACAAAGAGAGGAGTGTCAGCGAGCAGGGGAGGTCCAAAGAACCTCTAGGACCTGGAGACAAAGAGAGGAGTGTCAGCGAGCAGGGGCGGTCCAAAGAACCTCTAGGACCTGGAGACAAAGAGAGGAGTGTCAGCGAGCAGGGGAGGTCCAAAGAACCTCTAGGACCTGGAGACAAAGAGAGGAGTGTCAGCGAGCAGGGGAGGTCCAAAGAACCTCTAGGAGCCAGAGACAAAGAGAGGAGTGTCAGCGAGCAGGGGCGGTCCAAAGAACCTCTAGGACCTGGAGACAAAGAGAGGAGTGTCAGCAAGCAGGGGAGGTCCAAAGAACCTCTAGGACCTGGAGACAAAGAGAGGAGTGTCAGCGAGCAGGGGAGGTCCAAAGAACCTCTAGGACCTGGAGACAAAGAGAGGAGTGTCAGCGAGCAGGGGCGGTCCAAAGAACCTCTAGGACCTGGAGACAAAGAGAGGAGTGTCAGCGAGCAGGGGCGGTCCAAAGAACCTCTAGGAGCCGCAACTCAGGCCTCTGAGACGAACCCTGCTTGGTCACATCCCAGCCACCACCAGCAGGGGGTTCAGACAGCAGCCTCCCTCCTGGCTCCTGGGCCCCCCGCTCAGCCTCAACACACCCCGCGCACCCCCAACCCCTGGTTCAGAGACGGAGCCCAGGAGCAGCCCCTGCCCCCCCCCGGGACCTTCCCCCCTCGCAGAGCTGGAGGTAGGTGTTCAGGACTTTGATGTTATCAGGATGACTTGTTTGCAGTCAACATTGTCGAAACGGATTGTTTTTTGAATCGCTTCATTTCCGTTTTATAGCATTTTGAAAAGCCCTCGTTTTCAAGGAAAATATAAAGATTCCGTGATAATCGGCATTTACTGGAATATTCGGGCATACACAAAAACGTTGTAATTTTTTTGCCTATTTATGAATCGTTTTCAAATAAACGCTAGATTAGCGATAGTATATGTGTACTTATGCACGTTATAGAAGCGGGCTGAAATATCGATTCTCTCATTTCCTGATCAGCGGCACACAAACACACACACACACACACATAGGGCACACGTTGATATATAGGTCAAAACGGATCCGATTACCCTAAGACTGGTAAAATAAATTGCTTACCTCAGATCAGATGTTATCCAAAAAGATTATTCCAATTCCTGATCGCCATTCCAAATATCGATCGCGTTTATTGATTCAGCGTTGGGTGCTGGAAATACATAATCCACGCTGTTCTGGGGCCGGCGATCAACACCGATCTCTTCAGTTGCCTCGCCGGAGAAGTAACATGAGGAGGCTGGACCGCCCCCCCCCTGATGGGGTGCAGTACCACAGGAGAGACGATAGGGGGCGGTATCTTCCCAATTGAGCTCAGAGAGACTCTGCAGCACTAACCCGAGGCTCGATTGATGACATATGAATTCAAATCGGCAATAAAAAAAAAACGACATAAACACGCTATATAGTGTCGGGTGGCATTCATAGGTCGGCATGAACTAACGACAAAACGCGTCGCTGGCATCCAAAGTGTTAATAATGTTTGGCACACAAAGACCGAACTGACTGAAAAATATAGGCAACATTTGTCAAAGTATTACCTCGTCAATATACCCCCCTTCCCCACTAATCGAACTGGTGTCGTGGAGTCACTTCTCTGTGAGCGTTTCCACGGTTAGCTTGCGGCTAACATTAGTTAGCTCGCAGCTAAAGTTAGTTAGCTCGTAGTTAACATAACGTTATATAACCGAACAATACACACATGCCCCGAATGCGTACGTTCGGTACGACCTCCACGGTTCAGGGCATGTGTGTATTGTTCGGTACACTGTTCGAATGCGTACTCCTAATATACATATATACAATACAATACAGAGTAAAATTAGTAACAGTGAGGTACAATGCAGAGGTAACGAACTTAGTGCAAATGAGGTATGAATGTGGTGCAATCTCTTTAACACTTTGAGTGCCAGCCACGGCATAATTCTTTAGTTCATGCCAAACGTTGAGTGCCAGCCGACGAGATATCTCGTTTTTAATCGTTATTTTTTTTATTAGCGATTTCCATTCATATTTCATCAATCTAGCCTCACGTTACCAGTGGGGATCTGTCTGAACTCGAATTGAGAAAATACCGCCCCCTATCGTCTCCCGGATGGTACTGCACCCCTTTGGATTGGATTGAATGAAACTTGTGGGAAAAAAAGAGTCCGGAATCCACATTTTACTTCTCAGGCAAGTAACCCGAGCCGATCGTACTCATTGTGGACCATCAGAACAGCGTGGAATATACCCAGCGTTAGGGGTGGACGGTATAAACGGTATACGGTATAAACGGTATGAATTTGCTCTACGGTATGGATTTTGACTATACCGTATAACCGGTAGTGCAGCTCTAAAATAGCAATGACGTCATGTAACCACAGCGCGACTATTTCACTCGCATTTGCCCCTAAAAATAGATAGAATTAGTCATAGATAATAGATATGTGCGAACTAGAAAAAGTTATTTAGGAGGCTTCGCGCAGTGGGCGTGCCAGCCCCTCCCGCACGCATGTAAACACGGGTCTACTAGTAGTCTAGTGGGACGGGACGTCTCCCTGAGCTAACGTTAGCTTAGCTACCGTTACAAAATGACCCAGTCAACTATTCACTTTTAGTTTAATACATGATGAGGCATTGTCTAACCGAACGGTATCTAGTCGGCCAGCTACCGATAGCTCCTGACATCAACAAACGCTCCATCAAGTCTAGTAGAGTAGACGTGTATGATAGCTCCGTTAGCCGTTAGCTCACGTTAACGCAAATTAGTTCACCGTTCAAAACGAAATGTCCCATTGAACTAAATAATTCACTGAGGCGTTGTATTAACATTATATATCCGGCTAGCAGTAGCTACAGATAGCTCCTGATATCAATGTCTTATAACACTGATTCGATGCGTATTCGAGCTGAGGGCTTGCTAACGTTATAGTACCAATACAATAGGGTCCAGGTGCAGCGCCGGAGAATCCTGGCCGTAGCTCTGCTCGAGGCTACTAGAGTATAGGTCCAGGTGCAGCTCTGGAGAATCCTGGCCGTAGCTGGAGGCTACTAGAGTACACACAGACAGTGGAGCTTGTTGCGTGGTGGCGATGTCTCGCAGATAATACAAGTACAAGTCTAATTATATAATATATATATTTTATAAAAAAAAAAAAAAAAATTATATAAAATAAAAATTTTTTTTTATCAAAAACGATGATACCGTGATATATACCGTTACCGTCTATGCTTCAAATTATACCGTGATATAAATTTTAGACCATACCGTCCACCCCTACCCAGCGTTGGATCAATAAACGTGATCGATATTTGGAATGGCGATCAGGAATTAGAATAATCTTTTTGGAGAACATCTGATCTGAGGTAAGGAATCTATTTGACCAGTATTAGGATAATCAGAGATATTTTCACCTATATATCAGCGTGTGCCATATGTGTGTGTGTGTGTGCGATCAGGAAATAAGAGAATACATTTTTCAGCCCGCTTCTATAGTGTGCATAAGTACACATATACTATCGATAATCTAGCATTTATTTGAAAACGATTCATAAATAGGCCGAAAAATGACAACGTGTTTTGTGTATTCCAGTGTATTCCAGTAAAGGGCGATTATCACAGAATCTTCTGAAATCTTCTGGAAGTTTCAAGAAACAAGCGTTTTTCAAAATGGTATAAAACAGAAATGAACCAATTTAAAAAAAAAAAAAAAGGAAAAAAAAATTATAAAAAAATAAAATCCGTTTCGACAATGTTGACTGCAAACAAGTCATTGATAAGCGACGGCCATATTAGACACATTGCCGGCATTCAACAGGGGTAAATAGTAGGGATGCCCCGATCGATCGGCCACCGATCGTTATCGGCCGATAATCAGTATAAATATGCGATCGGGGAATTCCGATATTTAGTCATATTCGCCGATCGCGGAAACTGATCAAGTGGATATCTCACTCGCTTGTCTCAGACGCACAGGACCTGCAAACTGCTCCTCCTCCCTAGCCCCGCCCGTACCCGTGTAGAGTTTGTAAACACACGCCTCCTCTGCTGAGTCTAGATAGTGCATTCGACCTGAGCTAACGTTAGCTACCTAGCTATCGTTACTGTTTAAACAAAATTACCCAGTCAACTATTCACTTTTAGTAGGCATTGTCTAACGGTATTTAGCCGGCTAGCTACCGATAGCTCCTGATATCAACAAATGCTCCAGCAAGTCTTGTAGTGCATGTTGATACCTCCGTTAGCTCGCGTTAGCTGACGTTAATTCAGTGTTCAAAACGAAATGTCCGATTGAACTAAATAGTTGTCTTAACGTCATCTAGCCGGCTAGCAGTAGCTACAGATAGCTCCTGATATCAATGTCTTATAACATTGATTGAATGCGTATTCGAGCTGAGGGCTTGCTGAATGTGAAATGACCAAAGCACTTAACGTTACCAATGGGGTCCCGCTGCAGCGCCGGAGAATCCTTTTGCTCGCTATCTGCAAACAGCTCCACTGTCTGTGTGTACTCTACTAGACACACATAGCGAGCAAAAGGATTCTCCGGCGCTGCAGCGGGACCCCATTGGTAACGTTAAGTGCTTTGGTCATTTCACATTCAGCAAGCCCTCAGCTCGAATACGCATTCAATCAATGTTATAAGACATTGATATCAGGAGCTATCTGTAGCTACTGCTAGCCGGCTAGATGACGTTAAGACAACTATTTAGTTCAATCGGACATTTCGTTTTGAACAGTGAATTAACGTCAGCTAACGCGAGCTAACGGAGGTATCAACATGCACTACAAGACTTGCTGGAGCATTTGTTGATATCAGGAGGAGCTACTAGAGTACACACAGACAGTGGAGCTGTTTGCAGATAGCGAGCATTTTGACTTGTTGCGTGGTGGCGATGTCTCGCAGATAATACAAGTACAAGTCTAATTATATAATATATATATTTTATTAAAAAAAAACTTTTTATATAAAATAATTTTTAATTTCTTTTTAATCAAAAACGATCGGTATCGGGTCGGTATCGGCCGATATGGCTCACGACGATCGGTGATCGGTATCGGTGGCAAAAAACGTGATCGGGGCATCCCTAGTAAATAGGAAACGGAGGCCGGCACTGAAAGTGTTAATAATAGATAAATATAAAGTGTGTTAAAGTGTCTAAAGTGAGTGGTAAGGTGAGTGTTTGTTTAAAGTGAGTGTGTACGTGTGGATGTGAGTGTAGATGATGGGTTGTGACATAGTGTCATGGTCACTGAGCCTCCTGACGGCCCGGGGGGATAGAAGCTCCTCCTGGGTCCTCTCTGTGCCGGCCACGAGGCTCCGGTAGTATCGGCTCCACTGATGAACCGGTGCTGACGCTGCAAACGTGGCTCTTCTCCCTCCCAGCCCTGCAGCGCGCCTGGGAGACTTCCTCCGCCTTCAGAGCCGCCCTCCTCCAACCGCCACCAGGGGACGCTCCGTTTGACTTCTCGGTCCTCTGCTACAACATCCTGTCTCAGGACCTGCTCCACGACAACTACTACCTGTACAGACACTGCCACCCCGGCGTGCTGCCCTGGCAGAGCCGGCTCCCCAACCTGCTGGCGGAGGTCGCGCATTACGACGCCGATGTGAGTGTCTGACACCGCGTAGCGTGCAATCAGAATCAGAGTCAGAATCAGAGTCAGAATCAGAATCAGAGTCAGAGTCAGAGTCAGAGTCAGAATCGGAGTCAGAGTCAGAGAGGTCAGGTCTTCGTTCAGGGTTCGTACGGGTGCTGGAAATCCTTGAAAATGCTTGTATTTCAATGTGCTGTTTTCAAGGTTTTAAATGTGCTTGAATTGTGTATAAAGTGCTGGAAAGTTATTGAAATTGTAATTGCATTTTATACTTTAATAATAAATCGCTATCTGACTGAATAGTTTGGTTTTTAGACAAAGAAATAAAATAAGTCGGAGCGACTCGCGAGCCTATTTTGCGTTCGCCTTTCATGCAAAATGAAATGTGGCTCGGCCCCACCCCGTAGTGTTTTTACCTGTGCCATGAGAACAGCGCGCGCGCGTGTGTGTGTGGCCAAAATGCTGGGAGGCTGCCGTTTTAATGAGCTCTGGCTCGGAGATATCAAATATAATTCAGAGGAGAACATCCTCGAGTAGCCGTGTGCAAAATATGCAGAAAGGACTTGAAGATTTTTACCATGGGGATTGGGGGAGTCTGCACGTTCGAGCCACGTTGAAAGGTGAGCCACTGAGCCATGGGTGTTATTAACGTGTCTCGGCCTGGCTCGCCAGGTAACTAAGTTCGAGACTACAAGTGCTCCACAGTCCACACCTGTCTCCGTAAATGTTTGTTATAAAAATACCACTTCAATAATCGAAATAGTCAAGTAACAGGCAAAATACACTAATGGAATTACAAACTCGTGTTTACCGGACTCTGTTTTTCACCGCAGTGTTGTAGCATGTAACGTTAGGCAAATCAACGTTAGCTAATTTCCTTTCATGTATTTCAAAACACGAAAACTTGTTGTGTATTGAAATGGTATTTTATTTTTATAACGGAACATTTACGGAGACTGGTGTGGAACTGGTGTGGAGCAGTTGTAGTCTGGAACGCAGTAACGTACTGTCTACCTGTATGTCGTGTATGTCATAAATGTTATGATGAATTGAAAATGGCGGACCCTGATGTAAACAAGACGAAAGTATTTCTCTGGTCTGCATCCCCTTAACAATTGTGTGTATTGAGCCATAGTGTATTGTACCCATTTAGGGCTGGGCGATATGACGATATTATATAAATATCGGGTACAGTTCATTAACGATACACTTTTTAAACGTATCGTGGATATCGTGATGTTTTGCCCAAGAGGCTTGTGTTGCGTCAATCTGGTCCACACGTTGACACTTTTGAACAGCGCCGCCCCACACACACACTACTGCATCAAAAGTTACTACTTATGATAACAAAGGCATTCGTTTTGTGGCATTGACGTTATATAGTTACACTTTCAATAACATCAGCGTATTTACATAGCAACGACCGAGGTCGACCTAGATATAGCAAGCATTAGCCGTTCATATCTCAGCCCGTGCTGACTCCGTTGTGCCCATTCTGCGGTCTGTTAATAACGTTTTCAATCAGACAGATGTATGGAAAGGCTTTTATTATAACATCCGTTGCAGTAAAATCATTATGCCTCCAGTCGTTTAGTCATTCTGCAGAGCTCAAAGCTAAACGTCGGCCGCGGCGAGCTACCGCTGCCATTGTTGTTTTCATTGAGCTCTCCAATGGCGGAAGTAAAAAATGACGCTTGCCGAATGACGCTTGCCGATTGGTGCTAAGAACAGCAGGGCGGGTGCAAGCGATGTGACGTAATTGGCAGACGCGACTGTCAATCAAAATGATTCTGTTTGCCGACTGAATGAATATAAACGTTATTAACAGATTGCAGCATAGGTACAATACAGTACAGCTCAATACAACAACAGTCAACAGTGGACTGGAGGATGCAGACCAGAGAAAGACTTTCGTCTTGTTTACATCAGGGTCCCCCATTTTCAATTCATCATATTTCATATCTAAATCATATAATATCTCATTGCTAAATATATGCAATATATAATCTAATAATCCAATAATCTAAATCTAATATATAATATAAAAATGCTAAATGCATGGGTATTTTATTTTGTCTTTAATGTTAGCTTGCAAACTCAAATACTGTCTTGGTAAGCCTCATAATGAATTGTTTGGGGAAAAAAAGAAAAACATCGTGATGCGTATCGTGTATCGCCGAAAGGTCAGAAAATATCGTGATATCATATTTAGGCCATATCGCCCAGCCCTATACCCATTCTGCAATCTGTTAATAACGTTTTCAATCAAACGTGACGAGCCAGGCCAATTTTAGCATGTTTATTTATGGAATATGCAATCTAACAGCTAACGTGACCTTTACAGTTAATTACATGGATAATAATGTTAAGGTAGTTGGTTCATTCCAGGCCATCATTAGACTCAGTCTAAAATTCATAGGCAGTAGCCTATAAATGAAAATGAAATATACATTTATAATATCATAATGATCCATTTAGATTAGATGTCAACATTAAACAATAAATACTCTTAAAGTTAAGTGCAACCAGTGAGATTAAATTAATAAAACACTTTGTTTTATTTATAACATGCTGCTCCTTTTTATTTAGGGAAGAAGCATCAAATTCTGATGAAAGCACGTCTAAATCCAGGTCCTGCATTAGTGGATTATTTCCAGCAGACAAGCAATGCATCAAGCAGCACAGCTACATCCACATCAACAACCAGCAGTGTAGTGAGAGCCAGAGCAGCCAGTGGAGGAGCTTGCAGTGGAGTTGCCCCTCTACCATCCCCAGGCTCATCCAAGAACCAGTCAACCAGCAACACCACAGGCACCATTAAATCATTTGTTACCTCTAATCCAACACTTCAAGCTGAAATATGCTGGGCAACAAAAGCTGTAACCAGCCACTATTCCTACCATTCATGTAATGACATGGGGGCCATGTTTCAAACAATGTTTCCTGACAGTGAGATAGCAAAGCAATTTACTTGTGGGGAGAATAAAGTGGCATACCTCACCACATTTGGGATAGCTCCTCATTTCTCTTCCCTGAAAACTTTATTAACAGATTGCAGAATGGGTACAATACAGTACGGCTCAATACACACAATTATTAAGGGGATGCAGACCAGAGCAATACTTTCGTCTTGTTTACATCAGGGTCCCCCATGTTCAATTCATCATGACATTTATGACATACACGACATACTGCATAACACATCGGCTCAGCTATATATCAGTTATATATGATGCCAAGTCTACATAATTTTGGTTGTTTAGCACAATAACATCTGATTTAATGTGATGGAAGAAGTGAAATAATCATTTTGAGTAAATATTTAATTTACCACAGCCGCATAAGATGCTGGAAAATCTTGAAAATGCACCTTGAAAATGCTTGAAAAGTGCTTGCATTTTGCCTTGGAAAAGGTGTACAAACCCTGTTCGTTGCCGAGTCGTTCACACATTTACAAGGAATTCGATTTTTGGTCGTTTGGTGCGACGTTAACGGACATACAATTACGGTAGAATAAAACAAAAGGTAGAATAAGATTACATTTTCTTTTAATATAAACTCGATTAAAATAGAAGTGCAATATAATGTAATTGGGCTGTGCACAATGTGGTCTCTCTCTGTCTCTCTCTCTCTCTCTCTGTGTCTCTCTCTTCTCTCTCTCTTCTCTCTCTCTCTCTCTCTCTCTCTCCCCTCTCTCTCTCTCTCTTCTCTCTCTCTCTCTCTCTCTCTTCTCTCTCTCTCCCCTCTTCTCTCTCTGTCTCTCTCTCCCCTCTCTTCTCTCTCTCTCTCTCTCTCTCTCTCACTCTCTCTCTCTCTCTCTCCCCCTCTCTCTCTCTCTCTCCCCTCTCTCTCTCTCTCCCCTCTCTCTCTGTCTCTCCCTCTCCTCTCTCTCTGTCTCTCTCTCTCTCTCCCCTCTCTTCTCTCTCTCTCTCTGTGTCTCTCTCTCTTCTCTCTCTCCCCCTCTCTTCTCTCTCTTCTCTCTCTCTCTCTCTCTAGATCTTGTGTCTTCAGGAGGTGCAGGAAGACCACTACGAGGCTCAGATCAAACCTGCTCTGCAGGCACAAGGTACTGTGTCTGTGTGTGTGAGTGTGAGTGTGTGTGTGAATGTGTTTGTCTGTTTGTGTCCGTGTGTCTCTGTTTGTGTATGTTTTGTGTCTGTGTTAGTGATGTTTTGTGTCTGTGTTAGTGATTGTTTATGTGTATCTAGAGCTGCCGCGGTATTGATATTTTCCTTGCCGCACAAATTTGCGAAATATTTCCTACCGCCGCGGTTATTACCGCACAGTGCGCAAAAAAAAAAAAAAATGTAATGCATTTCTTTTTTTTTAGTAGTCTACTCTTTATAGCATATAGCCTGCCTCTAGTCTAATGGCGCTTTTCCACTGCATAGTACCTACTCGACTCGACCCGCTTTAGGTACCTGGTACTTCGTTCCTTTTCCACTGCAGCCAGGTACTACTCCGTTTGTCTCCGTGTGGGGATGCAGGCGGGGCCGCTTGTGTACACTGAAAGCTCCGTGGGCATAGCCATGTCCGAGGGCTTGCAGCAAGCCAGAGTTTAACACAGTTTCAATCAATCAATCAATAACAACATTAACCAGACTCTCGTTGTGTCTATTGTGCTAAAGCTAACGTTACCTCATTGTGTCTATTCTACCAAGCAACCCGGGTTTAACGTTACCTCTCGTGTATATCTGCTGACGTTAGTATTAGGCTAATAACAACAACAAACTTAACACATCAGCGATCTTGTTGTGACACTAAACTCTCCGCTCGGTGGTACATTGGGTTGATGTCGGTTTTGTTTCATCAATAAATGAGGCAGAATACACAGTGAATCCATCCTTTTCTGTTTATTACACTTGGTGCTGTCGCAAACAAATCCTGAATGAAATACATCCTTAGCGAGGCAGTAAAGATGGCGGCTTTCTGTTTTTGTTCAGAGACTCCAACGTGTGACGCGTCTCTCTTCTGACCAATCAGTGGTCTGCAATGTTTCACATGACTTTTCTGGTACCACTTCTACCCAATAGGGTCGCTTGGAACCGAGTAGGGTATATCTGCAGAGCCGCAAGTCCAACGTCTGGGAGCTAAGGCTGAGCCCGAACCCTGTTTTTAGGGTTCGAACGTTCGCCAGGGTTTATCGAACGAACGTTCGAACGTTCGTTTTTTGTAATTTTTTTAATAAAAAAAAAAATGTATAAAAAAAAATTTATATAATTTTTTTTTTTTTTTTTATTATAGATCCTACGGAGGGCGGCATTGCATAATCTATTGGTGAAAAAACATGTTGTTTACAGTGGTGGCTGTTCATGTAAACATGTAATTAAACAAAGCACTCAGAAGAAAATAAACAAGCTACTGAGTACTGCATAAAGTTCCTACTTATGATAAACAATAGCCCTTGCACACCGCAGTCACGTAAGGGGCTAGATAAACAAATGCATTCGTTTTGTGGCATTAAGTACTGTTGTGAAGGGCCAGATTAAACCGAATATATATATTTATTTATATATATATATTTAATTGTATTTGTATATTCTCTAATATTCCCTGATATCCCTTGTATATTCCTTGTACAATATGCATTGAATATCCATTCTAGCCTACTGAACATCCCATAATAGTCTCCATTCTACTATTGGTCGAGACCTTGGTGCCAGGCTGCCATACCCCTCAGACCCAGTTCAAACGTACCGCTCAACATGTACGAACAAGTCCTAGTTCCGCGTAGGAATCTGGCTACCGCACCACTAATGGGACTATTTGTTCATAGTGCGTATATATACTGCGCTACTAAAGTAGGACTTCCTTTTCAGTCCAGTTTCTTACCCTCCAATAGAGTCACAGACGTAAAGCCTCCCCGCGACGCCACGTGTGGGAGTAAGGCCAAGTTCGCCTACCATCGGTATTGAGACATCGTGTATATTAATATTTGAATAGTCATATTTGGCACTATATCGTCGAGTTGGACGTAGTCTATTAAGCTAATAATAGTCTGTTAATATATAGTGCTTCGTGCGGTGAGAATACTACCGTAGTCAGTACCCCATCGTTTCGGGCAGAGAACTGGCTGCTTATCCAGGGTGGTTGACCCCACGTGAAGCTGCACCCGAGGAGCCCCAGAGCCGACGAGCGAGTGGACCTGTATACCGGATTACTCTACCGACGACAGCCCGCCTTCCCAGGCACGGATTATGCTTTGTATACGTTGATTATTCCATGGATAAAGACCCCCGACACTGCCGTGTGTTGGAACCCCCCCCCCCTGGAGAGGACGCAAGGTGAGGAGACGCTCTGCAAGACGAGGTCGCTTCACGTCTCTCCTCCGTGGACCGGAGGACGCCGGCCCACAAAGAGTCCACCTGCTTTCATCTGTGGTCCAAGGATCGCCGGCGCATTGAACGGCACTACAGTGGGTTCACCTGGGATACCCTTGGCCGGATGAGGCAGCCGGATTCTACCCCCCCCCCTTCCTACTCCTGTCGGCTTACAAGCGACCGGATTACCCCCCCCCTAGTGTATCCAGTCTATAATAATTAAAGTACCATTGCTGTTATTCCTTAACTATTCCATGTCGTATATGTACCACCTGCGCCTTCAGAGATTGGACATTCTCTATTGATATACCGACGAATACTCTTGCCATAAAAGTGCATACTAATTCCCATTCATAAATGTGATTGATTTGATTAAGTGCTTGCTCTACACACCATCGCTGTGTAGAAATAAAGACCTATTTCTAATTCGTACATTTGTGTTGGATCCGTTTCATCTACGTGACAGTGTTCATCATAATATATTTATGCAGAGTACTGGGTGGCCGAATATTAAGTACAAAGGTAGTGGTAGTAAGTATCATATCTAGTAATACAGTCAGGGAATTGTACCCCTCAGTTACAATTGGTCCTTCGAGCCGGAGGGTAATTAGTGTAATATTAATATAGTGTTATTAATATTGAAATGGCCTATGATGAACACTCCACGAAACAATCCTCCTAACCAACGCCCGCAGCGCGAACGACGGCTCCCTCAGTACTTAGAGGCTTACGCTGTCAGTCAACAACCTAGTCTTCTACTAACAGTAAACGCGGTAAAACTAGAAAGTAAAAGTATGTCTAACCCCAACGCCCAGACTACCCCGACCATAGAGGCCCCTACGGGCTCTAATGTAACTGACCAAGTTCACGGTGGGGACCAGTGGGAACCAGACATGACTTCACACCCCGCCAGTACTGAAGAAGTAGTCCCTGATGAGTCCCGGGAGGAATACAACGCTACCGAGAGAGAACTCGGCACGGAAGAAGACGGGGAGAGCACCGTGGAGATAGAGCTCCAAGGCTCCGCAAGGAGTACCCCGAGGGAAGGCTCCCCTATACAACCGCCTTCTCCCAGCGAGGCAGAGAGGACCCTACAGCAGGCCTTCCTCATCAGCCTGAACGCCGCTGCTGAACGCGACCGACTGCAGATCCAGCAGCGGAGCGAAGAAGAGCATATACGTCTAGAAATAAGACGCATTCAGAGAGAAGAGAATGTGGCCCGAGACCGAGCAGACAGCCAGCGAGCAGCTGCTGGTGCTCTACGGGACGCAGAGCGCGACAGACAGCAAGCGCAACTAATAGAACAGCTGATCAGACGGACAACACCCTCTCCCTCCGCCAGAGGCTCCAGGAACTCGTCTAGACACACCTCCAGGGCGGCATCCCCTAGCCGAGTAAACAACCCTGAACTTGACCAACAGACGAGGTCTATACCCCCCACAGACCACCTCCCCCCACCGGTCCAAGCGAGACCTAGCAACCGGGAAGGAGCAGCATATCCTGTGGAGAGGCTAAACCAGAGACTACAAGCACTGGATGACCTAACTGAAGACGAAGAGGAAGAGGAGGAGAACCACGCCCGACGACAGCACAGTACTCTACCGGACCAGGAGGTCCGGTACAGCCCAGGCTATACTCCCGCGGAGCTGCGCTACAGACCCCCGACTCTATACACGGGTGAGCACGACGCACGACCCGCACCGAGGAACAGCACCTGGACAAGCGGGCCATGGTACACTGCCGGTACCAGCCCATACCAAGGAGCGGGAGGAGACTCGCCTAGGAGGCCTCTCCCCCAACGCTCGCCGATGTATCCACAGTCAGCGTCATACATTGGCACGCCTATGGTACCCGACTTCACCCAAGAGAACCGGGCCCAGTATACAGAACTCTGCATGTGTCTGGAGACCATGTTGGTGGATGTATTGGATGAACGCCATAAATACGCCATCCTACTGAAGCACTTAAAGGTACCCCGCGCACATAATATAGCGCTCGCCTACGCGACTTCCACCACCCCATACACAGCAGCGCTGGTAGCATTGGACCAGAGGTATGGGCGCATATGGGATTACGTGATCCAGGAGAACCGACACATCGACCGCTTACCCCCAGCAATAGACAATCGAGCACTGGACGACCTGTCCATCAGAGTGCAGTCCCTGGTAGGGATGTTGGGAGCGCAGAGAGAGAAGGGGAGGCATGAACTTTACGCCAACTCAAATGTGGAAAGGATCTTGGAGAAGCTGCCGCCCGCTCGACAGGAGCGTTTTAGGCGGCAGAGAGACCAACGAGACCCGAATGGCCCCGAACCGAACCTCCTCGATCTAGCGGACTTCCTGGCGAGAGAAGTCAGCAGCCTACGGCTAGATACATTCGGACGGAGCACCCCTGGCTCCAGAGAAGGAACCAGACGACTAAATGATGGAAGAAGATCGGTGACTGTGATGCACCAATCGGAGTCAGTACCGAGCAGCAGGAGCCACAGTACCCCCTCCAGAACGGAGAAGTGGAAGATAGTGTGCCCCTACTGTGAGAAAGAACACTGGCTAGCGCAATGTGACTCCTTCCCCAAGCTGAACGCGGAGGAAGCAAGTCAATGGATAAAGTCCAACAAGCGCTGTTTTCGCTGTGCGCGCTCACACATGGCAGCCGAATGCCGCTTAAAGAAAAGGTGCACCAAGTGCGATGGAGCCCATCTGGACATACTTCACGACAGTAACAGACGGCGCCCTTCACCCGCACCATCCAGCAGCAAAGCGAGCGTCATGTACATCGATCCCGCCAGCAGCAGTGGAGCCCGAGTACTCCTAAAAGTAGTGCGTGTGACACTAAGCTACCAGAATAAAGTCCTGGACACTTACGCCGTCCTCGATGACGGGTCCGAGAAGACCCTTCTGCTCGCCTCCGCTGCGGCCCAGCTAGGGCTGCGGGGAAGCGAAACCCAAATGACAATTCGGACAATAAGACGAGATTTGAAGACGATAAAGGGCGAGAATGTCTCATTCTCTATCGCAGCAAGCGGCCAGCCTGAGCGACGGTACCATATTACAGACGCTTTCACCAGCCAAGAAATAGGACTGTCGCGGTACACATACCCCGTCGCCAAGCTGATGGAGAAATATGCACATCTGCGCAAGTTACCGATCCCGCTCATAGACAATGCTATGCCGACCCTGTTGATAGGCTCCGACCATGCAGACCTCATTGTCCCGATAGACCGGGTTCATACCGGACCCCGAGGCTGTCCTGCAGCAGTCGAGACCCGTTTGGGATGGACTCTCCAAGGCCCGCTCGCCAAATCTCTCAACCGAAGTACAGCCACTAGATGTCTCCACTCCCGAGTCACGGAGGGAGAAACCGCACTCCTGCAACACGTAGAGCGGCTATGGACCTTGGAACAAATGCCCTTTAAGAACGGAAAGAAAGACATTCGCTCTAAAGATGACATTTACGCCATTCACCTCCTCGAGACAGGGACCAAGAGAGTCCCGGTCAACGGCGTGTTGAGATACGCCACGCCACTCCTGCGGCGAGAAGGAATGCCTACTTTCCACGCCAAGACAGACGCCACAGAACGGTACCTGCTGAACACGGAGCGGCGCTTAGCCAAGAACCCCGCCCAAGAGAGTGTATACCGCGCTGAGATTGAGAAGCTCATCACAGCGGGACACGTCACAAAGATGGACATTAAAGAGGCTGACCAGACCACTGAATCGTGGTACGTGCCTCACCACAAGGTCCATCACAACGGTAAAGACCGCATAGTATTTAACTGCAGCTACCAGATCGGATCCCAAAATCTGAATAAAGAGTTACTGCCCGGTCCCACACTCGGCCCCTCCCTACTCGGCGTTCTACTCCGCTTCCGCCAGGAAAAGGTGGCCATCAGCGGGGACATTAAAGGAATGTTCCTGCAGGTGAGATTAGTAGAGGAGGACAAGCCCCTGTTACGGTCCCTATGGAGAGAGAAGCCAGGAGATGAGCACCCAGCCATCTACCAATGGGAAGTCCTCCCCTTCGGAACGACGTGCAGCCCCTGCTGTGCTACATTTGCACTACAGAAACATGTAGCAGAGGACCCAGCAGCGGACGAAGAGGTCCGACACAGCGTAAAGAACAGCTTCTACGTAGACAACTGTCTACAAAGCCTTTCAACCCAGGAAGAAGCCGAGGCTCTCCTGATTAAACTCCGCGCCTCATTGATCAAAGGCGGCTTTGATCTCAGGCAGTGGGCCAGCAGCGATCCGCAAGTACTGCGCAGCCTCTCCTCCGAGGACAAGGCAGCCAGCAGCGAGACCTGGATGGCTACAATCCCGGGAGAAGCCCAGGAGATGACCCTGGGATTGGTGTGGCGATTCAAAACAGATTCGCTTCACTACAGACACAAGCCCCTGACTACGGAGCAGGGAAGGCCGGCGGCGGCGCCGACCACCAGACGGAGTGTGTACACAACACTCGCCCGACAATATGACCCGCTAGGATGTATTCTACCGTACACCACCAGGGCAAAAATGATTGTACGAGCATTGTGGGACAAGGACCAGGGCTGGGACGACCCCATTCCCGCACACCTTGCATCCACCTGGAGAGAGTGGGAGATGGAGCTCCACTCACTCCCAGGCGTTAATATGCGCCGAAGCTACTTCCCACCCACGGTGAGGCCAGAGACATGTAAAATGGACTTACACGTCTTCAGTGACGCCTCAGAGGTCGCATACGGATCAGTAGCCTACTTGCGGGCCCAAGAAAGGGGGGGAGAGATCTACACAGCATTTGTCCTCGCCCGCTCGAGAATAGCCCCACGCAAGCAACAATCTATCCCACGCCTAGAGCTCTGCGCAGCCCTAGCCGGAGCGCACCTAGCCACGCTCATCCAACGTGAGCTCACCATACCGGTGTCTAGAACAATCCTGTGGTCAGATTCCACGACAGTACTCGCCTGGATCAAATCGGACTCATGCAAGTACAAAGTCTTCGTGGGAGTCAGAGTCACCGAGATTCAAGACTTAACCGAAGAGTTAACCGGAGAAACAGAGTGGCGCTACGTTGATACAAAACAGAACCCAGCTGACGTCATCACCCGGGGGATGCCCCTGGATGACCTCACCCGTCGCAATGTCTACAGTGACGGCCCAGCATTCCTAAAGCTCCCGGAAGGAGAGTGGCCCACGCCTATCCCGAGGGAAGCCAGTCAGGAGGAGGCTGAGAATAAGAAGCCTGTGTTCTGTGGATTGAGCACTGTTATCTCCGCAGACCCCAACACACTCCTGATGGGGCGGCTAGATCCTGCATTACCCCAGACAATGTACCGGCCTGAAGAAGCGAACGGCCGACGAATGTGGAGGTACAGCCAAGTATTAGCCGACAAGTTTTGGAACAGTTTCCTACTGCACTACCTACCGTCTCTACAGACCCGCCAGAAGTGGGTAAAGGAGAGAGACAATTTGACAGAAGGAACAGTCGTCATGATTATTGATCAATCACTGCCCAGAGCTATGTGGCCGGCCGGCCGCGTAAGCAAAGTGATCATCGGTGCCGACGGCAAGGTCCGAGCAGCTGAAGTGCTTGTCCAGGGTCGCACTTACACCCGTCCCGTGGCGAGGCTCATAGAACTGCCCCGACTCCCAGACACAATCGATGATGACCATGACCCTATAACCCTATGACTTTGTGAAGTTGACTGACCCCTACAGCAAACCCTTATGTGTAAATAGACAACGCGATTAATCTGTCTCTGTTTAACTGATTAGGTCTGGGACCAATCAGGGGGTGGCTGTTGTGAAGGGCCAGATTAAACCGAATATATATATTTATTTATATATATATATTTAATTGTATTTGTATATTCTCTAATATTCCCTGATATCCCTTGTATATTCCTTGTACAATATGCATTGAATATCCATTCTAGCCTACTGAACATCCCATAATAGTCTCCATTCTACTATTGGTCGAGACCTTGGTGCCAGGCTGCCATACCCCTCAGACCCAGTTCAAACGTACCGCTCAACATGTACGAACAAGTCCTAGTTCCGCGTAGGAATCTGGCTACCGCACCACTAATGGGACTATTTGTTCATAGTGCGTATATATACTGCGCTACTAAAGTAGGACTTCCTTTTCAGTCCAGTTTCTTACCCTCCAATAGAGTCACAGACGTAAAGCCTCCCCGCGACGCCACGTGTGGGAGTAAGGCCAAGTTCGCCTACCATCGGTATTGAGACATCGTGTATATTAATATTTGAATAGTCATATTTGGCACTATATCGTCGAGTTGGACGTAGTCTATTAAGCTAATAATAGTCTGTTAATATATAGTGCTTCGTACGGTGAGAATACTACCGTAGTCAGTACCCCATCGTTTCGGGCAGAGAACTGGCTGCTTATCCAGGGTGGTTGACCCCACGTGAAGCTGCACCCGAGGAGCCCCAGAGCCGACGAGCGAGTGGACCTGTATACCGGATTACTCTACCGACGACAGCCCGCCTTCCCAGGCACGGATTATGCTTTGTATACGTTGATTATTCCATGGATAAAGACCCCCGACACTGCCGTGTGTTGGAACCCCCCCCCCCCCTGGAGAGGACGCAAGGTGAGGAGACGCTCTGCAAGACGAGGTCGCTTCACGTCTCTCCTCCGTGGACCGGAGGACGCCGGCCCACAAAGAGTCCACCTGCTTTCATCTGTGGTCCAAGGATCGCCGGCGCATTGAACGGCACTACAGTGGGTTCACCTGGGATACCCTTGGCCGGATGAGGCAGCCGGATTCTACCCCCCCCCCTTCCTACTCCTGTCGGCTTACAAGCGACCGGATTACCCCCCCCCCCTAGTGTATCCAGTCTATAATAATTAAAGTACCATTGCTGTTATTCCTTAACTATTCCATGTCGTATATGTACCACCTGCGCCTTCAGAGATTGGACATTCTCTATTGATATACCGACGAATACTCTTGCCATAAAAGTGCATACTAATTCCCATTCATAAATGTGATTGATTTGATTAAGTGCTTGCTCTACACACCATCGCTGTGTAGAAATAAAGACCTATTTCTAATTCGTACATTTGTGTTGGATCCGTTTCATCTACGTGACAGTGTTCATCATAATATATTTATGCCGAGTACTGGGTGGCCGAATATTAAGTACAAAGGTAGTGGTAGTAAGTATCATATCTAGTAATACAGTCAGGGAATTGTACCCCTCAGTTACAAGTACGTTATATAGTTAGTGTTACACGTTCAATAACAGGTATTCACTCTTGGTCGACGGGAAGGAGAGAGGCGCGCGCCTCTGCTCCTTCCACCGTCTACCTCGGAACGGGGGACGACAGAGAGACACCGGCGGGGTGCCGCCGGGCTCCCAACACGCCTGCCGCCCGTCCGCCCTCGGCCAGAGTTGTTTACAACGCAACCACCTCCCGCCATGAAGCTCGCGCTCCGTGGCCGAAAAAGGCTGGTATTCATAATGATCCTTCCTCAGCGGGGAGCTACGGAGTCTGTTCACTCTGTTGTGCTTCTCGGTCTCGCAAGCAGATAAATGTATTGCCGGAAGTAAAAAAAAAAAGAATAAACGCTTGCCGATTGGTAGTAACAGCAGAGGCGGGTGCAAGCGGTGTGACGTAATTGTCAGAATCGCCTGTCAATCAAAATGGTTCTATTGCATTGGTTGAGACAATAGTATCCAGCTACAGCCCGGCAGAGACCACACTGGTTGAGCCGAGCGCACTCGGGGGACGCGCCGCTTCACATCGCCTCAACGTTGCGCGCCTGCTTTTTTCTTTTTTTCACCGAACGTTCGAACCTATTAATTAAAGTCCGAATGTCAGCGTAACGAACGAACGTTCGAACGTTCGGGCTCAGCCTTATTGGGCGCTACTTTATTATTATTAAAAAAAACAGCGGTGATGCGGTATTCAGCCCAACTCTGCGGTGGGCGTGATGCAACAGCGATACCGCGGTAATGCGGTTATCGCGGCAGCTCAGTGTGTCTGTGTGTGTGTCAGGATGGCATTGCTCTTCTCACACTCCCTCTCCATCTCCATCTCTCTCTCTCTCTCTCTCTCTCTCTCTCTCTCCCTCTCTCCCCTCTCCCTCTCCCTCTCCCTCTCCCTCTCCCTCCCCCTCTCCCTCTCTGCCCTACACACCTGTAGTTCTACATTCTCCCCAGCAGAGGGAGCCACAGTCTTTCTGTGGTTCACTTCTCAACTGTAACAGAGTATTATTCCCTTGTATCCTACAGGTCACACTCCATGTTGTTATCATTTGTGAAATCTGTATTATCTGTACTTTTAATACGCATGTGAGACAAACAGAATACACGTTTTGTATATGTTTGTGTGTGTATATATATATATATATTAGAGGTGGGCATAGATTAATTTTTTTAATCTAGATTAATCTATCTGCAATCCTGGATTTAATCTAGATTAATCTAGATTAAAATGGCTCAAAAAAATAAAAATAAAAACCTGCCGAAGGCATTCAAAATATGTGTGTTCTACCCAAATAATGACCAGAAGTAAGTCCTTACTTTTTCTTTCCTCCTTATGTTTCTCAGGCCAGGTGGCCCATTACACCATGAGCCCATCTCCCGTTTCCAAAATGCATTACAGACTGTTTGAAAAAGCTGTTTTGCTATGATAATTGGTAATGAAATATCAAAATAATGTTCAATAAGATGTACTTGTGTTTAATAAATTGTTTTATTCAGAAGTTAATACAAATAAATAATATTACCAGTACAGTACAGTATCTAGCACTCTCAGGAGCAAAACAGAAAGAATCATTTCAAACTTGAACTATGTGACATGGCTTGAATCAACTGCTCCAGTGGAGTTGCTCAGTGGCCAATGGTGTCAACTGTGGTTGTACTGGGCAGCTCCCAGGTGTGAATGGAACTGTGTGAATGTGAAGCAGGGCGTTCCTGAAAAAGAGCATCTGTGCTCAGAGAACCTACCCTGGGTAAATAAAGGTAAAAAAAAAAGAAAATGTAATTTTTTTTTTTTTTTTTTTTAGATTAATGCGTTAATTATATTATCGCGCGATACTAGTATAGCGTTAACGCAGCACGTTAACGCCGTTAACGGCCCAGCTCTAATATATATATATATATATAATATGTGTGTGTATATATATGTGTGTGTTAGGGGTGTAACGGTATGTGTATTCGTCCCTACAGGCTTCACGGTGCGGTACATGCAGCCATACGAAGAATACGTCTCAAAGTACCACTAGGTCAGGGGTCGGCAACCTGCGGCTCTTTAGCCAATCAGCTGCGGCTCCCTGGCCCAATTCTTTATTTTTTATTTTTATTTACTTTTTAACTTTTTTGTTCTCTTATTTTCGAGATCGATGTCATACTGTGAGACTGAAATATTTCATCAACTAAAATATTTAGTCAACTAAAATATTTCATCAACTAAAATATACGGTACGTCACGCCCCGCGCCTCTCCCTGCCGTCTGCAAGTGGCTAATCTTGAGTTTCCGACCCCCCAGTAAGCTAACCATGGATACATCCAAAAAAAGGAAAGTCTGAGGAAAATAGAGGGTTTAATTCAGCGTGGACAGATTAATTAGCTTTCACGACTAACGATGCAGGCTTTCCTGTAGGCCTGATATGTGGTGAGAAACAACAACAAACATTACTTTTTATTTTATAGATTTTCCACAAATAAGGGAAGGACTCAAATAGAGCTGCATAGTTCAGGGTTTTATTTCAAAGTAGGTCTACAGATGCCAGTGTTTTTTCTCCTTTTCTGTGTTTTATTTCAAAGTAGGTCTACACATGGTAGTCTTTTTTCAAAGTGGACTACTTTTTATTTTATAAATGTTCCACAAATAAGGGAAGGACTCAAATATACCTGAATAGTTCAGGGTTTTATTTCAAAGTTAATACATTGACAAATGTAGCCTATATCAGTTCGGTCTTTGTGTGCCAAACATTATTTAAGGCTGTAAACACTGTAAACCTTTTATTTTTTTTAATAAATGAGAAGCATGTTTAGATTTGAGTGTTACATTTTTTTTATATATAAAAAACAACGTATATCGAACCGAACCGAAAACCGTGACCCCAAAACCGTGATACGAACCGAACCGTCCATTTTTTGAACCATTCCACCCCTAGTGTGTGTGTATATACATGTGTGTGTGTATATGTGTGTGTGTATAATATATGTGTATATAATAGATGTGTGTGTATATAATATATATGTGTGTGTGTGTATATGTGTATATAATAGATGTGTGTGTATATAATATACATGTGTGTGTGTATATAATAGATGTGTGTGTATATAATATGTGTGTGTGTGTGTGTGTGTGTGTGTGTGTGTGTGTGTGTGTGTGTGTGTGTCTCTCTCTCTCCCAGGCTACCACTGCGAGTACAAGAGGAGAACGGGTAAGAAGCCGGACGGCTGCGCCGTGGCCTTCAAGAGCTCCCGCTTCTCCCTGCTCTCCTCCCACCCCGTGGAGTTCTGCCGGCCGCGCCTCGCCCCCCTGCTGGACCGGGACAACGTGGGCCTGGTGCTGCTGCTGCGGCCCGCCGGACCGGGGGGGCCCTCCGACCCCGCGCCCTCCCTCTGCGTGGCCAACACCCACCTGCTGTTCAACCCGCGCCGCGGCGACATCAAGCTGACGCAGCTCGCCGTCCTGTTGGCCGAGATCACGCGCTTGTCCCGCCTCCCGGACGGCACGACCAATCCCGTGGTGCTGTGCGGCGACTTCAACTCGGTGCCCGGGAGCCCGCTGTACGACTTCCTGACGACGGGCCGCTTGGAGTATCAGGGCCTCCCGATAGGAGCGGTGAGGGACACACACATGTACACACATATATATACACACAGACAC
>NC_140169.1:52229817-52399817 GCF_963971535.1 Notolepis coatsorum
TGTCTGCTGAGGTATTGTCCTCTGCCCTCTTCATGTCTGCTGAGGTCTTGTCCTCTGCCCTCTTCATGTCTGCTGAGGTCTTCTTTTCTGCCCTCTTCATGTCTGCTGAGGTCTTGTCCTCTGCCCTCTTCATGCCTGCTGGGGTCTTCTCCTCTGCCCTCTTCATATCTGCTGGGGTCTTCTCCTCTGCCCTCTTCATATCTGCTGAGGTCTTGTCCTCTGCCCTCTTCATGTCTGCTGGGGTCTTGTCCTCTGCCCTCTTCATGTCTGCTGGGGTCTTGACCTCTGCCCTCTTCATGTCTGCTGGGGTCTTGTCCTCTGCCCTCTTCATATCTGCTGGGGTCTTCTCCTCTGCCCTCTTCATGCCTGCTGAGGTCTTCTCCTCTGCCCTCTTCATGTCTGCTGGGGTCTTGTCCTCTGCCCTCTTCATGTCTGCTGAGGTATTGTCCTCTGCCCTCTTCATATCTGCTGGAGTCTTGTCCTCTGCCCTCTTCATGCCTGCTGAGGTCTTCTCCTCCGATGCCAGGCTTCTGGATTTTTCCTCACAGGGACTCTGGACCGGTGTGGTGAGAACAGGCGCCTCCCTATTGGCTGCTGCGATGGCCTCAGAACCATGTGGCCAAGACACAGGAAGTCCCCGTCTGAAATGCACCTGCGGCGCCTCCCGTTGGGCAGAGGGGTGGGCTCCGTCCTTCTCTTGCGGCCCGGCTTTTGCGGGAGAAGTGAGGGGCGAGGCCTGTGGCTGAGGGCTGTCGGTGAAAGTACGGGGCCGCTTGATGACCATCGAGGTGGAGGACGGGAACTGGGCAGGGGGGTCCCTCGGGAACCGGAACTTCCTAAACGAAGACTGAGGCGACAACATGGGCATGACAGGTCGAATATTGTGCACTAGTTGGGGCTGGTGCTGGTCATTAATGTCATCTGGCTGAGCATCGGGCCAACTGTGAGCATTACCATCGTTAACATTAAAAAAGGGCAAGTAATGTGCTCCTGCCTTGCTCCTAACAGCTGGAGCACCTATGTCATATGGATGAATTGAAACATCTGGCTTTGAATATATCAGCGCAGTAGCTGCTGCTTCAGCCCGTGCAGGGCGGCACCTTTGTAATTCAATGTCTTTAAGATAGTCAATTTTGGCTGTGCTGGCTGCTATTTCACCTTGTAATTCTAATGTTTCTCTCTTTTTTTTTAACATTTGTTAAACATAGAAGCTTTGGCCAATAAATATCGTCTCTCTGCCTCCGCGTTGATGCGTGAGGAAGAGGAGGAGTGGTGGGAGGAAGAGTGAGACCTCGTTGAGCGTGTGTCTGCCATCCTATTTGGATGCGCGCAGCTGCGCCTCATATGTTATTAACGGGCAGGTCTGCCTTATCTGAACTCGCCATTTTAATTCAGAATAAACAAATAAATAAATCCACAAAGTCTTCAACGTGTTTAGAAACAGTGGCTGGTTATTTCATTATCATTGTCTTTCTCAATTGTTGGTTTGGTTACAGCCGCACGCCAGGCCGGCGTTTCCTTGTCTCGATGCGCGCAGCTGCGCCTCATCCATGTCATTAACGGGCATCTGAACTCGCCATATTAATTCAGAATAAACAAACAAATGAATCCAAAAGGTCTTCAACAGTGGCTGGTTATTTCATTATCCTTGTCTCTCTTCTTTATCCATGATATGTCACCAGCACAAAATAAAATATTCACTGTCCATAAACATCGTTATCAGAGGCGAAGTTTGTTTAATAATAATCCTGGCATTTATTCCAAACGAATAATTATTCATGTGGCGTTGGGTTTTGCAAACACATACCTCAATTTATTTGTTTGTTTGCTTGTTTACAGCCGTCAGGCCGGCGTTTCCTCTGTTTGTAGCCGCGCGTCGGGCCGGCGCTTTACGTTCCAATTTGGACCCGTTTGATCCTCCAATTCTTTTTTCGTTCCGGATCCCAATAATCCGTGCTCTTCAATCGCAGCTTGTCATTGACTTGATGTAGTGGCCAAAATCCTAACAGGTTTGTCTTATAACCTATTTGAATCTTCCACTTGTAGGTTGGGAAGCAGTGTCAGACTCGCAGTCGCAGAACAGAAACCACTGCACGTTTTTGTTGTTCCTTTTGCTCTTTTAATGGTCCAGCAAGAACAAAACATGAAAACAATATCGTACATAAAAGCAAAACAAGAGATCCTAATAATCTTAGTAACAAAAAGGTTGCGTCTGCGCTGCGTGTCAATGACAGTATTGCTGCTGCCTGCTGCTCTGCCGTCACACGCCGCACCTGTGGCTTATAGCGTTAGCCCCGCCCCATTCACCTGAGCAAAGCGCCCCACTCACTGCAACAGAGAAATGTATTAATACAGATTCACAATTAATCAAAACAAATAAGCTTGAATGCGGCTCTTACAATACCTGTTATTGAACGTGTAACACTAACTATATAACGCTAATGCCACAAAACGAATGCATTTGTTTATCTAGCCCCTTACGTGACTGCGGTGTGCAAGGGCTATTGTTTATCATAAGTAGGAACTTTATGCAGTACTCAGTAGCTTGTTTATTTTCTTCTGAGTGCTTTGTTTAATTACATGTTTACATGAACAGCCACCACTGTAAACAACATGTTTTTTCACCAATAGATTATGCAATGCCGCCCTCCGTAGGATCTATAATACAAAAAAAAAAAAAATTATATAAAAAAAAATTATATAAAAAATGTTTTTTATTAAAAAATTTACAAAAAACGAACGTTCGAACGTTCGTTCGATAAACCCTGGCGAACGTTCGAACCCTAAAAACAGGGTTCGGCTCAGCCTTAACATACACACATATATACACACAGACACACATATATACACATATATACACACACATATATACACAGACACACATATATATACACATACACACATATATATATATACACACATATATACACACATATATATACACATACACACATATATATACACACAGACACACATATATATATACACACTTATATATACACAGACACGCATATATACACACAGACAAACATATATACACATATATACACACACACATATATACACACAGACACACATATATATACACATACACACATATATATACACACATATATACACACACACATATATACACACATATATATACACACACACATATATACACACATACACACATATATATATACACACAGACACACATATATATATATATATACACACTTATATATACACATACACACATATATATATATATACACACATATATATATACACACACACATATACACACATATATATACACATGTATATACACACATATATACACACACACATATATACATATATATACACACTAGGCCTGTCCCCAACTAAGGATTTGTATAGTCGACTTTGATTGGCCGCAATTTGCAGACTGGTAGTTGACTATTTTTTTTTAAATGTAATTACTAAGTGTGTGTGTGTGTGTGTGTGGTGTGTGTGTGTGTGTGTGTGTGTGGTGTGTGTGTGTGTGTGTGTGTGTGGTGTGTGTGTAGGTGTCGGGCCAGGAGGCCACGTCCAGAGGCCAGCGCGTCCTGACGGTTCCTCTGTGGCCGAGCGGTCTGGGCATCAACCAGAGGTGTCAGTATGAGGATCCTGCTGCTGACCCTCCCGTCAGTCCTACAGGTAGTCATCATTACCCCCTCCGTCTACAGTCCTACAGGTAGTCATCATTACCCCCTCCGTCTACAGTCCTACAGGTAGTCATCATTACCCCCCTCCGTCTACAGTCCTACAGGTAGTCATCATTACCCCCTCCGTCTACAGTCCTACAGGTAGTCATCATTACCCCCTCCGTCTACAGTCCTACAGGTAGTCATCATTACCCCCCTCCGTCTACAGTCCTACATGTAGTCATCATTACCCCCCTCCGTCTACAGTCCTACAGGTAGTCATCATTACCCCCTCCGTCTACAGTCCTACAGGTAGTCATCATTACCCCCCTCCGTCTACAGTCCTACAGGTAGTCATCATTACCCCCTCCGTCTACAGTCCTACAGGTAGTCATCATTACCCCCTCCGTCTACAGTCCTACAGGTAGTCATCATTACCCCCCTCCGTCTACAGTCCTACATGTAGTCATCATTACCCCCCTCCGTCTACAGTCCTACAGGTAGTCATCATTACCCCCCTCCGTCTACAGTCCTACAGGTAGTCATCATTACCCCCTCCGTCTACAGTCCTACAGGTAGTCATCATTACCCCCTCCGTCTACAGTCCTACATGTAGTCATCATTACCCCCTCCGTCTACAGTCCTACAGGTAGTCATCATTACCCCCTCCGTCTACAGTCCTACATGTAGTCATCATTACCCCCCTCCGTCTACAGTCCTACAGGTAGTCATCATTACCCCCTCCGTCTACAGTCCTACAGGTAGTCATCATTACCCCCCTCCGTCTACAGTCCTACAGGTAGTCATCATTACCCCCTCCGTCTACAGTCCTACAGGTAGTCATCATTACCCCCCTCCGTCTACAGTCCTACAGGTAGTCATCATTACCCCCCTCCGTCTACAGTCCTACAGGTAGTCATCATTACCCCCCTCCGTCTACAGTCCTACAGGTAGTCATCATTACCCCCCTCCGTCTACAGTCCTACAGGTAGTCATCATTACCCCCCTCCGTCTACAGTCCTACATGTAGTCATCATTACCCCCTCCGTCTACAGTCCTACAGGTAGTCATCATTACCCCCCTCCGTCTACAGTCCTACAGGTAGTCATCATTACCCCCTCCGTCTACAGTCCTACAGGTAGTCATCATTACCCCCTCCGTCTACAGTCCTACAGGTAGTCATCATTACCCCCTCCGTCTACAGTCCTACAGGTAGTCATCATTACCCCCCTCCGTCTACAGTCCTACAGGTAGTCATCATTACCCCCCTCCGTCTACAGTCCTACAGGTAGTCATCATTACCCCCCTCCGTCTACAGTCCTACAGGTAGTCATCATTACCCCCCTCCGTCTACAGTCCTACAGGTAGTCATCATTACCCCCCTCCGTCTACAGTCCTACAGGTAGTCATCATTACCCCCCTCCGTCTACAGTCCTACAGGTAGTCATCATTACCCCCCTCCGTCTACAGTCCTACAGGTAGTCATCATTACCCCCCTCCGTCTACAGTCCTACAGGTAGTCATCATTACCCCCCTCCGTCTACAGTCCTACAGGTAGTCATCATTACCCCCCTCCGTCTACAGTCCTACAGGTAGTCATCATTACCCCCTCCGTCTACAGTCCTACAGGTAGTCATCATTACCCCCTCCGTCTACAGTCCTACAGGTAGTCATCATTACCCCCTCCGTCTACAGTCCTACAGGTAGTCATCATTACCCCCCTCCGTCTACAGTCCTACAGGTAGTCATCATTACCCCCCTCCGTCTACAGTCTTACAGGTAGTCATCATTACTCCCCTCCGTCTACAGTCCTACAGGTAGTCATCATTACCCCCCTCCGTCTACAGTCCTACAGGTAGTCAGCATTACCCCCCTCCGTCTACAGTCCTACAGGTAGTCATCATTACCCCCCTCCGTCTACAGTCCTACAGGTAGTCATCATTACCCCCCTCCGTCTACAGTCCTACAGGTAGTCATCATTACCCCCCTCCGTCTACAGTCCTACAGGTAGTCATCATTACCCCCCTCCGTCTACAGTCCTACAGGTAGTCATCATTACCCCCCTCCGTCTACAGTCCTACATGTAGTCATCATTACCCCCCTCCGTCTACAGTCCTACAGGTAGTCATCATTACCCCCCTCCGTCTACAGTCCTACAGGTAGTCATCATTACCCCCCTCCGTCTACAGTCCTACAGGTAGTCATCATTACCCCCCTCCTTCTACTGACCCTCCCGTCAGTCCTACAGGTAGTCATCATTACCCTCCTCCTTCTACTGACCCTGTCAGTCCTACAGGTAGTCATCATTACCCCCCTCCTTCTACTGACCCTCCCGTCAGTCCTACGGGTAGTCATCATTACCCCCCTCCTTCTACTGACCCCGTCAGTCCTACAGGTAGTCATCATTACCCCCCTCCTTCTACTGACCCCGTCAGTCCTACAGGTAGTCATCATTACCCCCCTCCTTCTACTGACCCTGTCAGTCCTACAGGTAGTCATCATTACCCTCCTCCTTCTACAGTCCTACAGGTAGTCATCATTACCCTCCTCCTTCTACAGTCCTACAGGTAGTCATCATTACCCTCCTCCTTCTACAGTCCTACAGGTAGTCATCATTACCCCCCTCCTTCTACTGACCCTGTCAGTCCTACAGGTAGTCATCATTACCCTCCTCCTTCTACAGTCCTACAGGTAGTCATCATTACCCCCCTCCTTCTACTGACCCTGTCAGTCCTACAGGTAGTCATCATTACCCTCATCCTTCTACAGTCCTACAGGTAGTCATCATTACCCCCCTCCTTCTACTGACCCTGTCAGTCCTACAGGTAGTCATCATTACCCTCCTCCTTCTACAGTCCTACAGGTAGTCATCATTACCCCCCTCCTTCTTCTAACCCTGTCAGTCCTACAGGTAGTCATCATTACCCCCCTCCTTCTACAGTCCTACAGGTAGTCATCATTACCCCCCTCCTTCTACAGTCCTACAGGTAGTCACTGTGTGTGTGTGTGTGTGTGTCCCTGACAGTAATAGACCTGACCAGTCCAGACCTGACAGTAATAGACCTGACCAGTCCAAGTGTAGAAGAAGCCTTCGACAGGTAATATCTCTCTCTCTCTCTCTCTCTCTCTCTCTCTCTCTCTCTCTCTCTCTCTCTCTCTCTCTCTCTCTCTCAGGATAGAGCCTCTCTCTCTGTTTCTAGTAGACCCAGGATAGAGCGTCTCTCTCCAGGGTTCGCACAAGGTCCTTGAAGAACTTAAAGCCCAACCTCCAGGTTAAACCCTACTGATCAATTATGGGTAGTTTACATCATTGGTATATAATTTCATTATTTATTTTTTTCCATTTGACACCGGAAATGCCACTCCGAAAGAGTTAAAAAGGTCCACGCACGAATAACATGCACGCGCGAATCAAAAAAGCTTATCAAACGCTGACGTCACTACAGGTGCATATTAATGAGCCGAATCTAAAAGCTTATCAGACGCTAGCACGGCCGTGACGTCACTTCAGGAAACGTATGCCTTGCCCGTCCGGGTCATAGTACTACTCGATATATGGCCCTGGCTAACGTTAGCATTATGTCTACTGTCGTGAACCATTTGAGATCGGGGCATGTAGAGGAGTTTGAGTCCTCTTCTCAGACCTGTGTGGTGGTTCTCTCCTCTTTGTGTGCCCCCGTCCTCGCGGGGAGCTTGTGGACGCGACGGCGGCGGCGGCCGTAGGGTGTTTGAGCCTGTAGCGTTAGTTAGCTCATAGCTATCGTGTACCACTAGCCTTTGCGGGCTCGAGCACCCTGCGGCTGCCGCCGTTGTCGCGTCCGTGGGCTCCCCGGCGGGGTACCCGTGGGGACGGGGTGTACAGAGAGGAGAGAACCATTTTGGGTCGGCCGTTCATGCCGGCCAGCGAGCCGGATGTCGGGATATGTTGTTAGCACAATAGCTACCAAGCTAAGCTATGTTAGCTTCTAATGGTGTATACACAAACACAATATGTACAACGACACAATGATTTACATTATTACAAATATGGTAACGTGGTTGTGGCTTTTACAAATAGTGGTTAGCTTTAGAGATGGATGGCTATGACCACGGAGCAATAATGTTGTTAGGTGAAACAGATACATTTTCATTCGGCTAGTACTAGTAGTAGCAAGGCTCTCTGCCTGCAGTGCCTGCCACTAGCTGTGTGTGACTCTCAGCGCCCCCTGGTGAGCCCCCTGGTGCCCTGCACCTCCTGTGACGACATAATTTCGATTACACGCGCACGTTATGAACCATTGATTAAAATATGCACGTGCGTGGTGATTGTGTTGGGCAGACAAAATGTTTGATAAAAACGCTAAAACTGCGTCAATTTCAATACTTTTTTTCCCTTCTTCATGAAAGTCACCGTTGGCCTAGTCCACATTGTTTATTGAACAAAAATAACACATAAAGGTTGGCCTTTAAAGTGCTTGATGTTTGAAAAAAAGTCAAGGCCTGGAATTCCTTGAAAACAGCCCATTTTTTGACGGTGCTTAATAAGTCCTTGAAATTCAAATCGACCATTCGCATTGAAAGTTTTGTTCATGAAAAAAAAATTCTGAATCAAGAAATAGCATTTTTTTTTATCTAAAGTGTAACTAATTGCCGGAAATTGGTTTTAAGCCATAAATATTGGATAAAATATTTTTCTTTAAAAAAAAAAAGAAAACGGCGCGGCTACGTGGTGCAGTGGGCAAGGCGCTCACCACGAATACTGGAGGCTGGGCTCAAACAGATCATCTCCTTGTTCGAGCCCAGCGCTCCACATTGCTTTCAGTTTAGCTGGTCGTCCGCACTAATACACATTGGCAGTATTAGGGGGAGGGAAACTGATGGGTGGGGATCGGGCATTATGGACAGCGACTCCTACAGGTCGGTTGGTGCGCCTGCGTAGTAGAATCAGGAAGCGACGGGGGCGGGGCCCCTCCAAAGCCCAGACCCCCGCCACTGAGAGATCGAGCCGCGCAGGTGTAAAGATGCGACTGCTGTTACCTCGAGTATCAGAGGGGACTCGTGCTATGTATGACTTAGTCCACATTGCAGCCGGCTTGTGGGAGGCAAGAAACAGCGTTCAAAGACAGGGGAGGGTTGAATTGGATGATACGAAAATTGGGATGGGAGAAAAATAGAAAAATGGGAGAAAAAGTGGATAAATAAAATAACGCATTTAAAAGTGAATTGGTTCCTTTTAACGCCCTTTTAGAATAAAGGATGGTGCTTGGAAAAGTACTTGAATTTCATTTAGCAGTGTCTGGGAACCCTGTCTCTCTCTCTCTAGTAGACCCAGGATAGAGCACAGTGTCTCCCTGCGCTCAGTCTATCAGCACCGCCTGCCACCCGATGGGAGACCAGAGATCACCACTTGTCACTCTTTGGCTGCCATCACTGTGGATTATATACTGTACACACCAGGTACACACACACACACACACACACACACACACACACACACACACACACACACACACACACACACACACACACACAAGCTCAGTCAGTCGACTACTAGAGAATGACAGCATGTTGTCTAGTGTTAGTTCTTGTATCTAGAGCTCAGTCAACTAGAGAATGACAGCATGTTGTCTAGTGTTAGTCCTTGTATCTAGAGCTCAGTCAGTCAACTAGAGAATGACAGCATGTTGTCTAGTGTTAGTCCTTGTATCTAGAGCTCAGTCAGTCAACTAGAGAATGACAGCATGTTGTCTAGTGTTAGTCCTTGTATCTAGAGCTCAGTCAGTCAACTAGAGAATGACAGCATGTTGTCTAGTGTTAGTCCTTGTATCTAGAGCTCAGTCAGTCAACTAGAGAATGACAGCATGTTGTCTAGTGTTAGTCCTTGTATCTAGAGCTCAGTCAACTAGAGAATGACAGCATGTTGTCTAGTGTTAGTCCTTGTATCTAGAGCTCAGTCAGTCAACTAGAGAATGACAGCATGTTGTCTAGTGTTAGTCCTTGTATCTAGAGCTCAGTCAACTAGAGAATGACAGCATGTTGTCTAGTGTTAGTCCTTGTATCTAGAGCTCAGTCAACTAGAGAATGACAGCATGTTGTCTACATGCATTAAAGCATTCCGTCTCCAGACGGATTTCCGTCAATTTGATTGGGGAGATCCGTCCATTTGATTTGCGGTCTGACGGAATTGGCTACCTGGTATAATATGATTTGTAGATGCATACACATTTAAACAAAATTGAGCCAACCAGAGGCGCCAAATATGAAGAAAAAAAATCGTGCCGCGCCAAGCAGAGTCATCACTCAGCGACTCGAGAGACAGGACGCTGCTCGCTCCGGAGGCTCGCTCCGCGGTTGCAGCTGCAGTCTATTGGGCGAGTGACACATTTGCGAGGTCTGAGAAGTCTGTCCACCACATGGCAGGGTAACAAGATAGTCATGTAAAATAATTAAAAACTGCGTGTGTTTTGGTTTAACAAGTCGCCTTTTTTGCAGCCTCGCGCGTCAACTCTTGCTTGTTGACCTACGTCACAGCCACCACGCTGCTTGCACTCGCTGCTATACCGATTAGCTAACGTTAGCTTAATAGCGTCGGTTAAATGGAAGGAGTAAGCCGGCCACTAAAAAGAGAACCCACCGCGGGGTTCTCAGATGAAAAGGATGAGCGGGACCACCTAACAAAAGAAAGTTTAGAGAGGAGAGGACGTTTGAAGAGACTGGCTAGGCAGCGCTACTGGGGGCTGTAGTGGTGAGTTGTTAACTTGTTCCGTGTGCCGCAACTATGTCAAAAACAGAAACAACACTTTTGTCATTGTCGTGTTACTTCACAGTACAATACGTGAGTCCCCTGCTGTGGTTGTGAGTATAAGTGTATTAGCTTAACTCCGTAGCAACATCACACAGGTGTATCTGTAGACAGTCTCCTCCCCACCGTATATTCTCTCCCCACCGTATATCTTTTTTCTACCATCCCCTCCTAATGTACGGTCTCCTCCCCATCATATGTATATAATCTCTGTTAGGATCTATGGGTAACTAACTACTGTATATTTCTCTCCCACCCACCCCCTCCTAATGTACAGTCTCCTCCCCATCATATGTATAATCTCTGTCAGGATATATGGGTAACATTACTGTATATTTGCATATCGTATATGTCACAAATGTAACAGTACTATATACCTGTAGACTGTAGTATGTCCCTATGCCATAAATGTCACTATGAATTGAAAATGGGGGACCCTGATGATGTAAACAAGACAAACGTCTTTCTCTGGTCTGCATCCCCTTAACAATTGTGTATTGAGCCATACTGTATTGTACCCATTCTGCAATCTGTTAAATATTGATTGATTGATTGAACATTTTATTAACAGAATTGCAGAATGGGTATAATAAGAGTACGGCTCAATACACACAATTGTTAAGGGGATGCAGACCAGAGAAATACTTTTGTCTTGTTTACATCAGGGTCCCCCATTTTCAATTCATCATAACATATATGACACACATGACATACAGATAGATAATACTGCTACATCTATACATTTATGACATACCAGATTTACAAATACAGTATTGTTTGTGATTGTGATACAAAAATAGTCTAAAAAAGAGAGTATATACATTGGAGGAGGTTGGGTAGGTGGGGTGGTACATTGGAGGTGGTTGGGTAGGCGGGGTGGGGTAACTGTACATTGGATTATCGACAAAACCTTACTTGGTCCCAAGAAGAGGGTCTTTTGTATTAAATAAAGTTTTCATTCATTCACTCTGGATCTGGTAAATCCAGTAGTAATACACACAATTGTTAAGGGGATGCAGACTAGAGAAAGATGTTTGTCTTGTTTACATAATCAGGGTCCCCCATTTTCAATTCATAGTGACATTTATGACATACACAACATACATGACATCATGACATTTATGACATGGGGACATACTTGACTTACAGGTATAGTACTGTTACATTTGTCACATATATGATAAGCAAATATACAGTACTGTTACCCAGAGATCCTAACAGTAAATATATACATATGATGAGGAGGAGACTGTACATTAGGAGGGGGTGGGTGGGTGGTAAAAAATATATACAAACGGTGGGGAGGAGACTGTCCATTGTTGTTGTGGCATAATTGCAAAACGTGTTTAGTCCCTTGTTTGTATGATAACAAGCCGTTTAGTTCATGGTTCAAAGTAATGGGAAAGGGGTGCTAGCTCGCCATCAATCAGAAGCTAGCCACAAGACTTGCATTCACGCTCTCCAGCACACAGCCTCCCTGCCTGGCACAACAACCACAACAGTAGGGTATATAGTCACAGTCAGGACAGTAGGCTCTACAAGTAGGCTCCCTTAAAACGCTAACGCTATTAAAAAAAATAGTGGAGATTAAAATAAGAATATGACTTGGCCTGAAAAAAAGTTCAGTCAGGAGATTTTTTTTTGCTTTAATCCCTGTGTCTAGTGTTAGTCCTTGTATCTAGAGCTCAGTCAACTAGAGAATGACAGCATGTTGTCTAGTGTTAGTCCTTGTATCTAGAGCTCAGTCAGTCAACTAGAGAATGACATCATGTTGTCTAGTGTTAGTCCTTGTATCTAGAGCTCAGTCAACTAGAGAATGACAGCACGTTGTCTAGTGTTAGTCCTTGTATCAAGAGCTCAGTCAACTAGAGAATGACAGCATGTTGTCTAGTGTTAGTCCTTGTATCTAGAGCTCAGTCAGTCAACTAGAGAATGACCGCATGTTGTCTAGCGTTAGTCCTTGTATCCAGAGCTCAGTCAGTCAACTAGAGAATGACAGCATGTTGTCTAGTGTTAGTCCTTGTATCTAGAGCTCAGATAGTCAACTAGAGAATGACAGCATGTTGTCTAGTGTTAGTCCTTGTATCTAGAGCTCAGTCAGTCAACTAGAGAATGACAGCACGTTGTCTAGTGTTAGTCCTTGTATCTAGAGCTCAGTCAACTAGAGAATGACAGCATGTTGTCTAGTGTTAGTCCTTGTATCTAGAGCTCAGTCAACTAGAGAATGACAGCATGTTGTCTAGTGTTAGTCCTTGTATCTAGAGCTCAGTCAGTCAACTAGAGAATGACATCATGTTGTCTAGTGTTAGTCCTTGTATCTAGAGCTCAGTCAACTAGAGAATGACAGCACGTTGTCTAGTGTTAGTCCTTGTATCAAGAGCTCAGTCAACTAGAGAATGACAGCATGTTGTCTAGTGTTAGTCCTTGTATCTAGAGCTCAGTCAGTCAACTAGAGAATGACCGCATGTTGTCTAGTGTTAGTCCTTGTATCTAGAGCTCAGTCAGTCAACTAGAGAATGACAGCATGTTGTCTAGTGTTAGTCCTTGTATCTAGAGCTCAGTCAGTCAACTAGAGAATGACAGCATGTTGTCTAGTGTTAGTCCTTGTATCTAGAGCTCAGTCAACTAGAGAATGACAGCATGTTGTCTAGTGTTAGTCCTTGTATCTAGAGCTCAGTCAACTAGAGAATGACAGCATGTTGTCTAGTGTTAGTCCTTGTATCTAGAGCTCAGTCAACTAGAGAATGACAGCATGTTGTCTAGTGTTAGTCCTTGTATCTAGAGCTCAGTCAACTAGAGAATGACAGCATGTTGTCTAGTGTTAGTCCTTGTATCTAGAGCTCAGTCAGTCAACTAGAGAATGCCAGCATGTTGTCTAGTGTTAGTCCTTGTATCTAGAGCTCAGTCAGTCAACTAGAGAATGACAGCATGTTGTCTAGTGTTAGTCCTTGTATCTAGAGCTCAGTCAACTAGAGAATGACAGCATGTTGTCTAGTGTTAGTCCTTGTATCTAGAGCTCAGTCAACTATATAATTAAACATACCGTATGTCTTGCTCTTGGTAGTGTGTAGGGCTGCAGCGATTAGTCGACATAATCGACGACGTCGATTATAAAAAATCGTTGACGAGGAATTGTTGCGTCGATTAGTAATTAAAAAATATATATATATATTATTATTATTATTTTTTATTTTTTTTTGCACTACCTATCTTTGTGAAAGTGGCTTCTCAGCTCTGGTCCAGCCAGCTGAAGACTTCTTAGCTTAACATAACAGACCGACAGTAAGTTTGGGGGAACTAATGGGATAACTGGGGATGTTGTTTGGTCCTGACAAGAGTCTCAAAGCAACTCTGAGGTCATCGCTCAATGTCCAATCTGTTCCTCTGCTCTGTCTTCAGCTGGACCAGAGCTGAGGAGCCACTTTCATAAAGATAGGTAGTGCAACAAAAATATATATATATATATTTATTTTTTATTTTTTTATATAATTGTTTTTCTATTAGTCGACTAATCGAAAAAAATAATCGACAGATTAGTCGACTACCAAAATAGTCATTAGTTGCAGCCCTAGTAGTGTGGCTACCTGGAGAAACTCCTACAAAGCCTTTAAATCTTGTATGTTGCTGACCTGTTTCTCATTTCTCTTACTTCCCCTCTCTCCCATCTCTCTCTCTCTCTCTCTCTCTCTCTCTCTCTCTCTCTCTCTCTCTCTCTCTCTCACCTCTCTCTCTGCCCCTCCCACACAGTCTCCAACCCTCCTCCCGCCTCACTTCCTGCAGCAGGGGGGCGGGGTCTACAGCCGCTGGGCCGCCTCTCATTGGTGGGCGAACCGGAGCTGGTGGAAGTCAACGGTCTTCCCAATCGGCACCACTCGTCCGACCACCTGCCCCTGCTGGCGCGCTTCCGCCTGCACAGCTGATCCGGCGGCAGCTGCTATCGGACGCGCGCCACGAGGAGGGCTGGAGGAACTGATTCCAGATCAGCGACGACAGTGATGAATGACAGATACACACCCCTTATTGAACCAAACACACACACACACCCTGCTGTGTTTCCTGCCAGTACCGGGACATTCCTGCTGGTGGCAGACCTGAGCAGATGAAGGACTCTTGAGTGTGGTGCTAGAAGCACAGTTTTTTTTAGTTTCCATCCCTACAGAAACAAACGACATGCAATACTGTTCAATCTCTCTCACACTGTTGTGTCTGTGTGAACAATATAATTAACTCTGAATATCAAAAATATGAGAAGATGATTCAGTCTTCTCACTGTCTTCCTATCCTAAGGTATTTTTTTACCTTTTTTAAATCTCAGAATTCCGTCAATCCATGGCGGCCCGGGTAGCGCAGCGGACTTAAAGCGTCCGTCTACCACCGCAGAGACAGTCGGATCGAGTCCGGCTGTCGGCGGTGCCTCCGGCTTGGCCGACCGTCCATACTGACACGATTGGCAGAGTCAGCGGGAGGGAAGCCGGTGGGGTGGGTATCCTGGTCTTTGTAAACAGCGACTCCTACAGGTCGGTCAGGGCGCCTGCACAGCGAGGGAGGGATCTGGGGGAGGTAGTGTGATCCTCCCACGCGTTACACTCCCCCAGTGAGAGTCCTCGCTGTCGGGTGAAAAGAAGCGGCTGGCTGTCTCCACATGTATCGGAGGAAGCATGTGATAAGACTTCAGGGCTCCCTAGACCGGCAAGTGGGGGGGGGAAATGCGCGCAATGACCAGGAAGGGGAGGGGGGGAATTGGCATAACGAATAAATTGGGATGGGAGAAAAAGACAGAAAAATAGGAGGAGAAAAAGTAGATAAAAAAAAAAATTCCATCAATCCACTTGACCATTTTAGATTATATCACATCCAAGGTCACCTTAGTTAACGACAGCTCTTAGCCAATGACAAGCCAGTTGGTTTGGTTGCTAGGTACAGTATGGGGTTCAGTGCTGGATACTTAGGTCAGCTACCGGGAAACATTTTAACCCGATGTTTTGTATTGAAGTAACCAATAAGAAGAACCTTTTAACACATTGAGCACCAGATGGCGCTGTGGGCGTATAGGCCGTTTGTGCCAGCGCTGTAATGCAATGGGGGTAGATGCCGGTGTTTGTAGTGCTAAAACTATATTAAATGTTATAGCTATGGATCTAATAACAACGTCGATTGTCAGTGAGGTTCTTCCGGTCAACATGCAAAAAACTGATTCTTTTTTTCATCCATACATTTCCGTTATATACCGTGGTGAATATGAGTATAGTTTTAGACTATCACATGCTGCCCTACTGTTAGTCTGGGGAGGGTGGGAGGTGGTAGAAGAGTGCTTAGACCTCTACACTACCCAGCCACACCTAGTGTTTAGACCTCTACACTACCCAGCCACACCTAGTGTTTAGACCTCTACACTACCCAGCCTCTCTAGTGTTTAGACCTCTACACTACCCAGCCACACCTAGTGTTTAGACCTCTACACTACCCAGCCACCCTAGTGTTTAGACCTCTACACTACCCAGCCTCTAGTGTTTAGACCTCTACACTACCCAGCCACACCTAGTGTTTAGACCTCTACACTACCCAGCCTCTCTAGTGTTTAGACCTCTACACTACCCAGCCACACCTAGTGTTTAGACCTCTACACTACCCAGCCACCCCTAGTGTTTAGACCTCTACACTACCCAGCCTCTCTAGTGTTTAGACCTCTACACTACCCAGCCACACCTAGTGTTTAGACCTCTACACTACCCAGCCTCTCTAGTGTTTAGACCTCTACACTACCCAGCCTCTCTAGTGTTTAGACCTCTACACTACCCAGCCACACCTAGTGTTTAGACCTCTACACTACCCAGCCTCTCTAGTGTTTAGACCTCTACACTACCCAGCCACTCCTAGTGTTTAGACCTCTACACTACCCAGCCTCTCTAGTGTTTAGACCTCTACACTACCCAGCCGCTCTAGTGTTTAGACCTCTACACTACCCAGCCTCTCTAGTGTTTAGACCTCTACACTACCCAGCCACGCCTAGTGTTTAGACCTCTACACTACCCAGCCTCTCTAGTGTTTAGACCTCTACACTACCCAGCCGCTCCTAGTGTTTAGACCTCTACACTACCCAGCCGCTCCTAGTGTTTAGACCTCTACACTACCTAGCCTCCTTAGTGCTTAGACCTCTACACTACCCAGCCGCTCTAGTGTTTAGACCTCTACACTACCCAGCCTCTCTAGTGTTTAGACCTCCACACTACCCAGCCACACCTAGTGTTTAGACCTCTACACTACCCAGCCACACCTAGTGTTTAGACCTCTACACTACCCAGCCGCTCCTAGTGTTTAGACCTCTACACTACCCAGCCACACCTAGTGTTAAGACCTCTACACTACCCAGCCGCTCTAGTGTTTAGACCTCTATACTACCCAGCCGCTCTAGTGTTTAGACCTCTACACTACCCAGCCTCTCTAGTGCTTAGACCTCTACACTACCCAGCCTCTCTAGTGTTTAGACCTCTACACTACCCAGCCACACCTAGTGTTTAGACCTCTACACTACCCAGCCACACCTAGTGTTTAGACCTCTACACTACCCAGCCACTCTAGTGTTTAGACCTCTACACTACCCAGCCTCTCTAGTGTTTAGACCTCTACACTACCCAGCCACTCTAGTGTTTAGACCTCTACACTACCCAGCCTCTCTAGTGCTTAGACATCTACACTACCCAGCCTCTCTAGTGTTTAGACCTCTACACTACCCAGCCTCTCTAGTGTTTAGACCTCTACACTACCCAGCCTCTCTAGTGTTTAGACCTCTACACTACCCAGCCACACCTAGTGTTTAGACCTCTACACTACCCAGCCTCTCTAGTGTTTAGACCTCTACACTACCCAGCCACTCCTAGTGTTTAGACCTCTACACTACCCAGCCTCTCTAGTGTTTAGACCTCTACACTACCCAGCCGCTCTAGTGTTTAGACCTCTACACTACCCAGCCTCTCTAGTGTTTAGACCTCTACACTACCCAGCCGCTCTAGTGTTTAGACCTCTACACTACCCAGCCTCTCTAGTGTTTAGACCTCTACACTACCCAGCCACGCCTAGTGTTTAGACCTCTACACTACCCAGCCTCTCTAGTGTTTAGACCTCTACACTACCCAGCCGCTCCTAGTGTTTAGACCTCTACACTACCCAGCCGCTCCTAGTGTTTAGACCTCTACACTACCTAGCCTCCTTAGTGCTTAGACCTCTACATTACCCAGCCTCTCTAGTGTTTAGACCTCTACACTACCCAGCCGCTCTAGTGTTTAGACCTCTACACTACCCAGCCTCTCTAGTGTTTAGACCTCCACACTACCCAGCCACACCTAGTGTTTAGACCTCTACACTACCCAGCCACACCTAGTGTTTAGACCTCTACACTACCCAGCCGCTCCTAGTGTTTAGACCTCTACACTACCCAGCCACACCTAGTGTTTAGACCTCTACACTACCCAGCCGCTCTAGTGTTTAGACCTCTACACTACCCAGCCGCTCTAGTGTTTAGACCTCTACACTACCCAGCCACTCCTAGTGCTTAGACCTCTACACTACCCAGCCTCTCTAGTGTTTAGACCTCTACACTACCCAGCCACTCCTAGTGTTTAGACCTCTACACTACCCAGCCACTCCTAGTGCTTAGACCTCTACACTACCCAGCCTCTCTAGTGTTTAGACCTCTACACTACCCAGCCGCTCCTAGTGTTTAGACCTCTACACTACCCAGCCACTCCTAGTGCTTAGACCTCTACACTACCCAGCCTCTCTAGTGTTTAGACCTCTACACTACCCAGCCGCTCCTATTAGATCAGTTTCTGGCACACGATTCATTAGGGTTTTTATTCTCCGTTAAAACCTCGGTTACAATCTAAACCACATGTTGCTTCTGTCGATCAGTGGCGGTCGTGTGTTTCCTGTTCAGCTCTGACACACCTGGCTCTCCTCCTGGCTCTCCTATTGGCCCTCCTCCTGGCTCTCCTATTGGCCCTCCTCCTGGCTCTCCTATTGGCCCTCCTCCTGGCTCTCCTATTGGCCCTCCTCCTGGCTCTCCTATTGGCCCTCCTCCTGGCTCTCCTATGGCCCTCCTCCTGGCTCTCCTATTGGCCCTTCCCATAGCTCCTTTTCCCTTCCCCAACCATCCCTAACACACACACACACGTACACACATACACACACACAAATGAAATAAAGGTATTGTTACGACCCTGGCTCATGGGTACGCAACCTATGTGTAATCAACACCAAAACCCTGTGCTCTAACTCAAAAATGCTACTAAACCAAGGAACTACTAATATAACTATAAGCTAATGTACTGGTAACCCAACGGACAAGGACTGTAAGAACCTGACAGCTCTTTCACTAGGCACAGACCGTGCATGTGTGTTTCTGGGTCTGCCTTTGAAGCTCCCCAGCAGGTAACCAATCAGCACTAATTGGCTAATTGGCAGCCCTCACCTGCCTGCCCTGGTGACACAAGAGTGACCAGGCCTCTAGTACATAACACCTCCCCCACCAAACTGGTTGCCCAAGAGGCAACCACTACACAACAACCCATAAACAAAACAAAAACAACTGTGACCCCTTAGTTGTCAGGGCCTCTACCACAACAGCGACAACGGGTACCACAAACACTACGATCGTGAGAGGGCGTCTGCTAGCACGTTGTCCCTCCCACGAATGTGGCGAATATCCAAGTTATACGCCTGGAGGAACAAACTCCATCGCATCAAACGATGATTCGAATTCACCATGCTGCGAAGAAAAACCAAAGGGTTATGGTCTGTATACACAACAAGGGGTAAACTGGAGGATCCCACGTAAACATCAAAATGGTTCAAGGCAAGAACCAAAGCGAGCGCCTCCTTCTCTATAGTAGAGTAGTGCAGTTGATGCCTGTCAAACTTTTTAGAAAAGTAGCACACTGGGTGCTCCACCTCTAATGCATCCTCTTGCAGGAGGACGGCTCCAGCACCGAGGTCACTAGCATCCACTGCCAACTTGAATGGCAGTTGAAAATCGGGAGCTGACAGAACGGGAGCGCTAATCAGAATACCCTTGATGCTCTCAAAAGACTGTTGACAAGTCTCAGTCCACACGAAAGGTACCTTAGGACTGAGCAGATTGGTCAAAGGGGCAACAACAGAAGCAAAGTTCCTACAGAAACTCCTATAGTACCCTGCCATACCTAGGAAGCGCTTTAACTCCCGCCTGGTGATGGGAGCAGGGAAGCCCACTATAGCCTCCACCTTAGCTGTAATGGGGCACACATGCCCACGTCCAACCACCTTACCCAGGTAGGTAACCGTGGCCTGTCCAAATTCACATTTCGCAAGGTTAACTGTCAAGTTAGCATCACCCAACCGCTTGAACACTTCGGCCAGATGCTCCACATGTTGTGACCAAGAGGAACTGTGGATAACCAGGTCATCCAGATATGCCTCACAGAACGCTACCCCGCCCAGGACCTTGTTCACTAGCCGCTGAAACGTCGCTGGGGCATTTCGCATGCCAAAGGCCATCACTGTATACTGGCAGAAACTCTCTGGTGTGACAAAAGCGGATATCTCACATGCTCGCGGAGTAAGCGGAACCTGCCAGTATCCCTTTAGCAAATCCAATTTACTTACAAAGGCTGCTGAACCCACCCGATCGATACAGTCGTCCATCCGAGGCAGAGGGTACGAGTCCGGCTTGGTTACTGCATTAACTTTACGGAAATCAGTACAGAACCGATGAGTGCAGTCTGGCTTATCAACAAGCAGGCAGGGGGAGCTCCACGTCTCACCATATAGTCTACTTCCTTACTCAAGATCCTTCGTTTTTCCGGATTCACCCTATAGGCATGTTGCTTAATTGGCCCTGCACTACCAACATCAATGTCATGCTCGAGTACATTAGTACGACTAGGGACATCAGAAAACAAACGTGTATGCTGTCTAAGTAGGCGCACCACATCCGTATGCTCAGGAAGTGGTAAGTACGACAGGTGTGAGTCCAAGTCACCTAGTATCTGGGTGTTTGGCAACCGGCCCTGAGAAATCTCCTTCGACACAGAACAGTCGGCTACAATAGGAGATGCAGAAACTGTTAGAACAGCCACAGGCTTGACCCCTGACTGGTCAATCTGAGCCCTATCATTGTACGCCTTCAACATATTGACGTGACATAATCTACTCTTGCGCCTGCGGTCGGGAGTTTTAATCAAGTAGTCGACCTCACCAACTTTGCGCTCAATGGAGTATGGCCCACTGTATTTAGCCTGTAATGCAGACCCAAGAATAGGCGAGAGAACCAACACCTTGTCTCCCGGTGAGAACACCCTATGTCGGGCCCGCCTATCATACCACACCTTCATTTTTCTTTGGGCTACCTTTAGGTTATCTTTCGCTAGTTCACATGCTCTACTAAGCTTAAGCCTGAAGTCACACACATAGTCCAACAAATTAGTAGAGGAAGGAGTCTGGTCAGCCAACCACTTTTCCTTCAGCAGTTTCAAAGGACCCCTCACTGTGTGGCCGAACACCAGCTCAGCCGGGCTGAATCCAAGAGACTCCTGGGTTACCTCCCTAGCAGCAAACAGAAGCAAAGGAATTCCATCATCCCAGTCTTTGTCGAACTCCGTACAATATGCCCGCAGCATTGTTTTGATAGTCTGGTGAAATCTCTCCAGCGCCCCCTGGGACTCTGGATGATAGGCAGAGGAAGGGCAATGCTGGATAGACAACTGCTGGAGGACCTGAGCAAAGAGACGGGACATGAAGCTAGACCCTTGATCTGATTGAATGACCTTTGGTAGACGAAAAAAACCTAACCAGAGCTTTGGATATAGCTGGGGCTGTGATCTTGCGTAAAGGAATGGCTTCAGGAAAACGGGTTGCTGCACACATAATAGTCAAAAGGTACTGGTTCCCTGTCTTAGTTCGAGGGAGGGGACCAACACAGTCAATGAGGATCCGCTCAAAAGGTTCCCCAACGGCAGGGATAGGCTGCAGAGGAGCCTGAGGGATCTTCTGGTTTGGTTTACCAACCACCTGACACACATGGCACGAGCGACAATATTGTGCCACATCTGACTTCAAACCAGGCCAACAAAAATGTCTCAGCACACGGTCATAAGTCTTCCTGACCCCCATGTGACCAGCAAGATCATGATCATGTGCTAGATGCAGTATATCAGGACGATACACGGCTGGAACAACAATCTGAAACACACTGCCCCAGTCATCCAGACTGGACAGGTTAGGTGGTGTCCACTTTCTCATGAGCACGTCATTGCTAACAAAGTATCCTTGAGACGTATCTACCATTTCATCCTCTAAAACCGCCTCTTCAAAGAGGGACGACAAGGAGACATCCTTGTTTTGCTCTAGTACCAACTGCTCATGAGACGGAATCACCTTACCAAACCCCTCATCAGGGCCACTTTTCAACTCAACAAAGAACGTGTCACTAAGTGTCATATCACCATCTAAGTTAACAACCTCATGGGTGTCACATTTGACCTTTGACATTGCGTGTGTTACCGCACACACAGGAAACACTCCTGGATGCTTCTGTGCGAGCTCATCAGGAACCTCAGAAACTACAGGGACGGGAATTACAACTGGAGTAGCCAGCACTTTGCCACTGGCCAAATCGTTCCCTAGAATGAAGGACACCCCCTTTATGGGAATGTGAGAACACACTCCTACGACAACATTGCCTGATACTAAGGGAGAGTTTAGCGAGACCTCATGCAAAGGAGTATTCACAAAGCCTCCTCCAAAGCCCTGAACAATGGCACCGGAATGCAATGAAGAATCTTCCGAAAATGGCAAAATCCCATCCAGAATGAGAGACTGGAAAGCTCCTGTATCTCTCCATATTGTAATAGCCTGCCTTGATCCTAATTCACCAACCAGTGAAACAAATCCATCCATCCTAAATGTTGAGGAGCCCTCTAGCTCCCTGTCTGCACCTTTGATACTTCGCACCCCACCCTCTAATGTCGGCATAGGTGTCCTGTCTATGATTTCTACCAGAGCCACCGTTTTTAAATTTTTCTGCTTAAGCACAGGGCATCCAGCAACGATATGACCAGGCTCCTTACAGTAAAAACAGATAACCCCCTCTGGGAATGCACTAGCAGAGCCACCTTGCCTAGGAGTCGAAGTAAACCGACCAGCAGACACGGGTGCCGGGAACCGGCTCCCCTGAGAAGGACGCCTACTACCCCTGGACTCCACACGGCCCTCCTCTACAAAGACAGATTTGTGTGTTAACACAAACTCATCAGCCAAGACAGCAGCGTCGGCTATCTTCGATACCTCATGCTCATTTAGATGTGTGGAAACGTTATCAGGAACACACCTCTTAAATTCCTCTAGGAGAACCAACTGTCTGAGCTGCTCCCTTGACTCTGCTTTTTGCGAGGTGCACCACCGGTCAAACAGGTTCTCCTTCTCTTTTCCAAATTCAACATAAGACTGCCCCTCCTGCCTACGATAACCTCTAAAACGCTGACGATAGGCCTCGGGGACCAACTCATAAGCCCTCAATATGGAAGCTTTAACCAGCTCATAATCAGCGCTTTGTTCAAGGGACAGAGCAGTGTAGGCTTCTTGTGCCCTACCAACCAAAACACATTGCAGCAGCAGTGTCCAGGTGGTATCAGGCCACTTCAATGTGGTTGCCACCCGTTCAAAAAGGGGAAAATATCTTTCCACGTCTTTCTCAAAGAATGGTGGCACCATCCTAATATTCCTGCCTACATCAAACCCGGAACGTGACTCTGGATGCAGAGAACCCGCCTGCAAGGCAGCATGCTTAAATGCAAGCTCCTTCATTGCACGATCGTGCTCTCTCTCCTCTCTCCTCTCCTCTTGTTGTAGCTGTTTTTCCTTAAGCTCCCGCTCTCTCTCATCTCTCCTCTCCTCTTGTTGTAGCTGTTTTTCCTTAAACTCACGCTCTTGTTGTAGCTGCTTTTCCCTAAATGCCAACTCCCTAGGCCCCCAATCGATGGCAACACCTTCCGCCACGCCAGAGAGTTGTGGAGACACCTCAGACAAAAGAAGCTCATCCACCGTTGCCACAATCACCTGTTCCTCAATGAGTATAGCCCTCAAAGTCCCCAAGGCAGTCGTTTTTAACCGCTTCTCACTGGCAGTAAGCTCCACATTGTAGTGCACAGCAAGCTTCAGAAGCTGCTCTTTGGAAAACCTTCCCAACATCTCGTCAGAGGGGTTCTCAACAAAATCCTTAATGGTAGCCATCGTTACTGTACCAGTCACCACAAGCTACTCACTTTACCCTACAGTCACTAAGAACCACTAACAAACCACGAAGAACCACCAAAGAACCACTGAAAAACCACTGAAGAACCACGAAGAACCACTGAAGAACCATGAAGAATGCTAATGCCAATAATAACAACCATAAAGGGACGCGGTGGAAATGTGAGCTCTACGGAGCGCACCTTTCCAGGTTGCACAAACAAACAAAAAAAAATAAAAATAAACACACCCACCCTAAATAGACGTGTCATACACGCAGGGTGTTAGGTGCTACCAGGTATGCTCACCAAACACTTAAACAAACAAAATAAATCCAACAAAATATTCCAAACAGGTGCGCCTTCTAACCTGATGTGACCACATATGCTTCTACGTCTAAACTGCAGAAAACCCCGGCCTACCACATGTCTACCCTAAGAAACACTAAATCAAGCCCTACCACACTACCTGTGTTTCCTGGCCGCCCTAACCTACCTACCCTTAAACTAATGCCCTGTAGACCTAACTTTCTTCAACCACACCTGCTACCAGTCAAAGATCATATACAATCATTTCATTGACCGCCCCAGGAGTACGCGGTGCACCGGACGCTAACCAACAACCAGAAAATAATATCCCTATCTACATGTGGTGCCTACTAAACTATATATTTTAACAGCATAAGTAGTCACATCAAATTACAAACAAATACGGCATACTCACCTGTTTGATGAAAATGGCTCAGCCCCCACGTTACACCATGTGTAACGAACACCACCCAAACCATAATATGATGACACCCCGTGCAACACAAAAAAAATCACCAAACAAAGTGCTAGGGGTAAAAGATCCCGGACGAGCGCCCAATTGTTACGACCCTGGCTCATGGGTACGCAACCTATGTGTAATCAACACCAAAACCCTGTGCTCTAACTCAAAAATGCTACTAAACCAAGGAACTACTAATATAACTATAAGCTAATGTACTGGTAACCCAACGGACAAGGACTGTAAGAACCTGACAGCTCTTTCACTAGGCACAGACCGTGCATGTGTGTTTCTGGGTCTGCCTTTGAAGCTCCCCAGCAGGTAACCAATCAGCACTAATTGGCTAATTGGCAGCCCTCACCTGCCTGCCCTGGTGACACAAGAGTGACCAGGCCTCTAGTACATAACGGGTATGAAAATGAACCTACGGGAACTCAAATCAGGAATACTAATTAGTTTGTTTTCTAAGTACTCGTCTGTGTATCTTATTATGGATACAGATGGATTTTGTAATTTTATTAAGTTCTATACAAAGGTTTATTTAGAGGTTTTATCTTTTTGTTGCATTTTATATTCCTATTCATTCAATGTCAGACGGTGAAAGAAGAGGAGTCCGTTTTAGCGCCACAGGCTCGGAGATACCCGCTCTCTCTGTACATAGTCATCCACACTTGTGCGTTTACAAGTGATTGTCCAAAAAACTCAGTTGTTAAAAGAGTTGAATTAGTGGAGCAGCGTATGTGTGTCTGGTGTTTCAGTAAAACACTGTGTTCTGCTGGAATGTAGGGCTGGGCGATAAAACGAGAACGATAATTATCGCGATATATTTTAACCCTTTAATCGCCAATGACGTGTTAAGACGTCATTCCTCGCCATGCGTAATCTGCCAATGACGTTTTACAGCGTCTTTGAGATCAATATTTCAAATTTCTGTCATGGTATTCATATTTCACCCACGGATCATTGACTGGTGCTGTAGGACTCCGCTCAACTCTCCAACGCTTCAACACCGCCACCTGGTGGCCGATTGGCCAGTTACAACCGGATGTTGATAATTGTGACGCTGGTGTGTCTCCCTATTCCCTCCGGACTCCATCTGGACACACTGGATAATCGATCCGTTGCCATAACTCGATAAACAACATTATTTGGACGTATATAGTATTATACAACCCGGAAATGGTTCGCCTAGATCAACATCCCATAATAGCGATCTTTTTGCTCCAGTATCATCCCCCATCGCTACGAGGAAGCTGCGGTGAGTTTCAGCGTTTTTGATTATTATTATCCATACAAACTGCTATGATCAATATATCACCCATACTACATGAAACATTTAACGTCGGTCATTGCATTATAAACGACCCCCCCCCCCCCTCCGGTCACCAGCAGATGATGAGTCATGACGTTTAGGACCTTGTACAATTGACATTTTTAATCTGGCGTCAATCGCTATCAAACTGCATTTGATGATCTAATATATGCATAAATGGCTATAACTCACGTTCTATGAAATACTGCAGAAAACGATAAAAACATATTTATACTCTAGACCGTATTTTTGTATGAATGTGTGAATGAAAAAGTAAAACGTTCCTACACCCTGAACGATAGCTAATCGATGTTGAATGGGCCATAGTAATGTCAATTTAGCAATACAATTAAAAAAGTTATAGCCCTGCAAAGTAGGTGAACATCTCCATAGACAAATAGAGCTGGCAGACTGGCTACAAGGATGGATATAAGCGTGGCAGAGAAAGGGTTAATAATCGATAATAAAAATAATTATCGATAATAATTTTTTTTTTTTTTTTTATTATTGTGACCTGCAACAGGGCAGCTTTAAAACCAGAGACAGTGGACAGACTTGTCTTTCTTGCAACTTAAAGTAATGGCTTTGCTTGTCCAAATGACAATACTGACCAAATTGAGATTTATTTTTCTCTTGTCCATTTATTTTGTTTGCTTTCTAATTTAAAATACAGTTTGAAACCGTCTGTACACAGTAGGCTATGTGTGCTAGCAGAGCTAGACTCCAGTCACGAGTCACGGTGCACATGTGCGGTGGTTTGTCCACCAAAAAAGTGCCAAAAGATAGAAAAGAAACTAGCAGAGCCAGAACTGTTCAACTTCCCTGGAGCCACAGCCAGCAGAGAAGCCGGTTTACTTTCGCTTTTAAACCAGCTGCAGCCTGAGAACTGGAGTGTGAGGGGATGTAACACTAAAGATGGCGGCAGCGACAAAGAATTGCTGCAAAATAAACATACATTTGTTGTTTAACACATTGTGCATTGTACCCATCCTTGGGCCCAGTCTGCCAGCGCTGTAACCCTATGGAGATGTTTACCTTCTTTGCAGGGCTATAACTTTTTAAATATTATAGCTATATCGGCATTACTATGGCCCATTCAACATCGGGTATCTATCGTTCCGGATGTGGGAACATTATATTTGTTCATTCATACATTGTCGTGTTAATACCGTCGTGAATATAAGTATGTTTTTAAGGTTTTCTGCAGTAATTCCTAAAACGAGTTATAGGCCCTGACGCATATGATAGATTATCGATTGGCGTTTCTTTCCTATACACGCTATATTAAAAAATTCAAATGTATATGAACGGTATACATTATGCTTCATCATGCGTGAAGGAAAGGGGGGGGGGGGGTCGTTTATAATTCCTTGATCGTCAGTAGTGTCCTTTTTTTTACTATGGGTTGATACGTTGATCAGATGGATTGCTGTGAAATAAATAAACAATCGGGCTGAAAATAACGTTAGATTCCTCTTACCGTTCGCCTATGAGGAAAAATATTCCAATTATTTGACGTCGATCTGCTAGATCCATTTCCCGTTTGTATGACGCAATAAACGCCGAAATCATATTGATTATTGCGTTTCGAAAGCGATCCAAATGCACTCGAGTGTGTATCTAGATCCACGCTACAAGATATTACTGGCGGAGGAATTTCCTCGATGCACCGAGCGCCACTTCCGGTTTGGCTTGGTGTGTAACTCGCCCGACATCCACCAGGCGGCGGTATTGAGGCATTGCAATATCAGAACAGGTTCCAGCTGCGTCCCGGAGGGAGGCTGGATGAATTATGAATGCCATGGCGAAAAAATGAAATATTGATCCCAAAAACGTGTTCCTTCGTTGTTGGCGCACAACGCATGGCGGGCAATAACGTGTTAATTCGTTGTTGGCGTCCAAAGTGTTAAATAATAATAATAATTTAAAAAAAAACATTTTATACTAATAAAAAATATCGATAATTATCGATATCGAACGATATGAAATTTTTTATCGTGATATATCGTGATAAAATGTTTGGCCATATCGCCCCGCCCTAGTGGAGCAGCTGTGTGTTTGGTGTTTCAGTAAAACACTGTTCTGCTGGAACGTGTCCAATGTTTTTACAAGGTTCATCCTAATAATAATAACGAAGTTATATTATTATTATCTTCAGTTGGCTGATTCTTCACAAAAAGGGAACATTACTGACTCCAAACTCTTTTAAGGATACTCTTTTATAAAAAAATTGATTTTTTTTAATTTTTTTCTAGGAAAGAATATGTAGGAATTTGGGAAAATGTGAATTGGAATTCATTGAAAGCGGTGCTAATGAGAAACGTGACTGGAGAGATCCTTTGACCAGGATGCTAAATACGTGGAGGAAACATAGTGGCATAGCGTACATTTCACATCTATATTCATGTTCAGGGCTTATTGAGGGGAATATGGAATTATCTCTGTAAATGAACGTGTTCTATGTACATACTGTAAATAAAGGAGCCTTCAGTATTTGCTACCGTTTTAATGCCATCGCAACATGTTAATAAAAATCCCACTTACCTCATTTCTTCTTGAATCAAAGTTAAGATGGATATTGTGTAAGTGTGTGCGCACGCTGTTTAGGTTAGATTAGATTAAAATGTATTGTCATCATACATACAGCACAAGTACAATACAACATCCAACCAGAGTGCAAGTGTAACAGTAAAGTGCAACAGTAATATACAATGTACAGGTGATTAAACTGGGTATAAAATATATAAATTAGTACTACTGAGTAAGGGTGTACAGTGATACAGGTATAAAGACACTGGTAGTAACTAAGGCATACTGGCCAGCAGCGTAACTAGTAAGAGTATAGGTAAAGGATATGTACAGATATGTAAAAAGGATTATTTAAGCATTACATCACGCACAGGAGTGGGTTGTGACAATTAGACCATGCCTAGGGGTGGTTAATTGAAGATTTATTGAAAAAACCATCCACCAGAAAAAGTAGTTCCCAAAAAAAAAGAAGTTGCCTCCATGTGCATCCAACTGTTGTCAGTAGGACATCCAACAAACTAACACATCCAACTGTCTCAACTAAGACATCCAACAAACTAAGACATCCAACTGTCTTTCACCTAGACATCCAACTGTCTTTCAACTAGACATCCAGCAAACTAACACATCCAACTTTTCTTTAGTTTTTAACCTACTTTCTATAGAACTTCATTATTAGATGCTTCTATAGAAAGTAGGTAAAACGAATTAAAAAAAAGTTTTCTTTGCCCTATAGGGGGGGAAAAAATAAAAAGAAAAACGTTTTCTTTGCCCTATATAGGGGGGGGGGGGTTATTTGCCCTATAAGAGTTTTTTTCTTTTTAAACCTACTTTCTATAGAAGCAGCTGGGAGGTGCGCTGTTTTAAGTGAGCGTTGGTTATTGAATTGATTGATTGCTAATTTTATTACTGTCCGCCTTGTTTCCAACTGGTTAAGTTTAGGCCCTCTTTCGAAGTTGGTTAAGGTTAGAGTTTGGAATCAGGGCTGGTGGTCTATCGCCCTGCTCTAAAGACAAACTCTAACCTTAACCAACTTCGAAAGAGGGCCTAAACTTAACCAGTTGGAAACAAGGTGGACAGTAATAAAATTAGCAATCAATCAATTCAATAGTCCACGCTCACTTAGAACAGCGCACCTCCCAGCTGCTTCTATAGAAATTAGGTAAAAAATTTTTTTTATTTTTTTTTGCAATCAATCAATCAATTTGCGCGATTTTTATTTTGTTCCACAATGACTCATGACCCATCAATTACATCATCCAACATTGTTTAAGCAACTAACACATTCGCCGTGACGGAATCGTTTTTCATTTAGTCTTTATGACCCTATTGATCCATATCCTTTCGTAATGTTTACTGTCCGGTTTGTCCGCCATCTTGCTTCACTTCTAAAAACTGGCATGGCGGAGTGATAGTAATGCGGTTGTGGGCGGGTCCTGGGACCAAGAGCGTGAGGTTAGTACAAATACCCACGTGTAAGTTGACTGTTTCAGCCAATCAGAATAGAGAAATTTGCATGCCGTTGTATAATATTAAAGAAACACTTGACTTGAACCAAGTCACCTATCTTAACACTGATTGCCGCGGACGAGTTTTCACGTCATTCCTAGCCATGCCCATTCTGCCGAAGACGCCGTAACTCGTCTTTGATGTCAATATTTCAAAAATCTGTCATCGAAATCATATTTCCTTTCCGGAGCCCTGAGACACACTGCTGATCTCCTCTCAACTCTCTAGTGGTTCAAGAGCGCCATCTGGTGGCCGATCAGCAGATCGCCAACCGGATATTAACCTTTGAACCGGTAGTGCTCATCCATATGTGGCCCGGCCACTCGCTATCGTTAGAGACAGGGGCGGAGCTAGGGGGTGGCTACCTGGGCTCAAGCCCCGGATGTATTCTGAAAAGCCCAGAATCTATTTAAAAAAAAATAAAAAAAATGATTTTTTTTTTTTTTTATTTTTTTTTTTTTACAATTCATCATTGTTACATGAAAATATGTTTGCACCAGATTTAGCAGAAGCTAATTTCCATCTGTGGTCTATCCAGCTGCTAACTGTATTTGAGTGAGTTAAGTCTTGGTGTTATGGTAGACTCAGACCTAAGCTTTAAATCACAATCAACAAGTTGACAAAAACTTAATTCTTCCACCTTAGAAACATAGCTAAAGTACGGCCATTTATAAATCAAAAGGACGCTGAAAACCAGATCCATGCCTTTATCTCAAGCCAACTCGACTACTGTAATGCACTCCTTACCGGCCTCCCGAAAAAATACGATGATAACTATTTTATTGCAATGCACTATTGCATTATTTTATTCTATTTTACTAACTATTTTATTGCACTGCACTATTTTACTTTGTATCAGTGAATCATAGACGCCTGGCCATAAGAGCATTCGGAGCATCTCTGCTCTCCCACTATTGAACTTGGGGGAGCAAAGGTATGATCTTGCTCCACCACTTTTTGATTATATGAAAAATATGATATATCCCCCCCCCCAATATATAAATCTAACCATAACTACGTTATGGTTAACTGAGTTTTATAGTGAAAAGAGCAGCTTTATTGGTCAAGATTGAAGGCTCTATATTGCAGGAAATTGCACGTACAGGTTCATTAAATAAAAAAAAATATGTCGTGGAGGGGGTCGTGCCTCACCCCCTCCTACCCACCCCATGCCTGCCCAAAAACAAAAAAAAATTAAATACAGAAAAAATATTGAAAAAAATAAAAATAAAAAAGGGAAAAAAATATATAAAAAAAGGGGGGCCCATCTGGGCTAAGCCCCGGATCTCCTACAATCCTAAATCCGCCCCTGGTTAGAGAGACTCCGTATTGACACAGTGAACATCGATCGGTGCAAATAACTCGAAAAAACAACATGATTTGGACGTACTATTATACAACCTGGAAATGGATCGGGCATTTCTCCATCCCATAATAGAAAAAATTCTGTTCCACGCTCATCTGCCAGCGGCGCGAGGAAGCCACGGTAAGATTCAGCGTTATTTTCTAACGTCTTCTATACTAACTGATCTGATGAACATATGACCCACTCTGGATGAATCATCTAACCCTGCCCACGGAATTATAAACGATCCCCCGCCCATCCGGTCATCATCAGATGATGCGTAGAAACTTCTAGAACCACGTCCAGTTGACATTTTTTATCTCGCACAGATTCCTACCAAACTGTATTTGATCATCAATATAATGCATTTAGGGCTATAAATCACGTTCTGAAGAAAGCTGCAGAAAACGATAAAAACATACTTATACTTTAGACCATATTTTAGTATGAATATGTGAATGAAAAAGTTTAACGTTGCTACACCCTGAACAATACATATAGGACATTGAATGGGCCATAATAATGGCAATTTAGCAATAGAATTAAAAAAAAGTTATAGCCCTGCAAAGAAGGGGAACTTCTCCATAGACAAATAGAGCTGGCGAGGGATGGTAAATTATGAATTTAACCCATGGCGATTGAAGTGTTAAGAAACTGACATATTCCTCTACTTATCAAGTCAAGTCAAGAGTTTTAATTGTCACGGCATACAAGTATACAATGAAATGCGGGTGGTCTTGCCCGCAACGATGTGCAATACAGTGGTACAACATATAATAGAATCCAATAAAAAAAAAACATTGTGCAATAAACAGGTAACATGGTGTGACATCTCGGTATCTGTACATAGTTATTTACAGGGCATATAGGACATGCTAGGTAGCTTTGTTAGTGCAATACACTGTTCCTGTTATTCTAATTTAAAGTGGCCTTTCCTTTTGCCCATAAGTGTGCGGCATGAGTGTGTGCCCGCTCATGTTAAAGTGTTATCTTAAGGAACTTACATATTCCTCTGCTTGTCTTAAGAAACAGACACAATCCTCTACCAGGATGGCTGAGTGGTTAAGGCGTTGGACTTAAGATCCAATGGACGTATGCAGGGAACAAAATAAGTACCCGCCAACCGCCAATGGCGGGCAGATTTAAGGTTTGGCAACTAACAATGAGAAGTCTGCCCGCCACCTGGCGTGTAGTTCATATCGATACTCTTATTTAGAAAATCCTGTGCGGGTCTCATTTCCGCCCCAAGCGCAGCTCCAGCTATAATATCTATGGCTCCGTCAGCTAGCAACGTTCGGTTCATATGATACTCTTATTTTGAAAAAACCTGTGGCAACTCCGCGAGTCATATCCGCCCTGTCCGTGCTTCTGCTCGCATTAAAGCAGAGCAGGGCTACACAGCAGTGCGCCTATTTTGCGAGCCGAAATAAGTCTGTGGTGTTTTTTTTCTTCTCACAACAGGTCAAATGCATCTAACATGCGTTGCATCGTCGCCATTCCTTTATGCCCACATCGCCCGAAATGAACGTTACGTTAGCGTAAGCTAACAAGCTAATCCTGATCAGAGGCAGAGCCATAGAGAACAGCAGACAGTGTGGACTGGGGAAATGGGGGGGGGGGGGGGGGGGGCACTCTCCCTTTCCCTGTGTGTGTGCGTGCGTTTGGAAAGACGATGAAGTCACTAGTCAGGACTCAGGAGAGGAGTATATTGTAGTAAACTGAGGATTACTGAGGATGGACAGATAATGTTGATATTCAAATATAAAAAAGTTTCGAGAGGAGTGGAAGTTTGAAGACAGACTAGAGGACTGTGTCAGTTTCTTAAGACAGACAGAGGAATATGTCAGTTCCTTAAGTTAAGTGGAGGAAGATGTCAGTTTCTTAAGATAGGTGACTTGGTTCAAGTCAAGTGTTTTATTATTAACCCCATTTGGTAGATTCAAATAATGTATTACCAGGAATGGGGTTCGAACCCACGCAGACATAAGTCCATTGATAAGATAAGATAAGATATTCCTTTATTGATCCCCTTGGGGAAATTCAGGCATCATAGCAGCATGGGGGGGAGGGGGGGGGGGTACAGGTAGTAAAACAACACAGTATACAGGTAGTAAAAAACAACACAGGCAGTGTAAACAATTTGATCAATATGGTCAATATAGTTTACTATCTGACTAGCTGAGGAATATTCACATTATTCACAGTGTCACATAAGGTGCAGTATGCATGAGGTAGTGTTATGGATCTTAAGTCCAACGCCTTAACTACTCGGCCATCCTGGTAGAGGACTGTCTGTTTCTTAAGACAAAAAGAGGAATATCAGTTTGTTAAGTTAAGTAGAGTAATGTGTCAGTTTCTTAAGATAGGTGACTTGGTTCAAGTCAAGCGTTTCATTATTAAGGCTAGTTGGTAAATTCAAGTAATGTATTACCAGGAGTGGGGTTCGAACCCACGCAGACATACGTCCATTGGATCTTCTTAAGTCCAACGCCTTAACCACTCGGCCATCCTGGTAGAGGACTGTGTGTGTTTCTTAAGACAGACAGGGGAATATGTCAGTTCCTTAAGTTAAGTGGAGGAAGATGTCAGTTTCTTAACCCTTTATTCGCCAATGACGTGTTACCACGTCATTCTCCGCCATGCGTAATCTGCCAATGACGCCGTAAGGCGTCTTTGAGATCAATATTTCAAAAATCTGTCATGTCAATCATATTTCACCCACGGAGACTTGAGATCTCCTGTTGATCTCTTCTCAACTCTCCAACGGTTCAAGAGCGCCATCTGGTGGCCGATCGGCGGATCGCCCAAACAGGAAATGAGCGGTAGGAAGTGGTGCTCATCCATATTCGGTCCGGCCACTCGCTATCGCTCGCGAGACTCGAGCTCGACACACTGGATAGCGATCCGTTGCCAATAACTCTATAAACAACATGATTTAGACGTATATATTATTATACAACCTGGAAATGGATCGCATATATCAACATCCCATAATCGCAAACTTTCTGCTCCACGCTGATCACCCAACGGTCAGAGGAAGCTGCGGTAAGTTTCAGCGTGTTTGCTTATTATGATCCATATAAACTGCTGTAATCTATGTATCGCCCATACTACATAAATGATTTAACGTCGGCCACGGACTTATAAACCCCCCCCCCCCCCCTCCGGTCACCAGCAGATGATGAGGCATGACGTTTAGGACCTTGTACAATTGAAATTTTTTATCTGACGTCAATCGGTATCAAACTACATTTGATGATGTAATATATGTATTTATGGCTATAAATCACGTTCTGCAGAATGCTGCAGAAAACGATAAAAATATATTTATACTTTAGACCAGGGGTGGGCAATTATTTTTCCCAGGGGGCCGAATGAGCAACTGAAAATATGTTGGAGGGCCGGGCCAAAATTCCAAACTCAATTATGCATAATATAAATTTTATTTCTATATAAAAAGGAGTAAATGGCATTGTTTTGACCCCTGGTAAGAGTGTATGTTATTATTTGGCAATTAAAAGGTGAGGTTAGCTTTCAAAAATATCATTTATTCAAATAGAATTTATTTCCAAATGATAAACAAAATGTGAAACATTAATAACAAAGGGCATTTTGAGTTTCATATACTATTGAAACAAGGATTTTCTTAGCTTTCTAAAGACATCACATCATCTTATAGCAAAAATAAACAAGACATGTCACTGAACTGTGTAAAGAAAAGTGTCCCAGTAGCCTTTTTTACTTTACATGCCTATATTAAACATTTAATGTTTTCAGAACTGTGCAAAACAAAGAAAAAAAAAGATCAAGTGTCCTATTTCACTTGTTATATTTCCACATTTGAGTGTTCTTCAGTTCTTTTTTTTTCATTCAGTGTGAGAAATCCAGTCTCTGTTGAGCTTTAACAAGTCCATCAAAGTCAGGTTGCATGTCTGAGGTGGAGATGCGAAGCACAGCTGCCAGATGTTCATCAGTGAGAGAGGATCTGTACCTGGACTTGGTAAACGTCATGACTGAGAATGTCTGTTCACATATGTAGGTGGATCCAAAGAGAACCAACATCTTCTGAGCATGTCTCCTCATGTTTGGAAAGTTCTCCTCCTTGAGAGCAGAGTAGAACTCTAGCAGTGATGCTGACTTAAAGTGCTTTTTCAGTAGTGAATCAGACTGCAGGTCAATGAGTTCAAGCTGAACAACTATCAACACTGCAGGTAAAGGGAGAGGAAACCAGCTGCATTTCATCCTCAACCTTTTTGAAATCATGAAAACGCCTTGAAAATTCATCATGCAGTGCTCCCAACATGGATGAGTACCTGTGCCGGTGATCAGCTGATGGTTTGACTTCTTTCAGGGTTTTCATGTGTTTGAGATTGTTGCTGCCTAGTTGCCTTGAAATTAATTGCAACTTTGTCATGAAGGCTTTCACATGGCTATGCATTTCATGAGCAAAAATGCCCTTGCCCTGCAGTTGTGTGTTCAGTAGGGATGGGTACCGTTCACATTTGAACCGATACGGTACCGGTACCTGTGAATCGATACCGGTACCCAACGGTAAATTTTTTCTGTACTTTAGTCTCTAAAAATGTAATTTACCTACCTCAGTTGTGAAAAAAAAACCAAACTTCAAATAACCACACTTTCGACCGTTTTCGGCTTTCCCCGACTGCTTTGTTGTTGAATCAAGTCAAATCCTAGTTAAGCGTATATTGTGCGTGTGAACGTTGACATGAAAAAAAAATAATAATATATATATTTTTTTTATTATCATGTAATCTTTCGCGGGCCGGTCAGAATCATCCCGCGGGCCGTACAATGCCCAGGTCTGTCTTAGACCGTATTTTAGTATGAATATGTGAATGAAAAAGTAGAACGTTGCTACATCCTAAACGATAGATACTTGACGTTGAATGGGCCATAGTAATATCAATTTAGCAATACAATTTAAAAAGTTATAGCCCTGCAAAGAAGGAGAACATCTCCATAGACTTACAGTACTGGTAGACAGTGGATTAAGATCAGAATAATCCCTGGCAGATAAAGGGTTAAGATAGGTGACTTGGTTCAAGTCAAGCGTTTCATTATTAAGGCAATTTGGTAAATTCAAGTAATGTGTTACCAGGAGTGGGGTTCGAACCCACGCAGACATACGTCCATTGGATCTTAAGTCCAGCGCATTAACCACTCGGCCATCCTGGTAGACGATTGTGTGTGTTTCTTAAGACAAGCAGAGGAATATGTAAGTTCCTTAAGTTAAGTGGAGGAAGATGTCAGTTGCTTAAGATAGGTGACTTGGTTCAAGTCAAGCGTTTCATTATTAAGGCAATTTGGTAAATTCATGTAATTTATTACCAGGATTGGGGTTCGAACCCACGCAGACATACGTCCATTGGATCTTAAGTCCAACGCCTTAACCACTCGGCCATCCTGGTAGAGGACTGTGTGTGTTTCTTAAGACAAAAAGAGGAATATCAGTTTGTTAAGATAAGTAGAGTAATGTGTCGGTTTCTTAAGACAAGCAGAGGAATATGTAAGTTCCTTAAGATAAGTAAAGGAATATGTCAGTTTCTTAAGATAGGTGAATTGGTTCAAGTCAAGTGTTTCTTTAATCTTTGGCCAAAGTCAAGAAATGTATTACCAGGAGTGGGGTTCGAACCCACGCAGACATACGTCCATTGGATCTTAAGTCCAACGCCTTAACCACTCGGCCATCCTGGTAGAGGACTCTGTCTGTTTCTTAAGACAAACAGAGGAATATCAGTTTGTTAAGATAAGTAGATCTTAAGATAGGTGACTTGGTTCAAGTCAAGCGTTTCATTATTAAGGCAATTTGGTAAATTCAAGAAATGTATTACCAGGAGTGGGGTTCGAACCCACGCAGACATACGTCCATTGGATCTTAAGTCCAACGCCTTAACCACTCGGCCATCCTGGTAGAGGACTGTCAGTTTCTTAAGACAGACAGAGGAATATGTCAGTTCCTTAAGTTAAGTGGAGGAAGATGTCAGTTTCTTAAGATAGGTGACTTGGTTCAAGTCAAGTGTTTTATTATTAACCCCATTTGGTAGATTCAAATAATGTATTACCAGGAATGGGGTTCGAACCCACGCAGACATACGTCCATTGGATCTTAAGTCCAACGCCTTAACCACTCGGCCATCCTGGTAGAGGACTGTCAGTTTCTTAAGACAGACAGAGGAATATGTCAGTTCCTTAAGTTAAGTGGAGGAAGATGTCAGTTTCTTAAGATAGGTGACTTGGTTCAAGTCAAGTGTTTTATTATTAACCCCATTTGGTAAATTCAAATAATCTATTACCAGGAGTGGGGTTCGAACCCACGCAGACATAAGTCCATTGATAAGATAAGATAAGATATTCCTTTATTGATCCCCTTGGGGAAATTCAGGCATCATAGCAGCATGGGGGGAGGGGGGGGGGGTACAGGTAGTAAAACAACACAGTATACAGGTAGTAAAAAACAACACGGGCAGTGTAAACAATTTGATCAATATGGTCAATATAGTTTACTATCTGACTAGCTGAGGAATATTCACATTATTCACAGTGTCACATAAGGTGCAGTATGCATGAGGTAGTGTTATGGATCTTAAGTCCAACGCCTTAACTACTCGGCCATCCTGGTAGAGGACTGTCTGTTTCTTAAGACAAAAAGAGGAATATCAGTTTGTTAAGTTAAGTAGAGTAATGTGTCAGTTTCTTAAGATAGGTGACTTGGTTCAAGTCAAGCGTTTCATTATTAAGGCTAGTTGGTAAATTCAAGTAATGTATTACCAGGAGTGGGGTTCGAACCCACGCAGACATACGTCCATTGGATCTTCTTAAGTCCAACGCCTTAACCACTCGGCCATCCTGGTAGAGGACTGTGTGTGTTTCTTAAGACAGACAGGGGAATATGTCAGTTCCTTAAGTTAAGTGGAGGAAGATGTCAGTTTCTTAACCCTTTATTCGCCAATGACGTGTTACCAAGTCATTCTCCGCCATGCGTAATCTGCCAATGACGCCGTAAGGCGTCTTTGAGATCAATATTTCAAAAATCTGTCATGTCAATCATATTTCACCCACGGAGACTTGAGATCTCCTGTTGATCTCTTCTCAACTCTCCAACGGTTCAAGAGCGCCATCTGGTGGCCGATCGGCGGATCGCCCAAACAGGAAATGAGCGGTAGGAAGTGGTGCTCATCCATATTCGGTCCGGCCACTCGCTATCGCTCGCGAGACTCGAGCTCGACACACTGGATAGCGATCCGTTGCCAATAACTCTATAAACAACATGATTTAGACGTATATATTATTATACAACCTGGAAATGGATCGCATATATCAACATCCCATAATCGCGAACTTTCTGCTCCACGCTGATCACCCAACGGTCAGAGGAAGCTGCGGTAAGTTTCAGCGTGTTTGCTTATTATGATCCATATAAACTGCTGTGATCTATGTATCGCCCATACTACATAAATGATTTAACGTCGGCCACGGACTTATAAACCCCCCCCCCCCCCCCCTCCGGTCACCAGCAGATGATGAGGCATGACGTTTAGGACCTTGTACAATTGAAATTTTTTATCTGACGTCAATCGGTATCAAACTACATTTGATGATGTAATATATGTATTTATGGCTATAAATCACGTTCTGCAGAATGCTGCAGAAAACGATAAAAATATATTTATACTTTAGACCAGGGGTGGGCAATTATTTTTCCCAGGGGGCCGAATGAGCAACTGAAAATATGTTGGAGGGCCGGGCCAAAATTCCAAACTCAATTATGCATAATATAAATTTTATTTCTATATAAAAAGGAGTAAATGGCATTGTTTTGACCCCTGGTAAGAGTGTATGTTATTATTTGGCAATTAAAAGGTGAGGTTAGCTTTCAAAAATATCATTTATTCAAATAGAATTTATTTCCAAATGATAAACAAAATGTGAAACATTAATAACAAAGGGCATTTTGAGTTTCATATACTATTGAAACAAGGATTTTCTTAGCTTTCTAAAGACATCACATCATCTTATAGCAAAAATAAACAAGACATGTCACTGAACTGTGTAAAGAAAAGTGTCCCAGTAGCCTTTTTTACTTTACATGCCTATATTAAACATTTAATGTTTTCAGAACTGTGCAAAACAAAGGAAAAAAAAGATCAAGTGTCCTATTTCACTTGTTATATTTCCACATTTGAGTGTTCTTCAGTTCTTTTTTTTTCATTCAGTGTGAGAAATCCAGTCTCTGTTGAGCTTTAACAAGTCCATCAAAGTCAGGTTGCATGTCTGAGGTGGAGATGCGAAGCACAGCTGCCAGATGTTCATCAGTGAGAGAGGATCTGTACCTGGACTTGGTAAACGTCATGACTGAGAATGTCTGTTCACATATGTAGGTGGATCCAAAGAGAACCAACATCTTCTGAGCATGTCTCCTCATGTTTGGAAAGTTCTCCTCCTTGAGAGCAGAGTAGAACTCTAGCAGTGATGCTGACTTAAAGTGCTTTTTCAGTAGTGAATCAGACTGCAGGTCAATGAGTTCAAGCTGAACAACTATCAACACTGCAGGTAAAGGGAGAGGAAACCAGCTGCATTTCATCCTCAACCTTTTTGAAATCATGAAAACGCCTTGAAAATTCATCATGCAGTGCTCCCAACATGGATGAGTACCTGTGCCGGTGATCAGCTGATGGTTTGACTTCTTTCAGGGTTTTCATGTGTTTGAGATTGTTGCTGCCTAGTTGCCTTGAAATTAATTGCAACTTTGTCATGAAGGCTTTCACATGGCTATGCATTTCATGAGCAAAAATGCCCTTGCCCTGCAGTTGTGTGTTCAGTAGGGATGGGTACCGTTCACATTTGAACCGATACGGTACCGGTACCTGTGAATCGATACCGGTACCCAACGGTAAATTTTTTCTGTACTTTAGTCTCTAAAAATGTAATTTACCTACCTCAGTTGTGAAAAAAAAACCAAACTTCAAATAACCACACTTTCGACCGTTTTCGGCTTTCCCCGACTGCTTTGTTGTTGAATCAAGTCAAATCCTAGTTAAGCGTATATTGTGCGTGTGAACGTTGACATGAAAAAAAAATAATAATATATATATTTTTTTTATTATCATGTAATCTTTCGCGGGCCGGTCAGAATCATCCCGCGGGCCGTACAATGCCCAGGTCTGTCTTAGACCGTATTTTAGTATGAATATGTGAATGAAAAAGTAGAACGTTGCTACATCCTAAACGATAGATACTTGACGTTGAATGGGCCATAGTAATATCAATTTAGCAATACAATTTAAAAAGTTATAGCCCTGCAAAGAAGGAGAACATCTCCATAGACTTACAGTACTGGTAGACAGTGGATTAAGATCAGAATAATCCCTGGCAGATAAAGGGTTAAGATAGGTGACTTGGTTCAAGTCAAGCGTTTCATTATTAAGGCAATTTGGTAAATTCAAGTAATGTGTTACCAGGAGTGGGGTTCGAACCCACGCAGACATACGTCCATTGGATCTTAAGTCCAGCGCATTAACCACTCGGCCATCCTGGTAGACGATTGTGTGTGTTTCTTAAGACAAGCAGAGGAATATGTAAGTTCCTTAAGTTAAGTGGAGGAAGATGTCAGTTGCTTAAGATAGGTGACTTGGTTCAAGTCAAGCGTTTCATTATTAAGGCAATTTGGTAAATTCATGTAATTTATTACCAGGATTGGGGTTCTAACCCACGCAGACATACGTCCATTGGATCTTAAGTCCAACGCCTTAACCACTCGGCCATCCTGGTAGAGGACAGTGTGTGTTTCTTAAGACAAAAAGAGGAATATCAGTTTGTTAAGATAAGTAGAGTAATGTGTCGGTTTCTTAAGACAAGCAGAGGAATATGTAAGTTCCTTAAGATAAGTAAAGGAATATGTCAGTTTCTTAAGATAGGTGAATTGGTTCAAGTCAAGTGTTTCTTTAATCTTTGGCCAAAGTCAAGAAATGTATTACCAGGAGTGGGGTTCGAACCCACGCAGACATACGTCCATTGGATCTTAAGTCCAACGCCTTAACCACTCGGCCATCCTGGTAGAGGACTGTGTCTGTTTCTTAAGACAAACAGAGGAATATCAGTTTGTTAAGATAAGTAGATCTTAAGATAGGTGACTTGGTTCAAGTCAAGCGTTTCATTATTAAGGCAATTTGGTAAATTCAAGAAATGTATTACCAGGAGTGGGGTTCGAACCCACGCAGACATACGTCCATTGGATCTTAAGTCCAACGCCTTAACCACTCGGCCATCCTGGTAGAGGACTGTCAGTTTCTTAAGACAGACAGAGGAATATGTCAGTTCCTTATGTTAAGTGGAGGAAGATGTCAGTTTCTTAAGATAGGTGACTTGGTTCAAGTCAAGCGTTTTATTATTAACCCCATTTGGTAAATTCAAATAATCTATTACCAGGAGTGGGGATCGAACCCACGCAGACATACGTCCATTGGATCTTAAGTCCAACGCCTTAACCACTCGGCCATCCTGGTAGACGATTGTGTCTATTTCTTAAGACAAAAAGAGGAATATCAGTTTGTTAAGATAAGTAGAGTAATGTGTCAGTTTCTTAAGACAAGCAGAGGAATATGTAAGTTCCTTAAGATAAGTAGAGGAATATGTCAGTTTCTTAACACTTTAACTGCCACACACGAGATATCTCGGGTTTATTAATATGTGGTTGAAAGCCACTCACGAGATTTCTCGGATTTTTTATTTTTTTTGCGATCTGAAATCATATTGCATCACGCGAGCCTACCCGAGTATACACGAGCCCCGCCGGCGATCATATGTGGAAAAAAGCGCCCCCTATCGTCTCCCAGATGACATAAGGGATTTTGGAATGGTCTCAATGAAAATGGATGGGGAAAAAAATCCGGTACTCCACATTTTCCAGTCCACTGATCCAGCCGGGGTTACCACAGTTCATTCTGGAGCCTCTGAGACCCGCGGAATCATGTACTGCACTGTACACACGGTGGATCTATACACTTATCGATTTTTTCGAATGGTGATCAGGAATTGGAATATACCAGTTGGATACCATCTGATGTCAGGTAAGGAATCTATGTTATCAGTGTTAGGATAATCAGACTAATTTTGATGAAGTTATAAGCTGTTTTGTGAAATGGGCTCTTTCGGTTTCACTGTAAAAGTCCAAGAGGAAATCAACGCGGTGATTATCGGTGCGCGGCCCGAATGTGCTTGCGTGCACGTATAATATTGATCATCTAGCGTTTATTTGAAAACTATTCATAAATAGGCCGACGAATATCAACGTTGTGGAATATTCCAGTAAAAGACGATTTTCATAGAATGGTCCAGAATGAACTGTTTTTTTAATCTCAAAACGGGTGCTTTTTTAAATGCTCTAAAACGGAAATTAAGCGATAAAAAATTAATCTGCCTTGACAGCACTGACTGGAAAATAGTCTTTGATAAGCGACGGGCAGATTAGACACATCGCCATAATTTAAAACATAGATTAGGCGATATTAACGTTAACATTGAAGTGGATGGTGGCATCAAGGGGGTAAAAAGGAAAACCCGGCGTGGCACTCAAAGTGTTAAAATAGGTGAATTGGTTCAAGTCAAGTGTTTCTTTAATCTTTGGGCAAAGTCAAGAAATATATTACCAGGAGTGGGGTTCGAACCCACGCAGACATACGTCCATTGGATCTTAAGTCCAACGCCTTAACCACTCGGCCATCCTGGTAGAGGACTGTGTCAGTTTCTTAAGACAGACAGAGGAATATGTCAGTTCCTTAAGTTAAGTGGAGGAAGATGTCAGTTTCTTAAGATAGGTGACTTGGTTCAAGTCAAGTGTTTTATTATTAACCCCATTTGGTAGTTAAGCATTACATCACGCGCAGGAGTGGTTTGTGAACAATAAACCATGCCTAGGGGTGGTCGTTAGACCCCCCTAGGCATGGTTTATTGTTCACAAATCACGACTGCAAGTGGTGTAATGCTTTTATACAACTGCCACATTCATCCAACCTTATTGCTATACAATAAACACACATTAATCGAAGATTTATTGAAAAAACCATCCGCCAGAAAAAGTAGTTCCCACAACAACAAAAAAGAGAAATTGCCTCCATGTGGAAGCAGCTCGGAAGTGCATCCAACCAACTAACACATCCAACTGTGTGTTATTGGAATCCAACTGCCTTTCAACTAAGACATCCAACCAACTAACACATCCAACTGTCTTTCAACTAAGACATCCAACCAACTAACACATCCAACTGTCTTTCAATTAAGACATCCAACCAACTAACACATCCAACTGCCTTTCAACTAAGACATCCAACCAACTAACACATCCAACTTTTCTTTAGTTTTTAATTATGAAGTTAGTGGTTGTTATTGGAATAATTGATTGATTGAAAATTGTATTACCAGATGCAGAATGGGTACAATACAGTACGGCTCAATACACACAATTGTTAAGGGGATGCAGACCTACTTTCTATAGAACTTCATTCTTAGATGCTTCTATAGAAAGTAGGTAAAACAAATATAGGAAAAGTTTTCTTCGCCCTATTTTTTTATTTATTTTTTTAAACCTACTGTAGAGGGCCTAAACTTAACCAGTTGGAAACCAAGCGTACAGTAATAAAATTAGCAATCAATCAATCAATCAATCAATCAATCAATCAACTCAATAGGCCATGCTCACTTAGAACAGCGCAGCACCCAGCTCTCTCTCAGTCTGAATGACTCTCCCCCGCGTTGCAGACAGGAGTGTGTGTGTGTGTGCGTGTGGTGTGTGTGTGTGTGTGTGTGGGGGTGTGTGGGGGTGGGTGGAGAGCCAGTGTCGGACAGTGTGAGAGTGAGGGCTGCAGTCAGGGAGAAGGAAAAAAAATGAAAAAAAATGCAAATTAATCAATCAATCAATCCGCGATTTTTCTTTTGTTACACAATGATTCATGATCCATAGATTACACAATCCAACATTGTGTAAGAGACTAAGACATTCGCCATGACAGAATCGCTTGATCAACATATCCATTTGTTAAAGATTATTGTCCGCCATCTTGTGATCCGGCGGAGTGATGTGATGTGATTCGGTTGTGGGCGGGTCCTGGGACCAGCAGCGTGGAGAGTTCCCTATACATACGTGTAAATGGACTGTTTCCGCCAATCAGAATCGAGAAATTTGCATGCCGTTGTATAAATTCAAATAATGTATTACCGGTAGTGGGGTTCGAACCCACGCAGACATACGTCCATTGGATCTTAAGTCCAACGCCTTAACCACTCGGCCATCCTGGTAGAGGACTGTGTCAGTTTCTTAAGACAGACAGAGGAATATGTCAGTTCCTAAAAGTTAAGTGGAGGAAGATGTCAGTTTCTTAAGATAGGTGACTTGGTTCAAGTCAAGCGTTTTATTATTTACCCCATTTGGTAAATTCAAATAATCTATTACCAGGAGTGGGGTTTGAACCCACACAGACATACGTCCATTGGATCTTAAGTGCAACGCCTTAACCACACGGCCATCCTGGTAGACGATTGTGTCTGTTTCTTAAGACAAAAAGAGGAATATCAGTTTGTTAAGATAAGTAGAGGAATATGTCAGTTTCTTAAGATAGGTGAATTGGTTCAAGTCAAGTGTTTCATTATTAAGGCAATTTGGTAAATTCATGTAATTTATTACCAGGATTGGGGTTCGAACCCACGCAGACATACGTCCATTGGATCTTAAGTCCAACGCCTTAACCACTCGGCCATCCTGGTAGAGGACTGTGTATGTTTCTTAAGACAAAGAGAGGAATATCAGTTTGTTAAGATAAGTAGATCTTAAGATAGGTGACTTGGTTCAAGTCAAGCGTTTCATTATTAAGGCAATTTGGTAAATTCAAGTAATGTATTACCAGGAGTGGGGTTCGAACCCACGCAGACATACGTCCATTGGATCTTAAGTCCAACGCCTTAACCACTCGGCCATCCTGGTAGAGGACTGTGTCAGTTTCTTAAGACAGACAGAGGAATATGTCAGTTCCTTAAGTTAAGTGGAGGAAGATGTCAGTTTCTTAACACTTTAATCGCCGAAGACGCTGGAACATGTCATTCCCCGCCATGCTTATTCTGCCGATGACGCTGGACAGCGTCTTTGATATCAATATTTCAAAAATCTGTGATCGAAATCATATTTCTCCCCCGGAGACATTATATGTACTGGTGAGCCCCTGTCAACTCTCTAACGGTCCAAGAGCGCCATCTGGTGGCCGATCGGCGGATCGCCCAGGGAAGAAACAGGAAGTGGAAGCTGGTGCTCATTTCAATTTGGTCCGATCACTCGCTATAGGTCCCGGGACTCGAGCTCGACACAATGGATAGCGATCCGTTGCCAATAACTCGATAAACAACATGATTTGGACGTATATACTATTATACAACCTGGAAATGGATCGGGTATTTCTACATCCCATAATAGAAAAAATTCTGTTCCACGCTCATCTCCCAATGGTGAGTTTCAGCGTAATTTTTTAATGTCTTCTATACTAACTGCTCTAATGATCATATCACCCACACTAGATGAATGATATAATGTTGCCCACGGAATTATAAACGACCCCCCGCCCATCCGGTCAACATCAGATCATACGTAGTAACTTCTAGAAGTACGTGCAGTTGAAATTTTTTATCTCGCGCCGATTGCTATCAAACTGTAGTGTATACAATCATCAATATAATGCATTTAGGGCTATAAATCTTGTTCTGGAGAAAGCTGCAGAAAACGATAAAAACATACTTATACTTTAGACCGTATTTTAGTATGAATATGTGAATGAAAAAGTATAACGTTGCTACACCCTGAATAATAGATATAGGACTTTGAATGGGCCATGGTAATGTCAATTTAGCAATACAATTTAAAAAGTTATAGCCCTGCAAAGAAGGGGAACTTCTCCATGTTAAATAGGGCTGGCGAGGGATGGTAAATTATGAATTTAACGCCGGCGATCAAAGTGTTAAGATAGGTGACTTGGTTCAAGTCAAGTGTTTTATTATTAACCCCATTTGGTAGATTCAAATAATGTTATACCAGGAGTGGGGTTCAAACCCACGCAGACATACGTCTATTAGATCTTAAGTCCAACGCCTTAACCACTCGGCCATCCTGGTAGAGGACTGTGTCTGTTTCTTAAGACAAACAGAGGAATATCAGTTTGTTAAGATAAGTAGATGTTAAGATAGGTGACTTGGTTCAAGTCAAGCGTTTTATTATTAACCCCATTTGGTAAATTCAAATAATCTATTATCCGGAGTGGGGTTCAAACCCACGCAGACATACGTCGATTGGATCTTAAGTCCAACGCCTTAACCACTCAGCCATCCTGGTAGAGGACTGTCTGTTTCTTAAGACAAACAGAGGAATATCAGTTTGTTAAGATAAGTAGATCTTAAGATAGGTGACTTGGTTCAAGTCAAGCGTTTAATTATTAAGGCAATTTGGTAAATTCAAGTAATGTATTACCAGGAGTGGGGTTCGAACCCACGCAGACATACGTCCATTCGATCTTAAGTGCTTAACCACTCGGCCATCCTGCTAGACGATTGTGTTTGTTTCTTAAGACAAAAAGAGGAATATCAGTTTGTTAAGATAAGTAGAGTAATGTGTCAGTTTCTTAAGACAAGCAGAGGAATATGTAAGTTCCTTAAGATAAGTAGAGGAATATGTCAGTTTCTTAAGATAGGTGAATTGGTTTAAGTCAAGTGTTTCTTTAATCTTTGGGCAAAGTCAAGAAATATATTACCAGGAGTGGGGTTCGAACCCACGCAGACATACGTCCATTGGATCTTAAGTCCAACGCCTTAACCACTCGGCCATCCTGGTAGAGGACTGTGTCAGTTTCTGAAGACAGACAGAGGAATATATCAGGTCCTTAAGTTAAGTGGAGGAAGATGTCAGTTTCTTAAGATAGGTGACTTGGTTCAAGTCAAGTGTTTTATTATTAACCCCATTTGGTAGATTCAAATAATGTATTACCAGGAATGGGGTTCGAACCCACGCAGACATACGTCCATTGGATCTTAAGTCCAACGCCTTAACCACTCGGCCATCCTGGTAGAGGACTGTGTCAGTTTCTTAAGACAGACAGAGGAATATGTCAGTTCCTTAAGTTAAGTGGAGGAAGATGTCAGTTTCTTAAGATAGGTGACTTGGTTCAAGACAAGCGTTTTATTATTAACCCCATTTGGTAAATTCAAATAATATATTACCAGGAGTGGGGTTCGAACCCACGCAGACATACGTCGATTGGATCTTAAGACCAACGCCTTAACCACTCAGCCATCCTGGTAGAGGACTGTCTGTTTCTTAAGACAAACAGAGGAATATCAGTTTGTTAAGATAAGTAGATCTTAAGATAGGTGACTTGGTTCAAGTCAAGCGTTTAATTATTAAGGCAATTTGGTAAATTCAAGTAATGTATTACCAGGAGTGGGGTTCGAACCCACGCAGACATACGTCCATTGGATCTTAAGTGCAACGCCTTAACCACTCGGCCATCCTGCTAGACGATTGTGTTTGTTTCTTAAGACAAAAAGAGGAATATCAGTTTGTTAAGATAAGTAGAGTAATGTGTCAGTTTCTTAAGACAAGCAGAGGAATATGTAAGTTCCTTAAGATAAGTAGAGGAATATGTCAGTTTCTTAAGATAGGTGAATTGGTTTAAGTCAAGTGTTTCTTTAATCTTTGGGCAAAGTCAAGAAATATATTACCAGGAGTGGGGTTCGAACCCACGCAGACATACGTCCATTGGATCTTAAGTCCAACGCCTTAACCACTCGGCCATCCTGGTAGAGGACTGTGTCAGTTTCTTAAGACAGACAGAGGAATATGTCAGTTCCTTAAGTTAAGTGGAGGAAGATGTCAGTTTCTTAAGATAGGTGACTTGGTTCAAGACAAGCGTTTTAGTATTAACCCCATTTGGTAAATTCAAATAATCTATTACCAGGAGTGGGGTTCGAACCCACGCAGACATACGTCCATTGGATCTTAAGTCCAACGCCTTAACCACTCGGCCATCCTGGTAGACTATTGTGTCTGTTTCTTAAGACAAAAAAGGGAATATCAGTTTGTTAAGATAAGTAGAGTAATGTGTCAGTTTCTTAAGACAAGCAGAGGAATATGTAAGTTCCTTAAGATAAGTAGAGGAATATGTCAGTTTCTTAAGATAGGTGACTTGGTTCAAGTCAAGTGTTTCTTTAATCTTTGGGCAAAGATATAACGTTGCCCACGGAATTATAAACGACCCCCCGCCCATCCGGTCAACATCAGATCATACGTAGTAACTTCTAGAAGTACGTGCAGTTGACATTTTTTATCTCGCGCCGATTGCTATCAAACTGTATACAATCATCAATATAATGCATTTAGGGCTATAAATCTTGTTCTGGAGAAAGCTGCAGAAAACGATAAAAACATACTTATACTTTAGACCGTATTTTAGTATGAATATGTGAATGAAAAAGTATAACGTTGCTACACCCTGAACAATAGATATAGGACTTTGAATGGGCCATGGTAATGTCAATTTAGCAATACAATTTAAAAAGTTATAGCCCTGCAAAGAAGGGGAACTTCTCCATGTTAAATAGGGCTGGCGAGGGATGGTAAATTATGAATTTAACGCCGGCGATCAAAGTGTTAAGATAGGTGACTTGGTTCAAGTCAAGTGTTTTATTATTAACCCCATTTGGTAGATTCAAATAATGTTATACCAGGAGTGGGGTTCAAACCCACGCAGACATATGTCTATTGGATCTTAAGTCCAACGCCTTAACCACTCGGCCATCCTGGTAGAGGACTGTGTCTGTTTCTTAAGACAAACAGAGGAATATCAGTTTGTTAAGATAAGTAGATGTTAAGATAGGTGACTTGGTTCAAGTCAAGCGTTTCATTATTAAGGCAATTTGGTAAATTCAAGTAATGTATTACCAGGAATGGGGTTCGAACCCACGCAGACATACGTCCATTGGATCTTAAGTCCAACGCCTTAACCACTCGGCCATCCTGGTAGAGGACTGTGTCAGTTTCTTAAGACAGACAGAGGAATATGTCAGTTCCTAAAAGTTAAGTGGAGGAAGATGTCAATTTCTTAAGATAGGTGACTTGGTTCAAGTCAAGCGTTTTATTATTAACCCCATTTGGTCAATTCAAATAATCTATTATCCGGAGTGGGGTTCGAACCCACGCAGACATACGTCGATTGGATCTTAAGTCCAACGCCTTAACCACTCAGCCATCCTGGTAGAGGACTGTCTGTTTCTTAAGACAGACAGAGGAATATCAGTTTGTTAAGATAAGTAGATATTAAGATAGGTGACTTGGTTCAAGTCAAGCGTTTAATTATTAAGGCAATTTGGTAAATTCAAGTAATGTATTACCAGGAGTGGGGTTCGAACCCACGCAGACATACGTCCATTCGATCTTAAGTGCAACGCCTTAACCACTCGGCCATCCTGCTAGACGATTGTGTTTGTTTCTTAAGACAAAAAGAGGAATATCAGTTTGTTAAGATAAGTAGAGTAATGTGTCAGTTTCTTAAGACAAGCAGAGGAATATGTAAGTTCCTTAAGATAAGTAAAGGAATATATCAGTTTCTTAAGATAGGTGAATTGGTTCAAGTCAAGTGTTTCTTTAATCTCTGGGCAAAGTCAAGAAATATATTACCAGGAGTGGGGTTCGAACCCACGCAGACATACGTCGATTGGATCTTAAGTCCAACGCCTTAACCACTCAGCCATCCTGGTAGAGGACTGTGTCTGTTTCTTAAGACAACAGAGGAATATCAGTTTGTTAAGATAAGTAGATCTTTAGATAGGTGACTTGGTTCAAGTCAAGCGTTTAATTATTAAGGCAATTTGGTAAATTCAAGTAATGTATTACCAGGAGTGGGGTTCGAACCCACGCAGACATACGTCCATTGGATCTTAAGTCCAACGCCTTAACCACTCGGCCATCCTGGTAGAGGACTGTGTCAGTTTCTTAAGACAGACAGAGGAATATGTCAGTTCCTTAAGTTAAGTGGAGGAAGATGTCAGTTTCTTAAGATAGGTGACTTGGTTCAAGTCAAGCGTTTTATTATTAACCCGATTTGGTAGATTCAAATAATGTATTACCAGGAGTGGGGTTCGAACCCACGCAGACATACGTCCATTGGATCTTAAGTCCAACGCCTTAACCACTCGGCCATCCTGGTACAGGACTGTGTCAGTTTCTTAAGACAGACAGAGGAATATGTCAGTTCCTTAAGATAAGTGGAGGAAGATGTCAGTTTCTTAAGATAGGTGACTTGGTTCAAGTCAAGCGTTTTATTATTAACCCGATTTGGTAGATTCAAATAATGTATTACCAGGAGTGGGGTTCGAACCCACGCAGACGTCCATTGGATCTTAAGTCCAACGCCTTAACCACTCGGCCATCCTGGTAGACTATTGTGTCTGTTTCTTAAGACAAAAAGAGGAATATCAGTTTGTTAAGATAAGTAGAGTAATGTGTCAGTTTCTTAAGACAAGCAGAGGAATATGTAAGTTCCTTAAGATAAGTAGAGGAATATGTCAGTTTCTTAAGATAGGTGACTTGGTTCAAGTCAAGTGTTTCTTTAATCTTTGGGCAAAGTCAAGAATTATATTACCAGGAGTGGGGTTCGAACCCACGCAGACATACGTCCATTGGATCTTAAGTCCAACGCCTTAACCACTCGGCCATCCTGGTAGAGGACTGTGTCAGTTTCTTAAGACAGACAGAGGAATATATCAGTTCCTTAAGTTAAGTGGAGGAAGATGTCAGTTTCTTAAGATAGGTGACTTGGTTCAAGTCAAGTGTTTTATTATTAACCCCATTTGGTAGATTCAAATAATGTATTACCAGGAGGGGGTTCGAACGCACGCAGACATACGTCCATTGGATCTTAAGTCCAACGCCTTAACCACTCGGCCATCCTGCTAGACGATTGTGTTTGTTTCTTAAGACAAAAAGAGGAATATCAGTTTGTTAAGATAAGTAGATCTTTAGATAGGTGACTTGGTTCAAGTCAAGCGTTTAATTATTAAGGCAATTTGGTAAATTCAAGTAATGTATTACCAGGAGTGGGGTTCGAACACACGCAGACATACGTCCATTCGATCTTAAGTGCAACGCCTTAACCACTCGGCCATCCTGCTAGATGATTGTGTTTGTTTCTTAAGACAAAAAGAGGAATATCAGTTTGTTAAGATAAGTAGAGTAATGTGTCAGTTTCTTAAGACAAGCAGAGGAATATGTAAGTTCCTTAAGATAAGTAGAGGAATATGTCAGTTTCTTAAGATAGGTGAATTGGTTTAAGTCAAGTGTTTCTTAAATCTTTGGGCAAAGTCAAGAAATATATTACCAGGAGTGGGGTTCGAACCCACGCAGACATACGTCCATTGGATCTTAAGTCCAACGCCTTAACCACTCGGCCATCCTGGTAGAGGACTGTGTGAGTTTCTTAAGACAGACAGAGGAATATATCAGGTCCTTAAGTTAAGTGGAGGAAGATGTCAGTTTCTTAAGATAGGTGACTTGGTTCAAGTCAAGTGTTTTATTATTAACCCCATTTGGTAGATTCAAATAATGTATTACCAGGAATGGGGTTCGAACCCACGCAGACATACGTCCATTGGATCTTAAGTCCAACGCCTTAACCACTCGGCCATCCTGGTAGAGGACTGTGTCAGTTTCTTAAGACGGACAGAGGAATATGTCAGTTCCTTAAGTTAAGTGGAGGATGATGTCAGTTTCTTAAGATAGGTGACTTGGTTCAAGACAAGCGTTTTATTATTAACCCCATTTGGTAAATTCAAATAATATATTACCAGGAGTGGGGTTCGAACCCACGCAGACATACGTCCATTGGATCTTAAGTCCAACGCCTTAACCACTCGGCCATCCTGGTAGACTATTGTGTCTGTTTCTTAAGACAAAAAAAGGAATATCAGTTTGTTAAGATAAGTAGAGTAATGTGTCAGTTTCTTAAGACAAGCAGAGGAATATGTAAGTTCCTTAAGATAAGTAGAGGAATATGTCAGTTTCTTAAGATAGGTGACTTGGTTCAAGTCAAGTGTTTCTTTAATCTTTGGGCAAAGTCAAGAAATATATTACCAGGAGTGGGGTTCGAACCCACGCAGACATACGTCCATTGGATCTTAAGTCCAACGCCTTAACCACTCGGCCATCCTGGTAGTGGACTTTGTCAGTTTCTTAAGACAGACAGAGGAATATGTCAGTTTCTTAAGACAGACAGAGGAATATGTCAGTTCCTTAAGTTAAGTGGAGGAAGATGTCAGTTTCTTAAGATAGGTGACATGGTTCAAGTCAAGCGTTTTATTATTAACCCGATTTGGTAGATTCAAATAATGTATTAACAGGAGTGGGGTTCGAAACCACGCATACGTCCATTGGATCTTAAGTCCAACGCCTTAACCACTCGGCCATCCTGGTAGACTATTGTGTCTGTTTCTTAAGACAAAAAGAGGAATATCAGTTTGTTAAGATAAGTATAGTAATGTGTCAGTTTCTTAAGACAAGCAGAGGAATATGTAAGTTCCTTAAGATAAGTAGAGGAATATGTCAGTTTCTTAAGATAGGTGACTTGGTTCAAGTCAAGTGTTTCTTTAATCTTTGGGCAAAGTCAAGAAATATATTACCAGGAGTGGGGTTCGAACCCACGCAGACATACGTCCATTGGATCTTAAGTCCAACGCCTTAACCACTCGGCCATCCTGGTAGAGGACCGTGTTAGTTTCTTAAGACAGACAGAGGAATATAAGTTTGTTAAGATAAGTAGATCTTAAGATAGGTGACTTGGTTCAAGTCAAGCGTTTAATTATTAAGGCAATTTGGTAAATTCAAGTAATGTATTACCAGGAGTGGGGTTCGAACCCACGCAGACATACGTCCATTGGATCTTAAGTCCAACGCCTTAACCACTCGGCCATCCTGGTAGAGGACTGTGTCTGTTTCTTAAGACAAACAGAGGAATATGTCAGTTCCTAAAAGTGAGCCCCTGTCAACTCTCTAACGGTCCAAGAGCGCCATCTGGTGGCTGATCGGCGGATCGCCCAGGGAAGAAACAGGAAGTGGAAGCTGGTGCTCATTTCAATTTGGTCCGATCACTCGCTATAGGTCCCGGGACTCGAGCTCGACACAATGGATAGCGATCCGTTGCCAATAACTCGATAAACAACATGATTTGGACGTATATACTATTATACAACCTGGAAATGGATCGGGTATTTCTACATCCCATAATAGAAAAGATTCTGTTCCACGCTCATCTCCCAACGGCGAGAGGAAGCTACGGTGAGTTTCAGCATTATTTTTTAATGTCTTCTATACTAACTGCTCTAATGATCATATCACCCACACTAGATGAATGATATAACGTTGCCCACGGAATTATAAACGACCCCCCGCCCATCCGGTCAACATCAGATCATACGTAGTAACTTCTAGAAGTACGTGCAGTTGACATTTTTTATCTCGCGCCGATTGCTATCAAACTGTATACAATCATCAATATAATGCATTTAGGGCTATAAATATTGTTCTGGAGAAAGCTGCAGAAAACGATAAAAACATACTTATACTTTAGACCGTATTTTAGTATGAATATGTGAATGAAAAAGTATAACGTTGCTACACCCTGAACAATAGATATAGGACTTTGAATGGGCCATGGTAATGTCAATTTAGCAATACAATTTAAAAAGTTATAGCCCTGCAAAGAAGGGGAACTTCTCCATGTTAAATAGGGCTGGCGAGGGATGGTAAATTATGAATTTAACGCCGGCGATCAAAGTGTTAAGATAGGTGACTTGGTTCAAGTCAAGTGTTTTATTATTAACCCCATTTGGTAGATTCAAATAATGTTATACCAGGAGTGGGGTTCAAACCCACGCAGACATACGTCTATTGGATCTTAAGTCCAACGCCTTAACCACTCGGCCATCCTGGTAGAGGACTGTGTCTGTTTCTTAAGACAAACAGAGGAATATCAGTTTGTTAAGATAAGTAGATGTTAAGATAGGTGACTTGGTTCAAGTCAAGCGTTTCATTATTAAGGCAATTTGGTAAATTCAAGTAATGTATTACCAGGAATGGGGTTCGAACCCACACAGACATACGTCCATTGGATCTTAAGTCCAACGCCTTAACCACTCCGCCATCCTGGTAGAGGACTGTGTCAGTTTCTTAAGACAGACAGAGGAATATGTCAGTTCCTAAAAGTGAGCCCCTGTCAACTCTCTAACGGTCCAAGAGCGCAATCTGGTGGCCGATCGGCGGATCGCCCAGGGAAGAAACAGGAAGTGGAAGCTGGTGCTCATTTCAATTTGGTCCGATCACTCGCTATAGGTCCCGGGACTCGAGCTCGACACAATGGATAGCGATCCGTTGCCAATAACTCGATAAACAACATGATTTGGACGTATATACTATTATACAACCTGGAAATGGATCGGGTATTTCTACATCCCATAATAGAAAAAATTCTGTTCCACGCTCATCTCCCAATGGTGAGTTTCAGCGTTATTTTTTAATGTCTTCTATACTAACTGCTCTAATGATCATATCACCCACACTAGATGAATGATATAACGTTGCCCACGGAATTATAAACGACCCCCCGCCCATCCGGTCAACATCAGATCATACGTAGTAACTTCTAGAAGTACGTGCAGTTGACATTTTTTATCTCGCGCCGATTGCTATCAAACTGTATACAATCATCAATATAATGCATTTATGGCTATAAATCTTGTTCTGGAGAAAGCTGCAGAAAACGATAAAAACATACTTATACTTTAGACCGTATTTTAGTATGAATATGTGAATGAAAAAGTATAACGTTGCTACACCCTGAACAATAGATATAGGACTTTGAATGGGCCATGGTAATGTCAATTTAGCAATACAATTTAAAAAGTTATAGCCCTGCAAAGAAGGGGAACTTCTCCATGTTAAATAGGGCTGGCGAGGGATGGTAAATTATGAATTTAACGCCGGCGATCAAAGTGTTAAGATAGGTGACTTGGTTCAAGTCAAGTGTTTTATTATTAACCCCATTTGGTAGATTCAAATAATGTTATACCAGGAGTGGGGTTCAAACCCACGCAGACATATGTCTATTGGATCTTAAGTCCAACGCCTTAACCACTCAGCCATCCTGGTAGAGGACTGTGTCTGTTTCTTAAGACAAACAGAGGAATATCAGTTTGTTAAGATAAGTAGATGTTAAGATAGGTGACTTGGTTCAAGTCAAGCGTTTCATTATTAAGGCAATTTGGTAAATTCAAGTAATGTATTACCAGGAATGGGGTTCGAACCCACGCAGACATACGTCCATTGGATCTTAAGTCCAACGCCTTAACCACTCGGCCATCCTGGTAGAGGACTGTGTCAGTTTCTTAAGACAGACAGAGGAATATGTCAGTTCCTAAAAGTTAAGTGGAGGAAGATGTCAGTTTCTTAAGATAGGTGACTTGGTTCAAGTCAAGCGTTTTATTATTAACCCCATTTGGTAAATTCAAATAATCTATTATCCGGAGTGGGGTTCGAACCCACGCAGACATACGTCGATTCGATCTTAAGTCCAACGCCTTAACCACTCAGCCATCCTGGTAGAGGACTGTCTGTTTCTTAAGACAAACAGAGGAATATCAGTTTGTTAAGATAAGTAGATCTTAAGATAGGTGACTTGGTTCAAGTCAAGCGTTTAATTATTAAGGCAATTTGGTAAATTCAAGTAATGTATTACCAGGAGTGGGGTTCGAACCCACGCAGACATACGTCCATTCGATCTTAAGTGCAACGCCTTAACCACTCGGCCATCCTGCTAGACGATTGTGTTTGTTTCTTAAGACAAAAAGAGGAATATCAGTTTGTTAAGATAAGTAGAGTAATGTGTCAGTTTCTTAAGACAAGCAGAGGAATATGTAAGTTCCTTAAGATAAGTAAAGGAATATATCAGTTTCTTAAGATAGGTGAATTGGTTCAAGTCAAGTGTTTCTTTAATCTCTGGGCAAAGTCAAGAAATATATTACCAGGAGTGGGGTTCGAACCCACGCAGACATACGTCGATTGGATCTTAAGTCCAACGCCTTAACCACTCGGCCATCCTGGTAGAGGACTGTGTCAGTTTCTTAAGACAGACAGAGGAATATGTCAGTTCCTTAAGTTAAGTGGAGGAAGATGTCAGTTTCTTAAGATAGGTGACTTGGTTCAAGTCAAGCGTTTTATTATTAACCCGATTTGGTAGATTCAAATAATGTATTACCAGGAGTGGGGTTCGAACCCACGCAGACATACGTCCATTGGATCTTAAGTCCAACGCCTTAACCACTCAGCCATCCTGGTACAGGACTGTGTCAGTTTCTTAAGACAGACAGAGGAATATGTCAGTTCCTTAAGATAAGTGGAGGAAGATGTCAGTTTCTTAAGATAGGTGACTTGGTTCAAGTCAAGCGTTTTATTATTAACCCGATTTGGTAGATTCAAATAATGTATTACCAGGAGTGGGGTTCGAACCCACGCAGACGTCCATTGGATCTTAAGTCCAACGCCTTAACCACTCGGCCATCCTGGTAGACTATTGTGTCTGTTTCTTAAGACAAAAAGAGGAATATCAGTTTGTTAAGATAAGTAGAGTAATGTGTCAGTTTCTTAAGACAAGCAGAGGAATATGTAAGTTCCTTAAGATAAGTAGAGGAATATGTCAGTTTCTTAAGATAGGTGACTTGGTTCAAGTCAAGTGTTTCTTTAATCTTTGGGCAAAGTCAAGAATTATATTACCAGGAGTGGGGTTCGAACACACGCAGACATACGTCCATTGGATCTTAAGTCCAACGCCTTAACCACTCGGCCATCCTGGTAGAGGACCATGTCAGTTTCTTAAGACAGACAGAGGAATATAAGTTTGTTAAGATAAGTAGATCTTAAGATAGGTGACTTGGTTGAAGTCAAGTGCTTCATTATTAAGGCAATTTGGTAAATTCAAGTAATGTATTACCAGGAGTGGGGTTCGAACCCACGCAGACATACGCCCATTGGATCTTAAGTCCAACGCCTTAACCACTCGGCCATCCTGGTAGAGGACTGTGTCAGTTTCTTAAGACAGACAGAGGAATATGTCAGTTCCTTAAGTTAAGTGGAGGAAGATGTCAGTTTCTTAAGATAGGTGACTTGGTTCAAGACAAGCGTTTTATTATTAACCCCATTTGGTAAATTCAAATAATCTATTACCAGGAGTGGGGTTCGAACCCACGCAGACATACGTCCATTGGATCTTAAGTCCAACGCCTTAACCACTCAGCCATCCTGGTACAGGACTGTGTCAGTTTCTTAAGACAGACAGAGGAATATGTCAGTTCCTTAAGATAAGTGGAGGAAGATGTCAGTTTCTTAAGATAGGTGACTTGGTTCAAGTCAAGCGTTTTATTATTAACCCGATTTGGTAGATTCAAATAATGTATTACCAGGAGTGGGGTTCGAACCCACGCAGACGTCCATTGGATCTTAAGTCCAACGCCTTAACCACTCGGCCATCCTGGTAGACTATTGTGTCTGTTTCTTAAGACAAAAAGAGGAATATCAGTTTGTTAAGATAAGTAGAGTAATGTGTCAGTTTCTTAAGACAAGCAGAGGAATATGTAAGTTCCTTAAGATAAGTAGAGGAATATGTCAGTTTCTTAAGATAGGTGACTTGGTTCAAGTCAAGTGTTTCTTTAATCTTTGGGCAAAGTCAAGAATTATATTACCAGGAGTGGGGTTCGAACACACGCAGACATACGTCCATTGGATCTTAAGTCCAACGCCTTAACCACTCGGCCATCCTGGTAGAGGACCATGTCAGTTTCTTAAGACAGACAGAGGAATATAAGTTTGTTAAGATAAGTAGATCTTAAGATAGGTGACTTGGTTGAAGTCAAGTGCTTCATTATTAAGGCAATTTGGTAAATTCAAGTAATGTATTACCAGGAGTGGGGTTCGAACCCACGCAGACATACGCCCATTGGATCTTAAGTCCAACGCCTTAACCACTCGGCCATCCTGGTAGAGGACTGTGTCAGTTTCTTAAGACAGACAGAGGAATATGTCAGTTCCTTAAGTTAAGTGGAGGAAGATGTCAGTTTCTTAAGATAGGTGACTTGGTTCAAGACAAGCGTTTTATTATTAACCCCATTTGGTAAATTCAAATAATCTATTACCAGGAGTGGGGTTCGAACCCACGCAGACATACGTCCATTGGATCTTAAGTCCAACGCCTTAACCACTCGGCAAGCCTGGTAGACGATTGTGTCTGTTTCTTAAGACAAAAAGAGGAATATCAGTTTGTTAAGATAAGTAGAGTAATGTGTCAGTTTCTTAAGACAAGCAGAGGAATATGTAAGTTCCTTAAGATAAGTAGAGGAATATGTCAGTTTCTTAAGATAGGTGAATTGGTTCAAGTCAAGTGTTTCTTTAATCTTTGGGCAAAGTCAAGAAATATATTACCAGGAGTGGGGTTCAAACCCACACAGACATACGTCCATTGGATCTTAAGTCCAACGCCTTAACCACTCGGCCATCCTGGTAGACGATTGTGTCTGTTTCTTAAGACAAAAAGAGGAATATCAGTTTGTTAAGATAAGTAGAGTAATGTGTCAGTTTCTTAAGACAAGCAGAGGAATATGTAAGTTCCTTAAGATAAGTAGAGGAATATGTCAGTTTCTTAAGATAGGTGAATTGGTTCAAGTCAAGTGTTTCTTTAATCTTTGGGCAAAGTCAAGAAATATATTACCAGGAGTGGGGTTCGAACCCACGCAGACATACGTCCATTGGATCTTAAGTCCAATGCCTTAACCACGCGGCCATCCTGGTAGAGGACTGTGTCTGTTTCTTAAGACAAACAGAGGAATATCAGTTTGTTAAGATAAGTAGATGTTAAGATAGGTGACTTGGTTCAAGTCAAGCGTTTCATTATTAAGGCAATTTGGTAGATTCAAATAATGTATTACCAGGAGTGTATTACCAGTTCCTTAATAGCGTTTTATTATTAACCCGATTTGGTAGATTCAAATAATGTATTACCAGGAGTGGGGTTCGAACGCACGCAGACATACGTCCATTGGATCTTAAGTCCAACGCCTTAACCACTCGGCCATCCTGGTAGAGGACTGTGTCAGTTTCTTAAGACAGACAGAGGAATATGTCAGTTCCTTAAGTTAAGTGGAGGAAGATGTCAGTTTCTTAAGATAGGTGACTTGGTTCAAGACAAGCGTTTTATTATTAACCCCATTTGGTAAATTCAAATAATCTATTACCAGGAGTGGGGTTCGCACCCACGCAGACATACGTCCATTGGATCTTAAGTCCAACGCCTTAACCACTCGGCCATCCTGGTAGAGGACCGTGTCAGTTTCTTAAGACAGACAGAGGAATATAAGTTTGTTAAGATAAGTAGATCTTAAGATAGGTGACTTGGTTCAAGTCAAGCGTTTAATTATTAAGGCAATTTGGTAAATTCAAGTAATGTATTACCAGGAGTGGGGTTCGAACCCACGCAGACATACGTCCATTGGATCTTAAGTCCAACGCCTTAACCACTCGGCCATCCTGGTAGAGGACTGTGTCTGTTTCTTAAGACAAACAGAGGAATATCAGTTTGTTAAGATAAGTAGATGTTAAGATAGGTGACTTGGTTCAAGTCAAGCGTTTCATTATTAAGGCAATTTGGTAGATTCAAATAATGTATTACCAGGAGTGTATTACCAGTTCCTTAATAGCGTTTTATTATTAACCCGATTTGGTAGATTCAAATAATGTATTACCAGGAGGGGGTTCGAACGCACGCAGACATACGTCCATTGGATCTTAAGTCCAACGCCTTAACCACTCGGCCATCCTGGTAGAGGACTGTGTCAGTTTCTTAAGACAGACAGAGGAATATGTCAGTTCCTTAAGTTAAGTGGAGGAAGATGTCAGTTTCTTAAGATAGGTGACTTGGTTCAAGACAAGCGTTTTATTATTAACCCCATTTGGTAAATTCAAATAATCTATTACCAGGAGTGATGTTCGAACCCACGCAGACATACGTCCATTGGATCTTAAGTCCAACGCCTTAACCACTCGGCCATCCTGGTAGAGGACTGTGTCAGTTTCTTAAGACAGACAGAGGAATATGTCAGTTCCTTAAGTTAAATGGAGGAAGATGTCAGTTTCTTAAGATAGGTGACTTGGTTCATGTCAAGCGTTTTATTATTAACCCGATTTGGTAGATTCAAATAATGTATTACCAGGAGTGGGGTTCGAACCCACGCAGACATACGTCCATTGGATCTTAAGTCCAACGCCTTAACCACTCGGCCATCCTGGTAGACTATTGTGTCTGTTTCTTAAGACAAAAAGAGGAATATCAGTTTGTTAAGATAAGTAGAGTAATGTGTCAGTTTCTTAAGACAAGCAGAGGAATATGTAAGTTCCTTAAGATAAGTAGAGGAATATGTCAGTTTCTTAAGATAGGTGACTTGGTTCAAGTCAAGTGTTTCTTTAATCTTTGGGCAAAGTCAAGAAATATATTACCAGGAGTGGGGTTCGAACCCACGCAGACATACGTCAATTGGATCTTAAGTCCAACGCCTTAACCACTCGGCCATCCTGGTAGAGGACTGTGTCAGTTTCTTAAGACAGACAGAGGAATATCTCAGTTCCTTAAGTTAAGTGGAGGAAGATGTCAGTTTCTTAAGATAGGTGACTTGGTTCAAGTCAAGCGTTTTATTATTAACCCGATTTGGTAGATTCAAATAATGTATTACCAGGAGTGGGGTTCGAACCCACGCAGACATACGTCCATTGGATCTTAAGTCCAACGCCTTAACCACTCGGCCATCCTGGTAGAGGACTGTGTCAGTTTCTTAAGACAGACAGAGGAATATGTCAGTTCCTTAAGTTAAGTGGAGGAAGATGTCAGTTTCTTAAGATAGGTGACTTGGTTCAAGTCAAGCGTTTTATTATTAACCCGATTTGGTAGATTCAAATAATGTATTACCAGGAGTGGGGTTCGAACCCACGCAGACATAGGTCCATTGGATCTTAAGTCCAACGCCTTAACCACTCGGCCATCCTGGTAGAGGACTTTGTCAGTTTCTTAAGACAGACAGAGGAATATGTCAGTTTCTTAAGACAGACAGAGGAATATGTCAGTTCCTTAAGTTAAGTGGAGGAAGATGTCAGTTTCTTAAGATAGGTGACTTGGTTCAAGTCAAGCGTTTTATTATTAACCCGATTTGGTAGATTCAAATAATGTATTAACAGGAGTGGGGTTCGAACCCACGCAGACGTCCATTGGATCTTAAGTCCAACGCCTTAACCACTCGGCCATCCTGGTAGACTATTGTGTCTGTTTCTTAAGACAAAAAGAGGAATATCAGTTTGTTAAGATAAGTAGAGTAATGTGTCAGTTTCTTAAGATAGGTGACTTGGTTCAAGTCAAGTGTTTCTTTAATCTTTGGGCAAAGTCAAGAAATATATTACCAGGAGTGGGGTTCGAACCCACGCAGACATACGTCCATTGGATCTTAAGTCCAACGCCTTAACCACTCGGGCATCCTGGTAGAGGACCGTGTCAGTTTCTTAAGACAGACAGAGGAATATAAGTTTGTTAAGATAAGTAGATCTTAAGATAGGTGACTTGGTTCAAGTCAAGCGTTTCATTATTAAGGCAATTTGGTAAATTCAAGTAATGTATTACCAGGAGTGGGGTTCGAACCCACGCAGACATATGTCCATTGGATCTTAAGTCCAACGCCTTAACCACTCGGCCATCCTGGTAGACGATTGTGTCTGTTTCTTAAGACAAAAAGAGGAATATCAGTTTGTTAAGATAAGTAGAGTAATGTGTCAGTTTCTTAAGACAAGCAGAGGAATATGTAAGTTCCTTAAGATAAGTAGAGGAATATGTCAGTTTCTTAAGATAGGTGACTTGGTTCAAGTCAAGTGTTTCTTTAATCTTTGGGCAAAGTCAAGAAATATAATATTACCAGGAGTGGGGTTCGAACCCACGCAGACATACATCCATTGGATCTTAACTCCAACGCCTTAACCAATCGGCCATCCTGGTAGAGGACTGTGTCAGTTTCTTAAGACAGACAGAGGAATATGTCAGTTCCTTAAGTTAAGTGGAGGAAGATGTCAGTTTCTTAAGATAGGTGACTTGGTTCAAGTCAAGCGTTTTATTATTAACCCCATTTGGTAAATTCAAATAATCTATTACCAGGAGTGGGGTTCGAACCCACGCAGACATACGTCCATTGGATCTTAAGTCCAACGCCTTAACCACTCGGCCATCCTGGTAGAGGACTGTGTCAGTTTCTTAAGACAGACAGAGGAATATGTCAGTTCCTTAAGTTAAGTGGAGGAAGATGTCAGTTTCTTAACACTTTAATCGCCAAAGACGCTGGAACACGTCATTGCCCGCCATGCTTATTCTGCCGATGACGCTGGACAGCGTCTTTGATATCAATATTTCAAAAATCTGTGATCAAAATCATATTTCTCCCCCGGAGACATTATATGTACTGGTGAGCCCCTGTCAACTCTCTAACGGTTCAAGAGCGCCATCTGGTGGCCGATCGGCGGATCGCCCAGGGAAGAAACAGGAAGTGGAAGCTGGTGCTCATTTCAATTTGGTCCGATCACTCGCTATAGGTCCCGGGACTCGAGCTCGACACAATGGATAGCGATCCGTTGCCAATAACTTGATAAACAACATGATTTGGACGTATATACTATTATACAACCTGGAAATGGATCGGGTATTTCTACATCCCATAATAGAAAAAATTCTGTTCCACGCTCATCTCCCAACGGCGAGAGGAAGCTACAGTGAGTTTCAGCATTATTTTTTAATGTCTTCTATACTAACTGCTCTAATGATCATATCACCCACACTAGATGAATGATATAACGTTGCCCACGGAATTATAAACGACCCCCCGCCCATCCGGTCAACATCAGATCATACGTAGTAACTTCTAGAAGTACGTGCAGTTGAAATTTTTTATCTCGCGCCGATTGCTATCAAACTGTATACAATCATCAATATAATGCATTTAGGGCTATAAATCACGTTCTGGAGAAAGCTGCAGAAAACGATAAAAACATACTTATACTTTAGACCGTATTTTAGTATGAATATGTGAATGAAAAAGTATAACGTTGCTACACCCCGAACAATAGATATAGGACTTTGAATGGGCCATGGTAATGTCAATTTAGCAATACAATTTAAAAAGTTATAGCCCTGCAAAGAAGGGGAACTTCTCCATGTTAAATAGGGCTGGCGAGGGATGGTAAATTATGAATTTAACCCCGGCGATCAAAGTGTTAAGATAGGTGACTTGGTTCAAGTCAAGCGTTTCATTATTAAGGCAATTTGGTAAATTCAAGTAATGTATTACCAGGAGTGGGGTTCGAACCCACGCAGACATACGTCCATTGGATCTTAAGTCCAACGCCTTAACCACTCGGCCATCCTGGTAGAGGACTGTGTCAGTTTCTTAAGACAGACAGAGGAATATGTCAGTTCCTTAAGTTAAGTGGAGGAAGATGTCAGTTTCTTAACACTTTAATCGCCGAAGACGCTGGAACACGTCATTCCCCGCCATGCTTATTCTGCCGATGACGCTGGACAGCGTCTTTGATATCAATATTTCAAAAATCTGTGATCGAAATCATATTTCTCCCCCGGAGACATTAAATGTACTGGTGAGCCCCTGTCAACTCTCTAACGGTTCAAGAGCGCCATCTGGTGGCCAATCGGCGGATCGCCCAGGGAAGAAACAGGAAGTGGAAGCTGGTGCTCATTTCAATTTGGTCCGATCACTCGCTATAGGTCCCGGGACTCGAGCTCGACACAATGGATAGCGATCCGTTGCCAATAACTCGATAAACAACATGATTTGGACGTATATACTATTATACAACCTGGAAATGGATCGGGTATTTCTACATCCCATAATAGAAAAAATTCTGTTCCACGCTCATCTCCCAACGGCGAGAGGAAGCTACGGTGAGTTTCAGCATTCTTTGTTAATGTCTTCTATACTAACTGCTCTAATGATCATATCACCCACACTAGATGAATGATATAACGTTGCCCACGGAATTATAAACGACCCCCCGCCCATCCGGTCAACATCAGATCATACGTAGTAACTTCTAGAAGTACGTGCAGTTGAATTTTTTTATCTCGCGCCGATTGCTATCAAACTGTATACAATCATCAATATAATGCATTTAGGGCTATAAATCACGTTCTGGAGAAAGCTGCAGAAAACGATAAAAACATACTTATACTTTAGACCGTATTTTAGTATGAATATGTGAATGAAAAAGTATAACGTTGCTACACCCTGAACAATAGATATAGGACTTTGAATGGGCCATGGTAATGTCAATTTAGCAATACAATTTAAAAAGTTATAGCCCTGCAAAGAAGGGGAACTTCTCCATGTTAAATAGGGCTGGCGAGGGATGGTAAATTATGAATTTAACCCCGGTGATCAAAGTGTTAAGATAGGTGACTTGGTTCAAGTCAAGTGTTTTATTATTAACCCCATTTGGTAGATTCAAATAACGTTGAAGACCTTTTGGATTTATTTATTTGTTTATTCTGAATTAAAATGGCGAGTTCAGATGAGGCAGACCTGCCCGTTAATGACATGGATGAGGCGCAGCTGCGCGCATCGAGACAAGGAAAAGCTTCCCACTTGACACGGAGAATGAACATTGTGCACAGCCTAATGTCTGATAAAGAATGCCTGGATGAAGTCAAAGGGAACATGATAAAGTTTAACGGACTTTCGGATGGTTTTAAAGCCTTGCATGTCTCATATGCGCAAATGTTGGATAAAAGCGCAAGACAAGAGGACGATGAGAAATGGTACCAGCCGAGAGCCACACAAATAATCTCATTCCTTGCCAAAGTTACAAAGTGGATATCCGACGTAGAAAATGCTGATTCACTCAACCTGATTCAAGTGGAAGGTCTGCCAGCTGACGAAGGTGAAAATGAAGGAGTAGGGTATATCTGCAGTGCCGCAGCCCGAAATGAAGACTGCGATCCAAATAGGATGGCAGACACACGCTCAACAAGGTCTCACTCTTCCTCCCACCACTCCTCCTCTTCCTCAACATTACGCATCAACGCGGAGGCAGAGAGACAATCCTTATTGGCTAAAGCTTCTATGTTACAAGAAAAACATGCCATTGAAGAACAGGAACAAATGTTACAAAAAAAGAGAGAAACATTAGAATTACAAGGAGAAATAGCAGCCAGCACAGCCAAAATTGACTATCTTAAAGACATTGAATTAAAAAGGTGCCGCCCTGCACAGGCTGAAGCAGCAGCTACCACGCTGGTATATTCAAAGCCAGATGTTTACATAAGTGCTCCAGTTGTTAGGAGCAAGGCAGGCGCACAGCACTTGCCCTTTTTAATGTTAATGATGGTAATGCTCACAGTTGGCCCGATGCTCAGCCAGAAGATGACATTTACGACCAGCCCCAACCAGTGCACAATATTCGACCTGTCATGCCCCAAAACACACAGCCAACTCTGACACAAAGACACAGCCTCCCTACGCCCAGCACGGCAAAAGATGACCACTTGATTAAAATACTGGAAAATCAAAGCAGCTTGACGAGGATTCTTGTGAAACAACAACTTCTCTCGACACTGCCGCAAGGAAATATTCCACCCTTTGATGGACACATTCTGGAATACAAGTCCTTTATTCACTCTTTTGAACATTGTATCGAAAGCAAAACAGACAACAACAGAGACAGGTTGCAGTTCCTTATACAGTTTACAAGAGGCCAAGCTCAATGGCTAGTCAAAAGCTGTGAATATGTGTCTCCAGACAGAGGCTATCAGAAAGCAAAAGATCTACTAAAGGAAAACTTTGGGAACGAATACAAGCTCTCTTGTGCTTACCTGGAAAAAGATTCAAGGTCGCTGCAGGATTACGCCATGTTTCTAAGGAGTTGCTGCAATGCTATGGAGGAAATGGAGTACTTGGAGGAACTAGACACAGTGTCCAACATGAGAGGCATTGTGCTTAAGCTACCGTACAAACTCCGGGAGAGATGGCGCAGCACAGCCTACGCACTGCAAGAGGGGCGCAGTCGTAGAATAAGGATTTTAGACCTTGTCTGTTTCATTGAAAGGCAAGCTCGCATACTGGCAGACCCAGTTTTTGGCGATCTTCAAGACCACTCAGCTGCTAAAGGAAAGGTGGCTGTAAATACTAGATTTCCTGTTAAACCACAGATCCCAAGGGTGTACGACAACAGTTTTGCCACAGGTGTCACTATTTCCCCAAAAGAAAAAGAGCGTGAACCCTCCTGTCCCTTCTGTGGAGGTGGACACACATTGGATATGTGCTTTCTATTGGAAAGGAAGGCGCATAGTGAGAAGATTGGCTTCTTGAATGATCATAATGTGTGTTTTGCCTGTTTGTGCCCTGGGCACATGAGTAAAGAATGTAGGCAACGCCTCTATTGCAAAATATGCAATCTTAGACACCCTAGCATACTTCATATCCACCAAAGAGAGTCGGAGACAGCAATGGGCAGTGCTCCGATCTCTGTACAATCCAGTGGTCTTACAGGGGCCGGTGAGCAGGACTGTACACTCCCTATAGTACCAGTACAGGTCAAATCTAAAAAAGGACATGTTATAATGACTACCTATGCCTTCCTGGATCCCGGTAGCTCAGCATCTTTCTGCACTGAGCGGCTGATGAGCAAGCTGAACGTCACCGGAAGAAGAACAAGCATTCTCCTTCGGACTATGGGCCAGGAGAAAGTGGTTAGAAGCCACATTGTTTCTGATCTGGAAGTGGCTGCACTAGACAGTGACATGTTTTGTGAGCTCCCTGACATTTACACACAGGAAAGCATGCCAGTCCACAGAGGCAACATTCCGAGACAGAAAGACCTTCAAAAATGGCCTCACTTGGAACATGTTTACATTTCTGAGATTGACTCCGTGATTGACCTGTTGATAGGAGCCAACGTTCCCAAGGCATTGGAGCCTTGGCGAGTTATACGGAGTGTGGACGAGGGTTCATACGCAGTCAAAACTGTGTTTGGTTGGACTGTGAACGGACCTCTCGGAAGAAAATTGGACAACCAGAACGGGAGTTTGGCAAGAGACAAATCAAACACAGCAGAGGACAGTCAAGCTGCCACTTCAGAGAAAGAGCTACAAAAGGATTTGAACCGAAAATTGGAAAAGAAAGAAGAGCGAACAGACGATTCTGTTGCTTCCAAGAGAGAGAGGCGGCGCAACAGAAACGTAGACAATAACATTAAGTTTGAAAGCAACAATTCTGAGGACCATCACATGGATTTCAAGCCTGTGTCCCAGGAAAAATCGAAGGACAACTTTGATACAGGAAAGAAATTCAGAGCCGAAAGAGAATCAAAGAAGGAAGCACTGGCGAGTCCAAAACCGAAATGGCCAGTTGAAGATTCATACACAACTGACTCTAGGGACAAAGCAAACGATGACACTACTTCTGAAATGCCCCGTGGCTATGAGGGCCAAATTGAAACGAAGAGGGGTCCAGGGAAGATGAAGCGGGGCCGGCTCAAGGACAAAAGGTTTGCCTTCAACAGGAAAGAGAGGTGAAAAAAAAAGATAACTGTGAGAACGTCAGAAAGTGAACTTCATCAAGAAGCGGAGGAGCCATGATGACATCAGATGTTCATATTCATTGAATCCCATAGACTGATGCATAGATATACACCCATAGACTAATACATAGACATACACCCATAGACTGATGCATAGATATACACCCATAGACCAATACATAGACATACACCCATAGACTGATGCATAGATATACACCCATAGACTAATACATAGACGTACACCCATAGACTGATGCATAGATATACACCCATAGACTGATACATGGAGATATACACCCATAGACTGATGCATAGACATACACCCATAGACTGATACATGGAGATATACACTCATAAACTGGCTTTGCCACTTTGGATTACAGTTTTTAGTTTTTTTCTGACTTGACTGACCTATATCGATCATAAAGATCCCTCCTTAAGGCTATGTGCTAGTAACCTCTGGCCCTAGGATACGGTTAAGAATGGAGAATAACAGTTCTTCTTTCAACATCAACAAGGGATGTAATGTATATACTTTATTTTTCTAAATTAATTTGTTGATAGTTTTACGGCTCTCTTTATTTAGTTTGAGTAATTGATTCCTAGAGAACAATTAGGGGCCGGTGTAAGAGCCGCATTCAAGCTTATTTGTTTTGATTAATTCTGAACCTGTATTAATACATTTCTCTGTTTCAGTGAGTGGGGCGCTTTGCTCAGGTGAATGGGGCGGGGCTAACGCTATAAGCCACAGGTGCAGCGTGTGACGGCAGGGCAGCAGCAATTCTGTCATTGACACGCAACGCAGACGCAACCTTTTTGTTATTGAGATTATTAGGATCTCTTGTTTTATTTCTATGTACTATATTGTTTTCATATTTTGTTCTTGTTGGACATTAAAAGAGCAAAAGAGCAACAAAAACGTGCAGTGGTTTCTGTTCTGCGAGTCTGACACTGCTTCCCAGCCCTACAAGTGGAAGATTCAAATAGGTTATAGGACAAACCTGTTTGGATTTTGGCCACTACACCAGGAGTGGGGTTCAAACCCACGCAGACATACATCCATTGGATCTTAAGTCCAACGCCTTAACCACTCGGCCATCCTGGTAGAGGACTGTGTCTGTTTCTCAAGACAAACAGAGGAATATCAGTTTGTTAAGATAAGTAGATCTTAAGATAGGTGACTTGGTTCAAGTCAAGCGTTTCTGTAACTGAGGGGTACAATTCCCTGACTGTATTGATAAGTATGGTATCATTAAACCACTACTGCGTTATGTACATTACTACTGGCCATACAGTACACAGGTATATGTGATGAACACCCCCACAATAACACGGCTTAACAAGAAAGTACTGTTTATAATATTTATTAGAAGAGCACCAAGATTATCTTACATTTATTAAGAATGAGAGTTGCGCTTGTAAGGCGAAGAATGTGCATGAATAGGTCAAGAGCGTAAGTCCATGAGCATATTACGAAGGGGATAATTAATACCACCTGTAGCATAAGAATTATACAAGGCACACTCGTAGGTCAGCTTGAGATACTAAGGGGGTTCCCTCCGGTTGTAAGCCAGCAGGGGGGAGGAATGTTCGAATGCAAAAGTCTGGATCAACGAGGAATCAATAAGCTCCAGCTACGGGAGGCGGTACATATACTCTCCTCGATCGGCAGACGAAAGCAGCAGCTATAATCCAAGTATGCGTGCAGCATGGATGAAAGCCAGCCAGCCTCTTCCTAGAGACGGGCTCGAGTGATGCTCCTCACGGGTAAATCCCACACAGCAGCGGGGTAGACGGTTCTCTGCTCCAGCAACCACGGTACCAAAATCAATAATAATCCAGCCGGAAAAGGCTCTGCATTCACCGGTGTAGATTATCCTGTGCACGGTACTTCACATTTAACTAGGTCGAACTTGACGTTATTTCACTAAGCTCTGACACTTTTACTATCCTATTCGCACGCGGTTCTAAGTGCTCTATTTAGACGCAAAGTTGCTCACTTCACTTGGTCGTTGACTCGTGGTGAAGGCTTCAACCTGTTGGGTTAACTCGTTTGAGGGTAACTCTGACTTTAGGCTAAGTGCTGCTGTATCCACCTGCAACGTATTTATACGTAAGGTAAATAATCTAGTGCCAACCTTATTTCTGTCTCGTATTACTGCGCAAAACTGGGCATGTTGAGACAAGCCTTGGCGGTGGCTTTGAACTCGGCATTGGGGGTATGGCCGTGGCGCCTAGGGGACGCTGTCCAATAGGAGAACGAATATTATGGTCTGGCCTGTACCTAGGTAAAGGGATATTCCGTGTATATATACAAAGAATATACAAGGGATATCAAACGATATACAAATATTATACATGGGATCTCAGGCAATAAATATATATATTCGGTTTAATCTGACCCTTTGTAACAGCCGCCTCCTAATTAGTCCGCACCTAATTAGATAAGCAGAGACAGATTAACCGTCTTGTCCACTACTCAATGTCCGTTGTGAGGAGTAGGGCAATTCACAAAGTCAGTGGGTCATGGTCGTCATTAAGAGAGTCGGGGAGCCTTGGCAACTCTATCAGCCTCGCCACGGGTCGGGTGTATGTCCGTCCCTGGACGAGCACTTCTGCCGCTCTGACCTTTCCGTCGGCACCAGTGATCACTTTGCTTACGCGGCCGGCCGGCCACGCAGCTCGGGGTAGTGACTGGTCTATGATCATGACGACTGTGTCCACTTTTAAGTTGTCCCCATCCTTGACCCGCTTCTGCCAGGCTGGAAGGGATGGTAGGGGGGTTAGGAGGAAGCGGGCCTGAGACTGCTTTGATCTGTGCTTGGCTGCGCCTCCACATCCTCCGTCTGTTCCTCTTGTTTGGTCTGTACCCCGTCTGAGGAGGGGCCGGTTCCGGCCGCCCCATCAAGGAGTCGCTTGGGGTGCTGGGTTCGAGGTCAGCTACGTCTGGAGCGCAGCTGAGGGGGGTGGAGTTCCAAACTCCCTCTTGTGCCCACGGTTCTCTCACAGGCCTCTCGCCTAATGTCAATAGCCTCTCAACGGGCTGTACGGGAGAGTGGCCGGTGTCGCTCACCTTTGTGTGTAGGCAGCGTGTAGACGTGGGTTGACTGTCAAGTCCGTAGAGGGGGCCCTGGAGCGTCCACCCCAGTCGGGTCTGAACCGCGACTGGGCATCCTTTGGGTCCGATGTGGGCCGCCTCAATTGGGAGAATGAGGTCTGCGTGGTCGGAGCCGATGAGCAGGGTCGGTGTGGCGCCGTCGATAAGCGGTATAGGTAGTTGACGTAGGTGCACATACTTCGCCATCAGCTGGGGGATGGGGTAGGTGTACTGTGACAGGCCTATGTCGTGGCTGGTGAAGACGTTGGTAATACTATACTGCTTCTCGGGCTGGTCCACCGCTGCTATCTTGAAAGAGACATTTTCACCCTTTATGGTCTTCTGGTCTCTTCTGATGGTACGTATGGTCATTGTTCCTTTGGCACCCCGCAGACCCAGCTGGGCTGCGGCGGAAGCGAGGAGGAGAGTCTTTTTCGGACCCATCGTCTAGGACGGCGTAAGTGTCCAGGACCTTGTCCTCGTAGCTCAGGAGCACTCTGACCACTTTGATGAGCACTCGGGGGGTCCCGCTATGCTGGTCTATATGGAGCACTCCTGTTGGTCGGTTGCCTTGGATCTTCTGGTGGGCCCCGCACAGTGCTGCGCGGTAAGCGGCGCCCGCCTGGGCCGCCTCACGCCACTGGTCAACTTGGACGGGGTTCAGTGTCTTATATTCGGCGCACTGTGCCAGCCAGTGTCCGCCGTCGCAGTAGGTACAGTAGGGGGCGGTCTGGTGGCTCTTCGGTACTGGTGCCACCGCCTCTGCCTGGTACATTACCGTGACGGGCCCACTTTGTTGTCCTGGCGGACGCCTGTTGATGTCATGCAGGACCTCCAAGTGGGCGCCGCCGCACCTGCCGCACTTCTTCTTCAAACGGCACTCAGCTGCCATATGGCTGCGCGCGCAGCGGAAGCAGCGGCGGTGGTCTTTGATCCACTGACTCACCTCGTCCGTGGTCAGCTTCTTGAAGGTATCGCATTGATACAGCCGATGTTCCCCTTCACAGTACTGGCATTCAATCTTCCACTCCTCTTTCGTCGAGGGGGTGTTGTGGTTCTTGTGCTGCGGTACTGATTCGGCTTGGTGCATAACGGTCACCGACCGGCGGTTATCATTTGATCCCCGAGGTCCTGGTCTTGGGCTTGGTCCACTCCATACGAACGTGTCCAGTCGTAGGCTGCTGACCTCCCTGGCGAGGAAATCAGATAAGTCTAGGAGGGATGCCTCTGGGCCGTTGGGGTCACGGTGGTCTCTCTGCCGCCGAAAACGCTCTTGTCGGGCGGGAGGGAGCTTCTCTAATATCCTTTCTACATTAGAGTTAGCGTACAGTTCGTATATCCCTTTTTCCTTTTGGGACCCCAGCATCCCTACCAGGGACTGTACCTTGATAGAGAGGTCATCCAATGCTCTGTTGTCTCTGGCTGGGGGGAGACGGTCGATGTCTCTTATCTCTTGTATCACGTAGTCCCATATGCGTCCATAACGTTGGTCGAGGGCTACTAGAGCCACGGTGTATGGGGTACTTGAGTTGGAATATGCCAGCGCTATATTATGCGCTCTGGGCACCTTCAGGTGCTTGAGGAGGATAGCATATTTGTACGTCTCGTCGGGGACGTCGGACATCATAGTCTCTAAGCACATCCGTAGCTCCGTGTACTGTGCTCTGTCCTCGCGTGTAAAATCCGGGAACGTCGGTGTGCCAAGGTACGATGCCATGGATGGCTGGCACATCGGTGAGCGTTGGGGGAGAGGCCTCCTGGGCGAGTCTCCCCGTACGTGTTGTCGTGGGCTGGTACTTGGTGGGTACCAGGGGCCGGGTACCCAGGTGCTGTTCCTCGGTGCTGACGGTGCGTCAAACTCACCCGTGAGTTGAGTCGGGGGTTTGTAGCGCAGTGACTCTGGGCTGACGTCTGGGCTGTACTGGGCCTCCTGGTACAGAGTACGTTCCTCTTCCTCTTCCTCTGCTAGGTCCTGGAGTCTTATGTTCAATCTCTCGGCGACGTAGGCCGGTTCTTCCCGGTTGCTGGGTCTCGTATGGACCGGCCGGGGAGGGGGTTCGGAGACGTGGACAGGATCCTCCTGTTGGCGGGGTCCCGGGTCGCTTGGTCGGGTAGGGGAATGTGCCCTAGACCCTTGTCGTGATGATCTCCGGGAGCTCCGTGCGGAGAGAGGGGGTGTCGCCAGGGCGATCAATTGTTCTACCATCTGCGCCTGCAGCCGGTCGCGCTCTGCTTCGCGCTGGGCATGGGCGGCGTCGCGCTGTGCATGGGCGGCGTCGCGCTGTGCTTCGTGCTGGGTATTGGCGGCGTCGCGCTGTGCGTTGGCGCTGGCATGGGCGGCGTCGCGCTGTGCATTGGCGGCGTCACGCTGTGCATTGGCGGTGGCGCGCTGTGCCTCGGCGCGGCCTCTTTCAATGTTCTCTTCCGTCTGAAGGCGTCTGGTCTCCAGTCTTATGCGGTCGTCTTCACTCCTTTGTTGCGCCTGGAAGCGATCTCGCTCGGTTGCAGAATGTTCGCGTTCACTGAGGGCTTGCGCTTGGAGTTGCGCGTGAAGGCGCTCTCGTTTGTCTGCAGCTTGTTCGTGCTCGCTCGTCTGTTGCGCTTGAAGTCGATCGCGTTCACCCTGAAGTCGGTGGAGGCTGCCAGGGTGGCGATGAATGCCTGCGCCAGCATCTTGTCCGCTTCGCTGGGGGAAGACACCGACGGAGGTGATCGGCTTCTGGCAGTGCTCGTTGGAGATCTGTTCTCTGGGCGCGCCTCGAGGTCCGTCTCCTGGGCGCGCTTCTCTTCTGGTAGTGGGTCGGGTTCTGTCCCTGGAGCGCTTTCTTTATCCTGGAGCTCTCCGGGGACCGTCCCGTGGTTGTTGTCTGGGGGTATAGTCATGTCATGTCCCCCCCGGTCCCCCCCGTGGGCTTGGTCAGTTTCGTTAGAACCCACTGGGGTCTCTACTGGCAGGGTCGCCTGGTCGGTAGGTTTTGACATGCTTTGACTATCCGCTTTATTTATTTTATCCGTATTACCGTCTGTATAAAGCTAGGTAGTAGACTGGCAGCGTAGTCCTCTAGGTAAGGAGGTGGCTGCCGTCTGCGCTGCGGGCGATCTAGCTTAGGAGAACCGTTTGTGGAGTGTTCACCGCTGGCCATGTCAATATTAATATTATATTAATATTACGCTAATTACCATCCGGCTCGAAGGACCAATTGTAACTGAGGGGTACAATTCCCTGACTGTATTGATAAGTATGGTATCATTAAACCACTACTGCGTTATGTACATTACTACTGGCCATACAGTACACAGGTATATGTGATGAACACCCCCACAATAACACGGCTTAACAAGAAAGTACTGTTTATAATATTTATTAGAAGAGCACCAAGATTATCTTACATTTATTAAGAATGAGAGTTGCGCTTGTAAGGCGAAGAATGTGCATGAATAGGTCAAGAGCGTAAGTCCATGAGCATATTACGAAGGGGATAATTAATACCACCTGTAGCATAAGAATTATACAAGGCACACTCGTAGGTCAGCTTGAGATACTAAGGGGGTTCCCTCCGGTTGTAAGCCAGCAGGGGGGAGGAATGTTCGAATGCAAAAGTCTGGATCAACGAGGAATCAATAAGCTCCAGCTACGGGAGGCGGTACATATACTCTCCTCGATCGGCAGACGAAAGCAGCAGCTATAATCCAAGTATGCGTGCAGCATGGATGAAAGCCAGCCAGCCTCTTCCTAGAGACGGGCTTGAGTGATGCTCCTCACGGGTAAATCCCACACAGCAGCGGGGTAGACGGTTCTCTGCTCCAGCAACCACGGTACCAAAATCAATAATAATCCAGCCGGAAAAGGCTCTGCATTCACCGGTGTAGATTCTCCTGTGCACGGTACTTCACATTTAACTAGGTCGAACTTGACGTTATTTCACTAAGCTCTGACACTTTTACTATCCTATTCGCACGCGGTTCTAAGTGCTCTATTTAGACGCAAAGTTGCTCACTTCACTTGGTCGTTGACTCGTGGTGAAGGCTTCAACTTGTTGGGTTAACTCGTTTGAGGGTAACTCTGACTTTAGGCTAAGTGCTGCTGTATCCACCTGCAACGTATTTATACGTAAGGTGAATAATCTAGTGCCAACCTTATTTCTGTCTCGTATTACTGCGCAAAACTGGGCATGTTGAGACAAGCCTTGGCGGTGGCTTTGAACTCGGCATTTGGGGTATGGCCGTGGCGCCTAGGGGACGCTGTCCAATAGGAGAACGAATATTATGGTCTGGCCTGTACCTAGGTAAAGGGATATTCCGTGTATATATACAAAGAATATACAAGGGATATCAAACGATATACAAATATTATACATGGGATCTCAGGCAATAAATATATATATTCGGTTTAATCTGACCCTTTGTAACAGTTTCATTATTAAGGCAATTTGGTAAATTCAAGTAATGTATTACCAGGAGTGGGGTTCGAACCCACGCAGACATACGTCCATTGGATCTTAAGTCCAACGCCTTAACCACTCGGCCATCCTGGTAGAGGACTGTGTCAGTTTCTTAAGACAGACATAGGAATATGTCAGTTCCTTAAATTAAGTGGAGGAAGATGTCAGTTTCTTAAGATAGGTGACTTGGTTCAAGTCAAGCGTTTTATTATTAACCCCATTTGGTAAATTGAAATAATCTATTACCAGGAGTGGGGTTCGAACCCAGGCAGACATACGTCCATTGGATCTTAAGTCCAACGCCTTAACCACTCGGCCATCCTGGTAGACCATAGTGTCCGTTTCTTAAGACAAAAAGAGGAATATCAGTTTGTTAAGTCAAGTCAAGTCAAGTCAAGAGTTTTAATTGTCACGGCATACAGGTATACAATGAAATGCGGGTGGTCTTGCCCGCAACGATGTGCAATACAGTGGTACATATAATAGAATCAAAAGAAGAAACAACATTGTGCAGTAACAAGATAAGTAGAGTAATGTGTCAGTTTCTTAAGACAAGCAGAGGAATATGTAAGTTCCTTAAGATAAGTAGAGGAATATGTCAGTTTCTTAAGATAGGTGAATTGGTTCAAGTCAAGTGTTTCTTTAATCTTTGGGCAAAGTCAAGAAATATATTACCAGGAGTGGGGTTCGAACCCACGCAGACATACATCCATTGGATCTTAAGTCCAACGCCTTAACCACTCGGCCATCCTGGTAGAGGACTGTGACTGTTTCTTAAGACAAACAGAGGAATATCAGTTTGTTAAGATAAGTAGATCTTAAGATAGGTGACTTGGTTCAAGTCAAGCGTTTCATTATTAAGGCAATTTGGTAAATTCAAGTAATGTATTACCAGGAGTGGGGTTCAAACCCACGCAGACATACGTCCATTGGATCTTAAGTCCAACGCCTTAACCACTCAGCCATCCTGGTAGAGGACTGTGTCAGTTTCTTAAGACAGACAGAGGAATATGTCAGTTCCTTAAGTTAAGTGGAGGAAGATGTCAGTTTCTTAAGATAGGTGACTTGGTTCAAGTCAAGCGTTTTATTATTAACCCCATTTGGTAAATTCAAATAATCTATTACCAGTAGTGGGGTTAGAACCCACGCAGACATACGTCCATTGGATCTTAAGTCCAACGCCTTAACCACTCGGCCATCGTGGTAGACGATTGTGTCTGTTTCTTAAGACAAAAAGAGGAATATCAGTTTGTTAAGATAAGTAGAGTAATGTGTCAGTTTCTTAAGACAAGCAGAGGAATATGTAAGTTCCTTAAGATAAGTAGAGGTATATGTCAGTTTCTTAAGATAGGTGACTTGGTTCAAGTCAAGTGTTTCTTTAATCTTTGGGCAAAGTCAAGAAATATATTACGAGGAGTGGGGTTCGAACCCACGCAGACATACGTCGATTGGATCTTAAGTGCAACGCCTTAACCACTCGGCCATCCTGGTAGAGGAATATGTCTGTTCCTTAAGTTAAGTGGAGGAAGATGTCAGTTTCTTAACACTTTAATCGCCGAAGACGCTGGACACGTCATTGCCCGCCATGCTTATTCTGCCGATGGCGCTGGACAGCGTCTTTGATATCAATATTTAAAAAATCTGTGATCGAAATCATATTTCTCCCCCGGAGACATTATATGTACTGGTGAGCCCCTGTCAACTCTCTAACGGTTCAAGAGCGCCATCTGGTGGCCGATCGGCGGATCCCCCAGGGAAGAAACAGGAAGTGGAAGCTGGTGCTCATTTCAATTTGGTCCGATCACTCGCTATAGGTCCCGGGACTCGAGCTCGACACAATGGATAGCGATCCGTTGCCAATAACTCGATAAACAACATGATTTGGACGTATATACTATTATACAACCTGGAAATGGATCGGGTATTTCTACATCCCATAATAGAAACAATTCTGTTCCACGCTCATCTCCCAACGGCGAGAGGAAGCTACGGTGAGTTTCAGGATTATTTTTTAATGTCTTCTATACTAACTGCTCTAATGATCATATCACCCACACTAGATGAATGATATAACGTTGCCCACGGAATTATAAATGACCCCCCGCCCATCCGGTCAACATCAGATCATACGTAGTAACTTCTAGAAGTACGTGCAGTTGACATTTTTTTTATCTCGCGCCGATTGCTATCAAACTGTATACAATCATCAATATAATGCATTTAGGGCTATAAATCACGTTCTGGAGAAAGCTGCAGAAAACGATAAAAACATACTTATACTTTAGACCGTATTTTAGTATGAATATGTGAATGAAAAAGTATAACGTTGCTACACCCTGAACAATAGATATAGGACTTTGAATGGGCCATGGTAATGTCAATTTAGCAATACAATTTAAAAAGTTATAGCCCTGCAAAGAAGGGGAACTTCTCCATGTTAAATAGGGCTGGCGAGGGATGGTAAATTATGAATATAACCCCGGCGATCAAAGTGTTAAGATAGGTGACTTGGTTCAAGTCAAGTGTTTTATTATTAACCCCATTTGGTAGATTCAAATAATGTATTACCAGGAGTGGGGTTCGAACCCACGCAGACATACGTCCATTGGATCTTAAGTCCAACGCCTTAACCACTCGGCAATCCTGGTAGAGGACTGTGTCAGTTTCTTAAGACAGACAGAGGAATATGTCAGTTCCTTAAGTTAAGTGGAGGAAGATGTCAGTTTCTTAAGATAGGTGACTTGGTTCAAGTCAAGCGTTTTATTATTAACCCCATTTGGTAAATTCAAAGAATCTATTAACAGGAGTGGGGTTCGAACCCACGCAGACATACGTCCATTGGATCTTAAGTCCAACGCCTTAACCACTCGGCCATCCTGGTAGAGGACTGTGTCAGTTTCTTAAGACAGACATAGGAATATGTCAGTTCCTTAAGTTAAGTGGAGGAAGATGTCAGTTTCTTAACACTTTAATCGCCGAAGACGCTGGAACACGTCATTCCCCGCCATGCTTATTCTGCCGATGACGCTGGACAGCGTCTTTGATATCAATATTTCAAAAATCTGTGATCGAAATCATATTTCTCCCCCGGAGACATTATATGTACTGGTGAGCCCCTGTCAACTCTCTAACGGTTCAAGAGCGCCATCTGGTGGCGGATCGGCGGATCTCCCAGGGAAGAAACAGGAAGTGGAAGCTGGTGCTCATTTCAATTTGGTCCGATCACTCGCTATAGGTCCCGGGACTCGAGCTCGACACAATGGATAGCGATCCGTTGCCAATAACTCGATAAACAACATGATTTGGACGTATATACTATTATACAACCTGGAAATGGATCGGGTATTTCTACATCCCATAATAGAAAAGATTCTGTTCCACGCTCATCTCCCAACGGCGAGAGGAAGCTACGGTGAGTTTCAGCATTATTTTTTAATGTCTTCTATACTAACTGCTCTAATGATCATATCACCCACACTAGATGAATGATATAACGTTGCCCACGGAATTATAAACGACCCCCCGCCCATCCGGTCAACATCAGATCATACGTAGTAACTTCTAGAAGTACGTGCAGTTGCCATTTTTTATCTCGCGCCAATTGCTATCAAACTGTATACAATCATCAATATAATGCATTTAGGGCTATAAATCACATTCTGGAGAAAGCTGCAGAAAACGATAAAAACATACTTATACTTTAGACCGTATTTTAGTATGAATATGTGAATGAAAAAGTATAACGTTGCTACACCCTGAACAATAGATATAGGACTTTGATTGGGCCATGGTAATGTCAATTTAGCAATACAATTTAAAAAGTTATAGCCCTGCAAAGAAGGGGAACTTCTCCATGTTAAATAGGGCTGGCGAGGGATGGTAAATTATGAATTTAACCCCGGCGATCAAAGTGTTAAGATAGGTGACTTGGTTCAAGTCAAGCATTTTATTATTAACCCCATTTGGTAAATTCAAATAATCTTTTACCAGGAGTGGGGTTCGAACCCACGCAGACATACGTCCATTGGATCTTAAGTCCAACGCCTTAACCACTCGGTCATCCTGGTAGACGATTGTGTCTGTTTCTTAAGACAGACAGAGGAATATGTCAGTTCCTTAAGTTAAGTGGAGGAAGATGTCAGTTTCTTAAGATACGTGACTTGGTTCAAGTCAAGCGTTTTATTATTAACGCCATTTGGTAAATTCAAATAATCTATTACCAGGAGTGGGGTTCGAACCCACGCAGACATACGTCCATTGGATCTTAAGTCCAACGCCTTAACCACTCGGCCATCCTGGTAGAGGACTGTGTCAGTTTCTTAAGACAGACAGAGGAATATGTCAGTTCCTTAAGTTAAGTGGAGGAAGATGTCAGTTTCTTAAGATAGGTGACTTGGTTCAAGTCAAGCGTTTTATTATTAACCCCATTTGGTAGATTCAAATAATGTATTACCAGGAGTGGGGTTCGAACCCACGCAGACATACGTCCATTGGATCTTAAGTCCAACGCCTTAACCACTCGGTCATCCTGGTAGAGGACTGTGTCAGTTTCTTAAGACAGACAGAGGAATATGTCAGTTCCTTAAGTTAAGTGGAGGAAGATGTCAGTTTCCTAAGATAGGTGACTTGGTTCAAGTCAAGCGTTTTATTATTAACCCCATTTGGTAAATTCAAATAATCTATTAACAGGAGTGGGGTTCGAACCCACGCAGACATACGTCCATTGGATCTTAAGTACAACGCCTTAACCACTCGGCCATCCTGGTAGAGGACTGTGTCAGTTTCTTAAGACAGACAGAGGAATATGTCAGTTCCTTAAGTTAAGTGGAGGAAGATGTCAGTTTCTTAACACTTTAATCGCCGAAGACGCTGGAACACGTCATTCCCCGCCATGCTTATTCTGCCGATGACGCTGGACAGCGTCTTTGATATCAATATTTCAAAAATCTGTGATCGAAATCATATTTCTCCCCCGGAGACATTATATGTACTGGTGAGCCCCTGTCAACTCTCTAACGGTTCAAGAGCGCCATCTGGTGGCCGATCGGCGGATCGCCCAGGGAAGAAACAGGAAGTGGAAGCTGGTGCTCATTTCAATTTGGTCCGATCACTCGCTATAGGTCCCGGGACTCGAGCTCGACACAATGGATAGCGATCCGTTGCCAATAACTCGATAAACAACATGATTTGGACGTATATACTATTATACAACCTGGAAATGGATCGGGTATTTCTACATCCCATAATAGAAAAAATTCTGTTCCACGCTCATCTCCCAACGGCGAGAGGAAGCTACGGTGAGTTTCAGCATTATTTTTTAATGTCTTCTATACTAACTGCTCTAATGATCATATCACCCACACTAGATGAATGATATAACGTTGCCCACGGAATTATAAACGACCCCCCGCCCATCCGGTCAACATCAGATCATACGTAGTAACTTCTAGAAGTACGTGCAGTTGAAATTTTTTATCTCGCGCCGATTGCTATCAAACTGTATACAATCATCAATATAATGCATTTAGGGCTATAAATCACGTTCTGGAGAAAGCTGCAGAAAACGATAAAAACATACTTATACTTTAGACCGTATTTTAGTATGAATATGTGAATGAAAAAGTATAACGTTGCTACACCCTGAACAATAGATATAGGACTTTGAATGGGCCATGGTAATGTCAATTTAGCAATACAATTTAAAAAGTTATAGCCCTGCAAAGAAGGGGAACTTCTCCATGTTAAATAGGGCTGGCGAGGGATGGTAAATTATGAATTTAACCCCGGCGATCAAAGTGTTAAGATAGGTGACTTGGTTCAAGTCAAGCGTTTCATTATTAAGGCAATTTGGTAAATTCAAGTAATGTATTACCAGGAGTGGGGTTCGAACCCACGCAGACATACGTCCATTGGATCTTAAGTCCAACGCCTTAACCACTCGGCCATCCTGGTAGAGGACTGTGTGAGTTTCTTAAGACAGACAGAGGAATATGTCAGTTCCTTAAGTTAAGTGGAGGAAGATGTCAGTTTCTTAACACTTTAATCGCCGAAGACGCTGGAACACGTCATTCCCCGCCATGCTTATTCTGCCGATGACGCTGGACAGCGTCTTTGATATCAATATTTCAAAAATCTGTGATCGAAATCATATTTCTCCCCCGGAGACATTAAATGTACTGGTGAGCCCCTGTCAACTCTCTAACGGTTCAAGAGCGCCATCTGGTGGCCAATCGGCGGATCGCCCAGGGAAGAAACAGGAAGTGGAAGCTGGTGCTCATTTCAATTTGGTCCGATCACTCGCTATAGGTCCCGGGACTCGAGCTCGACACAATGGATAGCGATCCGTTGCCAATAACTCGATAAACAACATGATTTGGACGTATATACTATTATACAACCTGGAAATGGATCGGGTATTTCTACATCCCATAATAGAAAAAATTCTGTTCCACGCTCATCTCCCAACGGCGAGAGGAAGCTACGGTGAGTTTCAGCATTCTTTTTTAATGTCTTCTATACTAACTGCTCTAATGATCATATCACCCACACTAGATGAATGATATAACGTTGCCCACGGAATTATAAACAACCCCCCGCCCATCCGGTCAACATCAGATCATACGTAGTAACTTCTAGAAGTACGTGCAGTTGAAATTTTTTATCTCGCGCCGATTGCTATCAAACTGTATACAATCATCAATATAATGCATTTAGGGCTATAAATCTTGTTCTGGAGAAAGCTGCAGAAAACGATAAAAACATACTTATACTTTAGACCGTATTTTAGTATGAATATGTGAATGAAAAAGTATAACGTTGCTACACCCTGAACAATAGATATAGGACTTTGAATGGGCCATGGTAATGTCAATTTAGCAATACAATTTAAAAAGTTATAGCCCTGCAAAGAAGGGGAACTTCTCCATGTTAAATAGGGCTGGCGAGGGATGGTAAATTATGAATTTAACCCCGGCGATCAAAGTGTTAAGATAGGTGACTTGGTTCAAGTCTAGCGTTTCATTATTAAGGCAATTTGGTAAATTCAAGTAATGTATTACCAGGAGTGGGGTTCGAACCCACGCAGACATACGTCCATTGGATCTTAAGTCCAACGCCTTAACCACTCGGCCATCCTGGTAGAGGACTGTGTCAGTTTCTTAAGACAGACAGAGGAATATGTGTTCGCGTTCACTGAGGGCTTGCGCTTGGAGTTGCGCGTGAAGGCGCTCTCGTTTGTCTGCAGCTTGTTCGCGCTCGCTCGTCTGTTGCGCTTGAAGTCGATCGCGTTCACCCTGAAGTCGATCGCGTTCGGTGGAGGCTGCCAGGGTGGCGATGAATGCCTGCGCCAGCATCTTGTCCGCTTCGCTGGGGGAAGACACCGACGGAGGTGATCGGCTTCTGGCAGTGCTCGTTGGAGATCTGTTCTCTGGGCGCGCCTCGAGGTCCGTCTCCTGGGCGCGCTTCTCTTCTGGTAGTGCGTCGGGTTCTGTCCCTGGAGCGCTTTCTTTATCCTGGAGCTCTCCGGGGACCGTCCCGTGGTCGTTGTCTGGGGGTATAGTCATGTCATGTCCCCCCCGGTCCCCCCCGTGGGCTTGGTCAGTTTCGTTAGAACCCACTGGGGTCTCTACTGGCAGGGTCGCCTGGTCGGTAGGTTTTGACATGCTTTGACTATCCGCTTTATTTATTTTATCCGTATTTACCGTCTGTATAAAGCTAGGTAGTAGACTGGCAGCGTAGTCCTCTAGGTAAGGAGGTGGCTGCCGTCTGCGCTGCGGGCGATCTAGCTTAGGAGAACCGTTTGTGGAGTGTTCACCGCTGGCCATGTCAATATTAATATTATATTAATATTACGCTAATTACCATCCGGCTCGAAGGACCAATTGTAACTGAGGGGTACAATTCCCTGACTGTATTGATAAGTATGGTATCATTAAACCACTACTGCGTTATGTACATTACTACTGGCCATACAGTACACAGGTATATGTGATGAACACCCCCACAATAACACGGCTTAACAAGAAAGTACTGTTTATAATATTTATTAGAAGAGCACCAAGATTATCTTACATTTATTAAGAATGAGAGTTGCGCTTGTAAGGCGAAGAATGTGCATGAATAGGTCAAGAGCGTAAGTCCATGAGCATATTACGAAGGGGATAATTAATACCACCTGTAGCATAAGAATTATACAAGGCACACTCGTAGGTCAGCTTGAGATACTAAGGGGGTTCCCTCCGGTTGTAAGCCAGCAGGGGGGAGGAATGTTCGAATGCAAAAGTCTGGATCAACGAGGAATCAATAAGCTCCAGCTACGGGAGGCGGTACATATACTCTCCTCGATCGGCAGACGAAAGCAGCAGCTATAATCCAAGTATGCGTGCAGCATGGATGAAAGCCAGCCAGCCTCTTCCTAGAGACGGGCTCGAGTGATGCTCCTCACGGGTAAATCCCACACAGCAGCGGGGTAGACGGTTCTCTGCTCCAGCAACCACGGTACCAAAATCAATAATAATCCAGCCGGAAAAGGCTCTGCATTCACCGGTGTAGATTCTCCTGTGCACGGTACTTCACATTTAACTAGGTCGAACTTGACGTTATTTCACTAAGCTCTGACACTTTTCTATCCTATTCGCACGCGGTTCTAAGTGCTCTATTTAGACGCAAAGTTGCTCACTTCACTTGGTCGTTGACTCGTGGTGAAGGCTTCAACTTGTTGGGTTAACTCGTTTGAGGGTAACTCTGACTTTAGGCTAAGTGCTGCTGTATCCACCTGCAACGTATTTATACGTAAGGTGAATAATCTAGTGCCAACCTTATTTCTGTCTCGTATTACTGCGCAAAACTGGGCATGTTGAGACAAGCCTTGGCGGTGGCTTTGAACTCGGCATTTGGGGTATGGCCGTGGCGCCTAGGGGACGCTGTCCAATAGGAGAACGAATATTATGGTCTGGCCTGTACCTAGGTAAAGGGATATTCCGTGTATATATACAAAGAATATACAAGGGATATCAAACGATATACAAATATTATACATGGGATCTCAGGCAATAAATATATATATTCGGTTTAATCTGACCCTTTGTAACAGTTTCATTATTAAGGCAATTTGGTAAATTCAAGTAATGTATTACCAGGAGTGGGGTTCGAACCCACGCAGACATACGTCCATTGGATCTTAAGTCCAACGGCTTAACCACTCGGCCATCCTGGTAGAGGACTGTGTCAGTTTCTTAAGACAGACAGAGGAATATGTCAGTTCCTTAAGTTAAGTGGAGGAAGATGTCAGTTTCTTAAGATAGGTGACTTGGTTCAAGTCAAGCGTTTTATTATTAACCCCATTTGGTAAATTGAAATAATCTATTACCAGGAGTGGGGTTCTAACCCACGCAGACATACGTCCATTGGATCTTAAGTCCAACGCCTTAACCACTCGGCCATCCTGGTAGACCATAGTGTCCGTTTCTTAAGACAAAAAGAGGAATATCAGTTTGTTAAGATAAGTAGAGTAATGTGTCAGTTTCTTAAGACAAGCAGAGGAATATGTAAGTTCCTTAAGATAAGTAGAGGAATATGTCAGTTTCTTAAGATAGGTGAATTGGTTCAAGTCAAGTGTTTCTTTAATCTTTGGGCAAAGTCAAGAAATATATTACCAGGAGTGGGGTTCGAACCCACGCAGACATACATCCATTGGATCTTAAGTCCAACGCCTTAACCACTCGGCCATCCTGGTAGAGCAGTGGTTCCCAAAGTCGGGGTCGCGACCCAAAGGTGGGCCGCGAGCAGCCACGGGTGGGCCGCGAGATGATTTAAAAAAAATATAAAAAAAATAATTTTTTTTTTTTTTTTTTTTTTTTTTTTTACTGAACTTAGAAGCAGGCCAGGACAGTGTTTCTAGTTGTATTCTAAAATTCTATTCTATTGTATTCTAAAATGTGACTATAGTTTTATATTAACTTAATAAATAAACAAAAACGAAAAATCTACTTATTTCAACGAACATTTCAAACTAAATAACAGATTATGCACATAAAACGCTGAAAACAACCGAAGCAACAATAGTATTTTAATGAGGCTATTATTATTATCATTATTATTTTGCAACAAGTTAGCCCTCTCATAAATAGCACATATAAATGAATAACTAACTTGAACTAACTTAATAGGGTTGAAGTGATATTTGGCTTAAAAAATCAATCGCCTGGCAAAAAAAATAAAATAAAAAAGCCAGACGATGTGCATTGGGCCGCGGCTCTCTGACGCCTTATTTTCTGGGCCCCGGCCTGAAAAGTTTGGGAACCCCTGTGGTAGAGGACTGTGATTGTTTCTTAAGACAAACAGAGGAATATCAGTTTGTTAAGATAAGTAGATCTTAAGATATGTGACTTGGTTCAAGTCAAGCGTTTCATTATTAAGGCAATTTGGTAAATTCAAGTAATGTATTACCAGGAGTGGGGTTCAAACCCACGCAGACATACGTCCATTGGATCTTAAGTCCAACGCCTTAACCACTCAGCCATCCTGGTAGAGGACTGTGTCAGTTTCTTAAGACAGACAGAGGAATATGTCAGTTCCTTAAGTTAAGTGGAGGAAGATGTCAGTTTCTTAAGATAGGTGACTTGGTTCAAGTCAAGCGTTTTATTATTAACCCCATTTGGTAAATTCAAATAATCTATTACCAGTAGTGGGGTTAGAACCCACGCAGACATACGTCCATTGGATCTTAAGTCCAACGCCTTAACCACTCGGCCATCGTGGTAGACGATTGTGTCTGTTTCTTAAGACAAAAAGAGGAATATCAGTTTGTTAAGATAAGTAGAGTAATGTGTCAGTTTCTTAAGACAAGCAGAGGAATATGTAAGTTCCTTAAGATAAGTAGAGGTATATGTCAGTTTCTTAAGATAGGTGACTTGGTTCAAGTCAAGTGTTTCTTTAATCTTTGGGCAAAGTCAAGAAATATATTACGAGGAGTGGGGTTAGAACCCACGCAGACATACGTCCATTGGATCTTAAGTGCAACGCCTTAACCACTCGGCCATCCTGGTAGAGGACTGTGTCAGTTTCTTAAGACAGACAGAGGAATATGTCAGTTCCTTAAGTTAAGTGGAGGAAGATGTCAGTTTCTTAAGATAGGTGACTTGGTTCAAGTCAAGCGTTTTATTATTAACCCCATTTGGTAGATTCAAATAATGTATTACCAGGAGTGGGGTTCGAACACACGCAGACATACGTCCATTGGATCTTAAGTCCAACGCCTTAACCACTCGGTCATCCTGGTAGAGGACTGTGTCAGTTTCTTAAGACAGACAGAGGAATATGTCAGTTCCTTAAGTTAAGTGGAGGAAGATGTCAGTTTCCTAAGATAGGTGACTTGGTTCAAGTCAAGCGTGTTATTATTAACCCCATTTGGTAAATCCAAATATTCTATTAACAGGAGTGGGGTTCGAACCCACGCAGACATACGTCCATTGGATCTTAAGTACAACGCCTTAACCACTCGGCCATCCTGGTAGAGGACTGTGTCAGTTTCTTAAGACAGACAGAGGAATATGTCAGTTCCTTAAGTTAAGTGGAGGAAGATGTCAGTTTCTTAACACTTTAATCGCCGAAGACGCTGGAACACGTCATTCCCCGCCATGCTTATTCTGCCGATGACGCTGGACAGCGTCTTTGATATCAATATTTCAAAAATCTGTGATCGAAATCATATTTCTCCCCCGGAGACATTATATGTACTGGTGAGCCCCTGTCAACTCTCTAACGGTTCAAGAGCGCCATCTGGTGGCCGATCGGCGGATCGCCCAGGGAAGAAACAGGAAGTGGAAGCTGGTGCTCATTTCAATTTGGTCCGATCACTCGCTATAGGTCCCGGGACTCGAGCTCGACACAATGGATAGCGATCCGTTGCCAATAACTCGATAAACAACATGATTTGGACGTATATACTATTATACAACCTGGAAATGGATCGGGTATTTCTACATCCCATAATAGAAAAAATTCTGTTCCACGCTCATCTCCCAACGGCGAGAGGAAGCTACGGTGAGTTTCAGCATTATTTTTTAATGTCTTCTATACTAACTGCTCTAATGATCATATCACCCACACTAGATGAATGATATAACGTTGCCCACGGAATTATAAACGACCCCCCGCCCATCCGGTCAACATCAGATCATACGTAGTAACTTCTAGAAGTACGTGCAGTTGAAATTTTTTATCTCGCGCCGATTGCTATCAAACTGTATACAATCATCAATATAATGCATTTAGGGCTATAAATCACGTTCTGGAGAAAGCTGCAGAAAAAGATAAAAACATACTTATACTTTAGACCGTATTTTAGTATGAATATGTGAATGAAAAAGTATAACGTTGCTACACCCTGAACAATAGATATAGGACTTTGAATGGGCCATGGTAATGTCAATTTAGCAATACAATTTAAAAAGTTATAGCCCTGCAAAGAAGGGGAACTTCTCCATGTTAAATAGGGCTGGCGAGGGATGGTAAATTATGAATTTAACCCCGGCGATCAAAGTGTTAAGATAGGTGACTTGGTTCAAGTCAAGCGTTTCATTATTAAGGCAATTTGGTAAATTCAAGTAATGTATTACCAGGAGTGGGGTTCGAACCCACGCAGACATACGTCCATTGGATCTTAAGTCCAACGCCTTAACCACTCGGCCATCCTGGTAGAGGACTGTGTCAGTTTCTTAAGACAGACAGAGGAATATGTCAGTTCCTTAAGTTAAGTGGAGGAAGATGTCAGTTTCTTAACACTTTAATCGCCGAAGACGCTGGAACACGTCATTCCCCGCCATGCTTATTCTGCCGATGACGCTGGACAGCGTCTTTGATATCAATATTTCAAAAATCTGTGATCGAAATCATATTTCTCCCCCGGAGACATTAAATGTACTGGTGAGCCCCTGTCAACACTCTAACGGTTCAAGAGCGCCATCTGGTGGCCAATCGGCGGATCGCCCAGGGAAGAAACAGGAAGTGGAAGCTGGTGCTCATTTCAATTTGGTCCGATCACTCGCTATAGGTCCCGGGACTCGAGCTCGACACAATGGATAGCGATCCGTTGCCAATAACTCGATAAACAACATGATTTGGACGTATATACTATTATACAACCTGGAAATGGATCGGGTATTTCTACATCCCATAATAGAAAAAATTCTGTTCCACGCTCATCTCCCAACGGCGAGAGGAAGCTACGGTGAGTTTCAGCATTCTTTTTTAATGTCTTCTATACTAACTGCTCTAATGATCATATCACCCACACTAGATGAATGATATAACGTTGCCCACGGAATTATAAACGACCCCCCGCCCATCCGGTCAACATCAGATCATACGTAGTAACTTCTAGAAGTACGTGCAGTTGAAATTTTTTATCTCGCGCCGATTGCTATCAAACTGTATACAATCATCAATATAATGCATTTAGGGCTATAAATCACGTTCTGGAGAAAGCTGCAGAAAACGATAAAAACATACTTATACTTTAGACCGTATTTTAGTATGAATATGTGAATGAAAAAGTATAACGTTGCTACACCCTGAACAATAGATATAGGACTTTGAATGGGCCATGGTAATGTCAATTTAGCAATACAATTTAAAAAGTTATAGCCCTGCAAAGAAGGGGAACTTCTCCATGTTAAATAGGGCTGGCGAGGGATGGTAAATTATGAATTTAACCCCGGCGATCAAAGTGTTAAGATAGGTGACTTGGTTCAAGTCTAGCGTTTCATTATTAAGGCAATTTGGTAAATTCAAGTAATGTATTACCAGGAGTGGGGTTCGAACCCACGCAGACATACGTCCATTGGATCTTAAGTCCAACGCCTTAACCACTCGGCCATCCTGGTAGAGGACTGTGTCAGTTTCTTAAGACAGACAGAGGAATATGTGTTCCCGTTCACTGAGGGCTTGCGCTTGGAGTTGCGCGTGAAGGCGCTCTCGTTTGTCTGCAGCTTGTTCGCGCTCGCTCGTCTGTTGCGCTTGAAGTCGATCGCGTTCACCCTGAAGTCGATCGCGTTCGGTGGAGGCTGCCAGGGTGGCGATGAATGCCTGCGCCAGCATCTTGTCCGCTTCGCTGGGGGAAGACACCGACGGAGGTGATCGGCTTCTGGCAGTGCTCGTTGGAGATCTGTTCTCTGGGCGCGCCTCGAGGTCCGTCTCCTGGGCGCGCTTCTCTTCTGGTAGTGGGTCGGGTTCTGTCCCTGGAGCGCTTTCTTTATCCTGGAGCTCTCCGGGGACCGTCCCGTGGTCGTTGTCTGGGGGTATAGTCATGTCATGTCCCCCCCGGTCCCCCCCGTGGGCTTGGTCAGTTTCGTTAGAACCCACTGGGGTCTCTACTGGCAGGGTCGCCTGGTCGGTAGGTTTTGACATGCTTTGACTATCCGCTTTATTTATTTTATCCGTATTTACCGTCTGTATAAAGCTAGGTAGTAGACTGGCAGCGTAGTCCTCTAGGTAAGGAGGTGGCTGCCGTCTGCGCTGCGGGCGATCTAGCTTAGGAGAACCGTTTGTGGAGTGTTCACCGCTGGCCATGTCAATATTAATATTATATTAATATTACGCTAATTACCATCCGGCTCGAAGGACCAATTGTAACTGAGGGGTACAATTCCCTGACTGTATTGATAAGTATGGTATCATTAAACCACTACTGCGTTATGTACATTACTACTGGCCATACAGTACACAGGTATATGTGATGAACACCCCCACAATAACACGGCTTAACAAGAAAGTACTGTTTATAATATTTATTAGAAGAGCACCAAGATTATCTTACATTTATTAAGAATGAGAGTTGCGCTTGTAAGGCGAAGAATGTGCATGAATAGGTCAAGAGCGTAAGTCCATGAGCATATTACGAAGGGGATAATTAATACCACCTGTAGCATAAGAATTATACAAGGCACACTCGTAGGTCAGCTTGAGATACTAAGGGGGTTCCCTCCGGTTGTAAGCCAGCAGGGGGGAGGAATGTTCGAATGCAAAAGTCTGGATCAACGAGGAATCAATAAGCTCCAGCTACGGGAGGCGGTACATATACTCTCCTCGATCGGCAGACGAAAGCAGCAGCTATAATCCAAGTATGCGTGCAGCATGGATGAAAGCCAGCCAGCCTCTTCCTAGAGACGGGCTCGAGTGATGCTCCTCACGGGTAAATCCCACACAGCAGCGGGGTAGACGGTTCTCTGCTCCAGCAACCACGGTACCAAAATCAATAATAATCCAGCCGGAAAAGGCTCTGCATTCACCGGTGTAGATTCTCCTGTGCACGGTACTTCACATTTAACTAGGTCGAACTTGACGTTATTTCACTAAGCTCTGACACTTTTACTATCCTATTCGCACGCGGTTCTAAGTGCTCTATTTAGACGCAAAGTTGCTCACTTCACTTGGTCGTTGACTCGTGGTGAAGGCTTCAACTTGTTGGGTTAACTCGTTTGAGGGTAACTCTGACTTTAGGCTAAGTGCTGCTGTATCCACCTGCAACGTATTTATACGTAAGGTAAATAATCTAGTGCCAACCTTATTTCTGTCTCGTATTACTGCGCAAAACTGGGCATGTTGAGACAAGCCTTGGCGGTGGCTTTGAACTCTGCATTTGGGGTATGGCCGTGGCGCCTAGGGGACGCTGTCCAATAGGAGAACGAATATTATGGTCTGGCCTGTACCTAGGTAAAGGGATATTCCGTGTATATATACAAAGAATATACAAGGGATATCAAACGATATACAAATATTATACATGGGATCTCAGGCAATAAATATATATATTCGGTTTAATCTGACCCTTTGTAACAGTTTCATTATTAAGGCAATTTGGTAAATTCAAGTAATGTATTACCAGGAGTGGGGTTCGAACCCACGCAGACATACGTCCATTGGATCTTAAGTCCAACGCCTTAACCACTCGGCCATCCTGGTAGAGGACTGTATCAGTTTCTTAAGACAGACAGAGGAATATGTCAGTTCCTTAAGTTAAGTGGAGGAAGATGTCAGTTTCTTAAGATAGGTGACTTGGTTCAAGTCAAGCGTTTTATTATTAACCCCATTTGGTAAATTGAAATAATCTATTACCAGGAGTGGGGTTCGAACCCACGCAGACATACGTCCATTGGATCTTAAGTCCAACGCCTTAACCACTCGGCCATCCTGGTAGACCATAGTGTCCGTTTCTTAAGACAAAAAGAGGAATATCAGTTTGTTAAGATAAGTAGAGTAATGTGTCAGTTTCTTAAGACAAGCAGAGGAATATGTAAGTTCCTTAAGATAAGTAGAGGAATATGTCAGTTTCTTAAGATAGGTGAATTGGTTCAAGTCAAGTGTTTCTTTAATCTTTGGGCAAAGTCAAGAAATATATTACCAGGAGTGGGGTTCGAACCCACGCAGACATACATCCATTGGATCTTAAGTCCAACGCCTTAACCACTCGGCCATCCTGGTAGAGGACTGTGTCTGTTTCTTAAGACAAACAGAGGAATATCAGTTTGTTAAGATAAGTAGATCTTAAGATAGGTGACTTGGTTCAAGTCAAGCGTTTCATTATTAAGGCAATTTGGTAAATTCAAGTAATGTATTACCAGGAGTGGGGTTCAAACCCACGCAGACATACGTCCATTGGATCTTAAGTCCAACGCCTTAACCACTCAGCCATCCTGGTAGAGGACTGTGTCAGTTTCTTAAGACAGACAGAGGAATATGTCAGTTCCTTAAGTTAAGTGGAGGAAGATGTCAGTTTCTTAAGATAGGTGACTTGGTTCAAGTCAAGCGTTTTATTATTAACCCCATTTGGTAAATTCAAATAATGTATTACCAGGAGTGGGGTTCAAACCCACGCAGACATAAGTCCATTGGATCTTAAGTCCAACGCCTTAACTACTCGGCCATCCTGGTAGAGGACTGTGTCTGTTTCTTAAGACAAACAGAGGAATATCAGTTTGTTAAGATAAGTAGATCTTAAGATAGGTGACTTGGTTCAAGTCAAGCGTTTTATTATTAACCCCATTTGGTAAATTCAAATAATCTATTACCAGGAGTGGGGTTCGAACCCACGCAGACATACGTCCATTGGATCTTAAGTCCAACGCCTTAACCACTCGGCCATCCTGGTAGAGGACCGTGTCAGTTTCTTAAGACAGACAGAGGAATATGTCAGTTCCTTAAGTTAAGTGGAGGAAGATGTCAGTTTCTTAAGATAGGTGAATTGGTTCAAGTCAAGTGTTTCTTTAATCTTTGGGCAAAGTCAAGAAATATATTACCAGGAGTGGGGTTCGAACCCACGCAGACATACGTCCACTGGATCTTAAGTCCAACGCCTTAACCACTCGGCCATCCTGGTAGAGGACTGTGTCAGTTTCTTAAGACAAACAGAGGAATATCAGTTTGTTAAGATAAGTAGTAGCTTGGTTCAAGTCAAGCGTTTCATTACTAAGGCAATTAAGTAAATTAAAGTAATGTATTACCAGGAGTGGGGTTCGAACCCACGCAGACATAGGTCCATTGGATCTTAAGTCAAACGCCTTAACCACTCGGCCATCCTGGTAGAGGACTGTGTCAGTTTCTTAAGACAGACAGAGGAATATGTCAGTTCCTTAAGTTAAGTGGAGGAAGATGTCAGTTTCTTAAGATAGGTGACTTTGTTCAAGTCAAGCGTTTTATTATTAACCCCATTTGGTAGATTCAAATAATGTATTACCAGGAGTGGGGTTCGAACCCACGCAGACATACGTCCAATGGATCTTAAGTCCAACGGCTTAACCACTCGGCCATCCTGGTAGAGGACTGTGTCTGTTTCTTAAGACAAACAGAGGAATATCAGTTTGTTAAGATAAGTAGATCTTAAGATAGGTGACTTGGTTCAAGTCAAGCGTTTCATTATTATGGCAATTTGGTAAATTCAAGTAATGTATTACTTGAATTTCGCCGTCGACTAAAGACGCACTTCTTCAACCATTATCTGAATTAAAAAAAATAAAAAAAAAACTATAAAAAAAAAATCTAACCCAAACTAACCGTACTGTCATGCACTTGTCCTAATAAACTAACCTACACTGTAGCACTCAACACTTTGATGAACATTGTTGCTCAGCTGATAGAGTTGTGCCCTTCCTGATGGCTTGTCGTACAGAACTTGTAAGTCGCTTTGGATAAAAGCGTCAGCTAAATGACTAAATGTAAAAAAATGTAAATGTATTACAAGGAGTGGGGTTCGAACCCACGCAGACATACGTCCATTGGATCTTAAGTCCAGCGCCTTAACCACTCGGCCATCCTGGTAGAGGACTGTGTCAGTTTCTTAAGACAGACAGAGGAATATGTCAGTTCCTTAAGTTAAGTGGAGGAAGATGTCAGTTTCTTAAGATAGGTGACTTGGTTCAAGTCAAGCGTTTTATTATTAACCCCATTTGGTAGATTCAAATAATGTATTACCAGGAGTGGGGTTCGAACCCACGCAGACATACGTCCATTGGATCTTAAGTCCAACGCCTTAACCACTCGGCCATCCTGGTAGAGGACTGTGTCAGTTTCTTAAGACAGACAGAGGAATATGTCAGTTCCTTAAGTTAAGTGGAGGAAGATGTCAGTTTCTTAACACTTTAATCGCCGAAGACGCTGGAACACGTCATTCCCCGCCATGCTTATTCTGCCGATGACGCTGGACAGCGTCTTTGATATCAATATTTCAAAAATCTGTGATCGAAATCATATTTCTCCCCCGGAGACATTAAATGTACTGGTGAGCCCCTGTCAACACTCTAACGGTTCAAGAGCGCCATCTGGTGGCCAATCGGCGGATCGCCCAGGGAAGAAACAGGAAGTGGAAGCTGGTGCTCATTTCAATTTGGTCCGATCACTCGCTATAGGTCCCGGGACTCGAGCTCGACACAATGGATAGCGATCCGTTGCCAATAACTCGATAAACAACATGATTTGGACGTATATACTATTATACAACCTGGAAATGGATCGGGTATTTCTACATCCCATAATAGAAAAAATTCTGTTCCACGCTCATCTCCCAACGGCGAGAGGAAGCTACGGTGAGTTTCAGCATTCTTTTTTAATGTCTTCTACACTAACTGCTCTAATGATCATATCACCCACACTAGATGAATGATATAACGTTGCCCACGGAATTATAAACGACCCCCCGCCCATCCGGTCAACATCAGATCATACGTAGTAACTTCTAGAAGTACGTGCAGTTGAAATTTTTTATCTCGCGCCGATTGCTATCAAACTGTATACAATCATCAATATAATGCATTTAGGGCTATAAATCACGTTCTGGAGAAAGCTGCAGAAAACGATAAAAACATACTTATACTTTAGACCGTATTTTAGTATGAATATGTGAATGAAAAAGTATAACGTTGCTACACCCTGAACAATAGATATAGGACTTTGAATGGGCCATGGTAATGTCAATTTAGCAATACAATTTAAAAAGTTATAGCCCTGCAAAGAAGGGGAACTTCTCCATGTTAAATAGGGCTGGCGAGGGATGGTAAATTATGAATTTAACCCCGGCGATCAAAGTGTTAAGATAGGTGACTTGGTTCAAGTCTAGCGTTTCATTATTAAGGCAATTTGGTAAATTCAAGTAATGTATTACCAGGAGTGGGGTTCGAACCCACGCAGACATACGTCCATTGGATCTTAAGTCCAACGCCTTAACCACTCGGCCATCCTGGTAGAGGACTGTGTCAGTTTCTTAAGACAGACAGAGGAATATGTGTTCCCGTTCACTGAGGGCTTGCGCTTGGAGTTGCGCGTGAAGGCGCTCTCGTTTGTCTGCAGCTTGTTCGCGCTCGCTCGTCTGTTGCGCTTGAAGTCGATCGCGTTCACCCTGAAGTCGATCGCGTTCGGTGGAGGCTGCCAGGGTGGCGATGAATGCCTGCGCCAGCATCTTGTCCGCTTCGCTGGGGGAAGACACCGACGGAGGTGATCGGCTTCTGGCAGTGCTCGTTGGAGATCTGTTCTCTGGGCGCGCCTCGAGGTCCGTCTCCTGGGCGCGCTTCTCTTCTGGTAGTGGGTCGGGTTCTGTCCCTGGAGCGCTTTCTTTATCCTGGAGCTCTCCGGGGACCGTCCCGTGGTCGTTGTCTGGGGGTATAGTCATGTCATGTCCCCCCCGGTCCCCCCCGTGGGCTTGGTCAGTTTCGTTAGAACCCACTGGGGTCTCTACTGGCAGGGTCGCCTGGTCGGTAGGTTTTGACATGCTTTGACTATCCGCTTTATTTATTTTATCCGTATTTACCGTCTGTATAAAGCTAGGTAGTAGACTGGCAGCGTAGTCCTCTAGGTAAGGAGGTGGCTGCCGTCTGCGCTGCGGGCGATCTAGCTTAGGAGAACCGTTTGTGGAGTGTTCACCGCTGGCCATGTCAATATTAATATTATATTAATATTACGCTAATTACCATCCGGCTCGAAGGACCAATTGTAACTGAGGGGTACAATTCCCTGACTGTATTGATAAGTATGGTATCATTAAACCACTACTGCGTTATGTACATTACTACTGGCCATACAGTACACAGGTATATGTGATGAACACCCCCACAATAACACGGCTTAACAAGAAAGTACTGTTTATAATATTTATTAGAAGAGCACCAAGATTATCTTACATTTATTAAGAATGAGAGTTGCGCTTGTAAGGCGAAGAATGTGCATGAATAGGTCAAGAGCGTAAGTCCATGAGCATATTACGAAGGGGATAATTAATACCACCTGTAGCATAAGAATTATACAAGGCACACTCGTAGGTCAGCTTGAGATACTAAGGGGGTTCCCTCCGGTTGTAAGCCAGCAGGGGGGAGGAATGTTCGAATGCAAAAGTCTGGATCAACGAGGAATCAATAAGCTCCAGCTACGGGAGGCGGTACATATACTCTCCTCGATCGGCAGACGAAAGCAGCAGCTATAATCCAAGTATGCGTGCAGCATGGATGAAAGCCAGCCAGCCTCTTCCTAGAGACGGGCTCGAGTGATGCTCCTCACGGGTAAATCCCACACAGCAGCGGGGTAGACGGTTCTCTGCTCCAGCAACCACGGTACCAAAATCAATAATAATCCAGCCGGAAAAGGCTCTGCATTCACCGGTGTAGATTCTCCTGTGCACGGTACTTCACATTTAACTAGGTCGAACTTGACGTTATTTCACTAAGCTCTGACACTTTTACTATCCTATTCGCACGCGGTTCTAAGTGCTCTATTTAGACGCAAAGTTGCTCACTTCACTTGGTCGTTGACTCGTGGTGAAGGCTTCAACTTGTTGGGTTAACTCGTTTGAGGGTAACTCTGACTTTAGGCTAAGTGCTGCTGTATCCACCTGCAACGTATTTATACGTAAGGTAAATAATCTAGTGCCAACCTTATTTCTGTCTCGTATTACTGCGCAAAACTGGGCATGTTGAGACAAGCCTTGGCGGTGGCTTTGAACTCTGCATTTGGGGTATGGCCGTGGCGCCTAGGGGACGCTGTCCAATAGGAGAACGAATATTATGGTCTGGCCTGTACCTAGGTAAAGGGATATTCCGTGTATATATACAAAGAATATACAAGGGATATCAAACGATATACAAATATTATACATGGGATCTCAGGCAATAAATATATATATTCGGTTTAATCTGACCCTTTGTAACAGTTTCATTATTAAGGCAATTTGGTAAATTCAAGTAATGTATTACCAGGAGTGGGGTTCGAACCCACGCAGACATACGTCCATTGGATCTTAAGTCCAACGCCTTAACCACTCGGCCATCCTGGTAGAGGACTGTATCAGTTTCTTAAGACAGACAGAGGAATATGTCAGTTCCTTAAGTTAAGTGGAGGAAGATGTCAGTTTCTTAAGATAGGTGACTTGGTTCAAGTCAAGCGTTTTATTATTAACCCCATTTGGTAAATTGAAATAATCTATTACCAGGAGTGGGGTTCGAACCCACGCAGACATACGTCCATTGGATCTTAAGTCCAACGCCTTAACCACTCGGCCATCCTGGTAGACCATAGTGTCCGTTTCTTAAGACAAAAAGAGGAATATCAGTTTGTTAAGATAAGTAGAGTAATGTGTCAGTTTCTTAAGACAAGCAGAGGAATATGTAAGTTCCTTAAGATAAGTAGAGGAATATGTCAGTTTCTTAAGATAGGTGAATTGGTTCAAGTCAAGTGTTTCTTTAATCTTTGGGCAAAGTCAAGAAATATATTACCAGGAGTGGGGTTCGAACCCACGCAGACATACATCCATTGGATCTTAAGTCCAACGCCTTAACCACTCGGCCATCCTGGTAGAGGACTGTGTCTGTTTCTTAAGACAAACAGAGGAATATCAGTTTGTTAAGATAAGTAGATCTTAAGATAGGTGACTTGGTTCAAGTCAAGCGTTTCATTATTAAGGCAATTTGGTAAATTCAAGTAATGTATTACCAGGAGTGGGGTTCAAACCCACGCAGACATACGTCCATTGGATCTTAAGTCCAACGCCTTAACCACTCAGCCATCCTGGTAGAGGACTGTGTCAGTTTCTTAAGACAGACAGAGGAATATGTCAGTTCCTTAAGTTAAGTGGAGGAAGATGTCAGTTTCTTAAGATAGGTGACTTGGTTCAAGTCAAGCGTTTTATTATTAACCCCATTTGGTAAATTCAAATAATGTATTACCAGGAGTGGGGTTCAAACCCACGCAGACATAAGTCCATTGGATCTTAAGTCCAACGCCTTAACTACTCGGCCATCCTGGTAGAGGACTGTGTCTGTTTCTTAAGACAAACAGAGGAATATCAGTTTGTTAAGATAAGTAGATCTTAAGATAGGTGACTTGGTTCAAGTCAAGCGTTTTATTATTAACCCCATTTGGTAAATTCAAATAATCTATTACCAGGAGTGGGGTTCGAACCCACGCAGACATACGTCCATTGGATCTTAAGTCCAACGCCTTAACCACTCGGCCATCCTGGTAGAGGACCGTGTCAGTTTCTTAAGACAGACAGAGGAATATGTCAGTTCCTTAAGTTAAGTGGAGGAAGATGTCAGTTTCTTAAGATAGGTGAATTGGTTCAAGTCAAGTGTTTCTTTAATCTTTGGGCAAAGTCAAGAAATATATTACCAGGAGTGGGGTTCGAACCCACGCAGACATACGTCCATTGGATCTTAAGTCCAACGCCTTAACCACTCGGCCATCCTGGTAGAGGACTGTGTCAGTTTCTTAAGACAAACAGAGGAATATCAGTTTGTTAAGATAAGTAGTAGCTTGGTTCAAGTCAAGCGTTTCATTACTAAGGCAATTAAGTAAATTAAAGTAATGTATTACCAGGAGTGGGGTTCGAACCCACGCAGACATAGGTCCATTGGATCTTAAGTCAAACGCCTTAACCACTCGGCCATCCTGGTAGAGGACTGTGTCAGTTTCTTAAGACAGACAGAGGAATATGTCAGTTCCTTAAGTTAAGTGGAGGAAGATGTCAGTTTCTTAAGATAGGTGACTTTGTTCAAGTCAAGCGTTTTATTATTAACCCCATTTGGTAGATTCAAATAATGTATTACCAGGAGTGGGGTTCGAACCCACGCAGACATACGTCCAATGGATCTTAAGTCCAACGGCTTAACCACTCGGCCATCCTGGTAGAGGACTGTGTCTGTTTCTTAAGACAAACAGAGGAATATCAGTTTGTTAAGATAAGTAGATCTTAAGATAGGTGACTTGGTTCAAGTCAAGCGTTTCATTATTATGGCAATTTGGTAAATTCAAGTAATGTATTACTTGAATTTCGCCGTCGACTAAAGACGCACTTCTTCAACCATTATCTGAATTAAAAAAAATAAAAAAAAAACTATAAAAAAAAAATCTAACCCAAACTAACCGTACTGTCATGCACTTGTCCTAATAAACTAACCTACACTGTAGCACTCAACACTTTGATGAACATTGTTGCTCAGCTGATAGAGTTGTGCCCTTCCTGATGGCTTGTCGTACAGAACTTGTAAGTCGCTTTGGATAAAAGCGTCAGCTAAATGACTAAATGTAAAAAAATGTAAATGTATTACAAGGAGTGGGGTTCGAACCCACGCAGACATACGTCCATTGGATCTTAAGTCCAGCGCCTTAACCACTCGGCCATCCTGGTAGAGGACTGTGTCAGTTTCTTAAGACAGACAGAGGAATATGTCAGTTCCTTAAGTTAAGTGGAGGAAGATGTCAGTTTCTTAAGATAGGTGACTTGGTTCAAGTCAAGCGTTTTATTATTAACCCCATTTGGTAGATTCAAATAATGTATTACCAGGAGTGGGGTTCGAACCCACGCAGACATACGTCCAATGGATCTTAAGTCCAACGGCTTAACCACTCGGCCATCCTGGTAGAGGACTGTGTCTGTTTCTTAAGACAAACAGAGGAATATCAGTTTGTTAAGATAAGTAGATCTTAAGATAGGTGACTTGGTTCAAGTCAAGCGTTTCATTATTAAGGCAATTAAGTAAATTCAAGTAATGTATTACCAGGAGTGGGGTTCGAGCCCACGCAGACATACGTCCATTGGATCTTAAGTCCAACGCCTTAAACACTCGGCCATCCTGGTAGAGTACTGTGTCAGTTTCTTAAGACAGACAGAGGAATATGTCAGTTCCTTAAGTTAAGTGGAGGAAGATGTCAGTTTCTTAAGATAGGTGACTTGGTTCAAGTCAAGCGTCTTATTATTAACCCCATTTGGTAAATTCAAATAATCTATTACCAGGAGTGGGGTTTGAACCCACGCAGACATATGTCCATTGGATCTTAAGTCCAAGGCCTTAACCAATCGGCCATCCTGGTAGAGGACTGTGTCAGTTTCTTAAGACAGACAGAGGAATATGTCAGTTCCTTAAGTTAAGTGGAGGAAGATGTCAGTTTCTTAAGATAGGTGACGTGGTTCAAGTCAAGCGTTTTATTATTAACCCCATTTGGTAAATTCAAATAATCTATTACCAGGAGTGGGGTTCAAACCCACGCAGACATACATCCATTGGATCTTAAGTCCAACGCCTTAACCACTCGGCCATCCTGGTAGACGATTGTGTCTGTTTCTTAAGACACAAAGAGGAATATCAGTTTGTTAAGATAAGTAGAGTAATGTGTCAGTTTCTTAAGACAAGCAGAGGAATATGTAAGTTCCTTAAGATAAGTAGAGGAATATGTCAGTTCAAGTGTCTCTTTAATCTTTGGGCAAAGTCAAGAAATATATTACCAGGAGTGGGGTTCGAACCCACGCAGACATCTTAAGTCCAACGCCTTAACCACTCGGCCATCCTGGTAGAGGACTGTGTCTGTTTCTTAAGACAAACAGAGGAATATCAGTTTGTTAAGATAAGTAGATCTTAAGATAGGTGACTTGGTTCAAGTCAAGCGTTTCATTATTAAGGCAATTTGGTAAATTCAAGTAATGTATTACCAGGAGTGGGGTTCGAACCCACGCAGACATACGTCCATTGGATCTTAAGTCCAACGCCTTAACCACTCGGCCATCCTGGTAGAGGACCGTGTCAGTTTCTTAAGACAGACAGAGGAATATGTCAGTTCCTTAAGTTAAGTGGAGGAAGATGTCAGTTTCTTAAGATAGGTGAATTGGTTCAAGTCAAGTGTTTCTTTAATCTTTGGGCAAAGTCAAGAAATATATTACCAGGAGTGGGGTTCAAACCCACGCAGACATACGTCCATTGGATCTTAAGTCCAACGCCTTAACCACTCGGCCATCCTGGTAGAGGACTGTGTCAGTTTCTTAAGACAAACAGAGGAATATCAGTTTGTTAAGATAAGTAGTAGCTTGGTTCAAGTCAAGCGTTTCATTACTAAGGCAATTAAGTAAATTAAAGTAATGTATTACCAGGAGTGGGGTTCGAACCCACGCAGACATAGGTCCATTGGATCTTAAGTCAAACGCCTTAACCACTCGGCCATCCTGGTAGAGGACTGTGTCAGTTTCTTAAGACAGACAGAGGAATATGTCAGTTCCTTAAGTTAAGTGGAGGAAGATGTCAGTTTCTTAAGATAGGTGACATGGTTCAAGTCAAGCGTTTTATTATTAACCCCATTTGGTAAATTCAAATAATCTATTACCAGGAGTGGGGTTCGAACCCACGCAGACATACGTCCATTGGATCTTAAGTCCAACGCCTTAACCACTCGGCCATCCTGGTAGACGATTGTGTCTGTTTCTTAAGACACAAAGAGGAATATCAGTTTGTTAAGATAAGTAGAGTAATGTGTCAGTTTCTTAAGACAAGCAGAGGAATATGTAAGTTCCTTAAGATAAGTAGAGGAATATGTCAGTTTCTTAAGATAGGTGAATTGGTTCAAGTCAAGTGTCTCTTTAATCTTTGGGCAAAGTCAAGAAATATATTACCAGGAGTGGGGTTCGAACCCACGCAGACATCTTAAGTACAACGCCTTAACCACTCGACCATCCTGGTAGAGGACTGTGTCAGTTTCTTAAGACAGACAGAGGAATATGTCAGTTCCTTAAGTTAAGTGGAGGAAGATGTCAGTTTCTTAAGATAGGTGACTTGGTTCAAGTCAAGCGTTTTATTATTAACCCCATTTGGTAGATCTCGGCCATCCTGGTAGAGGACTGTGTCAGTTTCTTAAGACAAACAGAGGAATATCAGTTTGTTAAGATAAGTAGATCTTAAGATAGGTGACTTGGTTCAAGTCAAGTGTTTCATTACTAAGGCAATTAAGTAAATTCAAGTAATGTATTACCAGGAGTGGGGTTCGAACCCACGCAGACATACGTCCATTGGATCTTAAGTCGAACGCCTTAACCACTCGGCCATCCTGGTAGAGGACTGTGTCAGTTTCTTAAGACAGACAGAGGAATATGTCAGTTCCTTAAGTTAAGTGGAGGAAGATGTCAGTTTCTTAAGATAGGTGACTTTGTTCAAGTCAAGCGTTTTATTATTAACCGCATTTGGTAAATTCAAATAATCTATTACCAGGAGTGGGGTTCTAACCCACGCAGACATACGTCCATTGGATCTTAAGTCCAACGCCTTAACCACTCGGCCATCCTGGTAGACTATTGTGTCTGTTTCTTAAGACAAAAAGAGGAATATCAGTTTGTTAAGATAAGTAGAGTAATGTGTCAGTTTCTTAAGACAAGCAGAGGAATATGTAATTTCCTTAAGATAAGTAGAGGTGTTACAAAGGATCAGATTAAACCGAATATATATATTTATTGATTGATATATATTGCATAGTATTTGTATATCGTTTGATATCCCTTGTATATTCCTTGTACATATACACGGAATATCCCTTTAGCCTAGACCAGACCATAATATTTCGTTCTCCTATTGGACAGCGGTCCACAAGCGCCAGGGCCATGCCTCCGGAGTCAGGTTCAAAGTCACCGTCAAGACATGTCTGTACATGCCCGGCCTTGCCCAGGGATACGAGACAGAAATGAGGTTGGCACTAGATTGTTCGCCGTGCATATAAATATGGCGCAGGTGAATACAGAAGTAGAGTTACCCAATAAGTTGAAGCCTCACCCACGATACTCCGTGCGGTGAAGTATGGCCTGTTTGGCCCCAAATAGAGCATTGAGACCGCGTGCGAATTAATAACTGAATTGTCAGAGTTTGGCGCTATACCGTCGAGTGCGACATATTTCTATTAAGTCAGTAATAGTCTATTTGTGTATAGTGTATCGTGCGGCTAAAGTTCTACAGTGACCAGCATCACCAACGCTTCCTCGTATCAGCTAGAGTGCTTATCCAGGCTGGGCGGCTTTCATGGCGCTTTCACCCGAGGAGACCTAGACGAGAACCGTGTGGACATGTACACTGGATTAATCTACCCGACGACTACATAGCCCTTTGCGGCTGGATTATATTTGTTTTGGTCCTGTGATTTATGGAGCGGAGAATCGCCGACGCCTACACGTGTTGGATTTACCCTGTGAGGAGACCAGTCGAGTCTGCGCCTCAGAGAGCCTGAGGCCGGCTAGCTTTCTTCACTGTGGAGCTACAGTCTACGGAGAACAGCTGTATTCGTCTGTGGATCAAGAGACTATTGCACCGTCTCCTGTACTTGGAGTCTCCTTAGTCATCGTTGACCAGACTCTCTACTACCGACAGATCCTCTACCCCTGCTGGCTTACAACCGGGGGGACCCTTCCAGTATCTCCCGCTATATATTACTAGTGTACCATAGATATAATTCCCTAAGATTCAGGTTGTATAATTACCTCCTGCGTAACCAGAGAATGGACATTCATTATTGATTTGCCTACGCACATTCCTTTGCCTTACAAGTGCATTCAAAGTATAATAGAGAAGTATATTATGTACCTTTTGCTGCAATAAATACTTAAAGACAACTTTGTGTAGAACCGATTCATTGTGGGAAGTGTTCATCATATTTATATATCATGTACTGTATGGCCAGTAATTAAAGTACATAAAGCGGTAGTGGTTTAATGATACCATACTTATCAATACAGTCAGGGAATTGTACCCCTCAGTTACAAGAGGAATATGTCAGTTTCTTAAGATAGGTGAATTGGTTCAAGTCAAGTGTTTCTTTAATCTTTGGGCAAAGTCAAGAAATATATTACCAGGAGTGGGGTTCGAACCCACGCAGACATACGTCCATTGGATCTTAAGTCCAGCGCCTTAACCACTCGGCCATCCTGGTAGAGGACTGTGTCAGTTTCTTAAGACAGACAGAGGAATATGTCAGTTCCTTAAGTTAAGTGGAGGAAGATGTCAGTTTCTTAAGATAGGTGACTTGGTTCAAGACAAGCGTTTCATTATTAAGGCAATTTGGTAAATTCAAGTAATGTATTACAAGGAGTGGGGTTCGAACCCACGCAGACATACGTCCATTGGATCTTAAGTCCAGCGCCTTAACCACTCGGCCATCCTGGTAGAGGACTGTGTCAGTTTCTTAAGACAGACAGAGGAATATGTCAGTTCCTTAAGTTAAGTGGAGGAAGATGTCAGTTTCTTAAGATAGGTGACTTGGTTCAAGTCAAGCGTTTTATTATTAACCCCATTTGGTAGATTCAAATAATGTATTACCAGGAGTGGGGTTCGAACCCACGCAGACATACGTCCAATGGATCTTAAGTCCAACGGCTTAACCACTCGGCCATCCTGGTAGAGGACTGTGTCTGTTTCTTAAGAAAAACAGAGGAATATCAGTTTGTTAAGATAAGTAGATCTTAAGATAGGTGACTTGGTTCAAGTCAAGCGTTTCATTATTAAGGCAATTAAGTAAATTCAAGTAATGTATTACCAGGAGTGGGGTTTGAGCCCACGCAGACATACGTCCATTGGATCTTAAGTCCAACGCCTTAACCACTCGGCCATCCTGGTAGAGGACTGTGTCAGTTTCTTAAGACAGACAGAGGAATATGTCAGTTCCTTAAGTTAAGTGGAGGAAGATGTCAGTTTCTTAAGATAGGTGACATGGTTCAAGTCAAGCGTTTTATTATTAACCCCATTTGGTAAATTCAAATAATCTATTACCAGGAGTGGGGTTCGAACCCACGCAGACATACGTCCATTGGATCTTAAGTCCAACGCCTTAACCACTCGGCCATCCTGGTAGACGATTGTGTCTGTTTCTTAAGACACAAAGAGGAATATCAGTTTGTTAAGATAAGTAGAGTAATGTGTCAGTTTCTTAAGACAAGCAGAGGAATATGTAAGTTCCTTAAGATAAGTAGAGGAATATGTCAGTTTCTTAAGATAGGTGAATTGGTTCAAGTCAAGTGTCTCTTTAATCTTTGGGCAAAGTCAAGAAATATATTACCAGGAGTGGGGTTCGAACCCACGGAGACATCTTAAGTCCAACGCCTTAACCACTCGGCCATCCTGGTAGAGGACTGTGTCAGTTTCTTAAGACAGACAGAGGAATATGTCAGTTCCTTAAGTTAAGTGGAGGAAGATGTCAGTTTCTTAAGATAGGTGACTTGGTTCAAGTCAAGCGTTTTATTATTAACCCCATTTGGTAGATCTCGGCCATCCTGGTAGAGGACTGTGTCTGTTTCTTAAGAAAAACAGAGGAATATCAGTTTGTTAAGATAAGTAGATCTTAAGATAGGTGACTTGGTTCAAGTCAAGCGTTTCATTACTAAGGCAATTAAGTAAATTCAAGTAATGTATTACCAGGAGTGGGGTTTGAACCCACGCAGAAATACGTCCATTGGATCTTAAGTCGAACGCCTTAACCACTCGGCCATCCTGGTAGAGGACTGTGTCAGTTTCTTAAGACAGACAGAGGAATATGTCAGTTCCTTAAGTTAAGTGGAGGTAGATGTCAGTTTCTTAAGATAGGTGACTTTGTTCAAGTCAAGCGTTTTATTATTAACCCTATTTGGTAAATTCAAATAATCTATTACCAGGATTGGGGTTCTAACCCACGCAGACATACGTCCATTGGATCTTAAGTCCAACGCCTTAACCACTCGGCCATCCTGGTAGACGATTGTGTCTGTTTCTTAAGACAAAAAGAGGAATATCAGTTTGTTAAGATAAGTAGAGTAATGTGTCAGTTTCTTAAGACAAGGAGAGGAATATGTAATTTCCTTAAGATAAGTAGAGGAATATGTCAGTTTCTTAAGATAGGTGAATTGGTTCAAGTCAAGTGTTTCTTTAATCTTTGGGCAAAGTCAAGAAATATATTACCAGGAGTGGGGTTCGAACCCACGCAGACATACGTCCATTGGATCTTAAGTCCAACGCCTTAACCACTCGGCCATCCTGGTAGAGGACTGTGTCAGTTTCTTAAGACAGACAGAGGAATATGTCAGTTCCTTAAGTTAAGTGGAGGAAGATGTCAGTTTCTTAAGATAGGTGACTTGGTTCAAGTCAAGCGTTTTATTATTAACCCCATTTGGTAGATTCAAATAATGTATTAGCAGGAGTGGGGTTCGAACCCACGCAGACATACGTCCAATGGATCTTAAGTCCAACGGCTTAACCACTCGGCCATCCTGGTAGAGGACTGTGTCTGTTTCTTAAGAAAAACAGAGGAATATCAGTTTGTTAAGATAAGTAGATCTTAAGATAGGTGACTTGGTTCAAGTCAAGCGTTTCATTATTAAGGCAATTAAGTAAATTCAAGTAATGTATTACCAGGAGTGGGGTTCGACCCCACGCAGACATACGTCCATTGGATCTTAAGTCCAACGCCTTAACCACTCGGCCATCCTGGTAGAGGACTGTGTCAGTTTCTTAAGACAAAAAGAGGAATATCAGTTTGTTAAGATAAGTAGAGTAATGTGTCAGTTTCTTAAGACAAGCAGAGGAATATGTAATTTCCTTAAGATAAGTAGAGGAATATGTCAGTTTCTTAATATAGGTGACTTGGTTAAAGGCAAGTGTTTCTTTAATAATCTCTTTGGGCAAAGTTAAGTAATGTATTACCAGGAGTGGGGTTCGAACCCACGCAGACATACGTCCATTGGATCTTAAGTCCAACGCCTTAACCACTCGGCCATCCTGGTAGAGGACTGTGTCTGTTTCTTAAGACAAACAGAGGAATATCAGTTTGTTAAGATAAGTAGATGTTAAGATAGGTGACTTGGTTCAAGTCAAGCGTTTTATTATTAACCCCATTTGGTAAATTCAAATAATCTATTACCAGGAGTGGGGTTCGAACCCACGCAGACATACTTCCATTGGATCTTAAGTCCAACACCTTAACCACTCGGCCATCCTGGTAGACGATTGTGTCTGTTTCTTAAGACAAAAAGAGGAATATCAGTTTGTTAAGATAAGTAGAGTAATGTGTCAGTTTCTTAAGACAAGCAGAGGAATATGTAAGTTCCTTAAGATAAGTAGAGGAATATGTCAGTTTCTTAAGATAGGTGAATTGGTTCAAGTCAAGTGTTTCTTTAATCTTTGGGCAAAGTCAAGAAATATATTACCAGGAGTGGGGTTCGAACCCACGCAGACATATGTCCATTGGATCTTAAGTCCAACGCCTTAACCACTCGGCCATCCTGGTAGAGGACTGTGTATGTTTTTTAAGACAAACAGAGGAATATCAGTTTGTTAAGATAAGTAGATCTTAAGATAGGTGACTCGGTTCAAGTCAAGCGTTTTATTATTAACCCCATTTGATAAATTCAAGTAATATATTACCAGGAGTGGGGTTCGAACACACGCAGACATACGTCCATTGGATCTTAAGTCCAACGCCTTAACCACTTGGCCATCCTGGTAGAGGACTGTGTCAGTTTCTTAAGACAGACAGAGGAATATGTCAGTTCCTTAAGTTAAGTGGAGGAAGATGTCAGTTTCTTAAGATAGGTGACTTGGTTCAAGTCAAGCGTTTTATTATTAACCCCATTTGGTAAATTCAAATAATCTATTACCAGGAGTGGGGTTCGAACCCACGCAGACATACGTCCATTGGATCTTAAGTCGAACGCCTTAACCACTCGGCCATCCTGGTAGAGGACTGTGTCAGTTTCTTAAGACAAAAAGAGGAATATCAGTTTGTTAAGATAAGTAGAGTAATGTGTCAGTTTCTTAAGACAAGCAGAGGAATATGTAATTTCCTTAAGATAAGTAGAGGAATATGTCAGTTTCTTAAGATAGGTGAATTGGTTCAAGTCAAGTGTTTCTTTAATCTTTGGGCAAAGTCAAGAAATATATTACCAGGAGTGGTAATATATTCGAGCCTACGCAGACATACGTCCATTGGATCTTAAGTCCAACGCCTTAACCACTCGGCCATCCTGGTAGAGGACTGTGTCAGTTTCTTAAGACAGACAGAGGAATATGTCAGTTCCTTAAGTTAAGTGGAGGAAGATGTCAGTTTCTTAAGATAGGTGACTTGGTTCAAGTCAAGCGTTTTATTATTAACCCCATTTGGTAAATTCAAATAATCTATTACCAGGAGTGGGGTTCGAACCCACGCAGACATACGTCCATTGGATCTTAAGTCCAACGCCTTAACCAATCGGCCATCCTGGTAGAGGACTGTGTCAGTTTCTTAAGACAGACAGAGGAATATGTCAGTTCCTTAAGTTAAGTGGAGGAAGATGTCAGTTTCTTAAGATAGGTGACGTGGTTCAAGTCAAGCGTTTTATTATTAACCCCATTTGGTAAATTCAAATAATATATTACCAGGAGTGGGGTTCGAACCCACGCAGACATACGTCCATTGGATCTTAAGTCCAACGCCTTAACCACTCGGCCATCCTGGTAGAGGACTGTGTCAGTTTCTTAAGACAAACAGAGGAATATGTCAGTTCCTTAAGTTAAGTGGAGGAAGATGTCAGTTTCTTAAGATAGGTGACTTGGTTCAAGTCAAGCGTTTTATTATTAACCCCATTTGGCTTAACCACTCGGCCAACCTGGTAGAGGACTGTGTCAGTTTCTTAAGACAAGCAGAGGAATATGTAAGTTCCTTAAGATAAGTAGAGGAATATGTCAGTTTCTTAAGATAGGTGAATTGGTTCAAGTCAAGTGTCTCTTTAATCTTTGGGCAAAGTCAAGAAATATATTACCAGGAGTGGGGTTCGAACCCACGCAGACATCTTAAGTCCAACGCCTTAACCACCGGCCATCCTGGTAGAGGACTGTGTCAGTTTCTTAAGACAAACAGAGGAATATCAGTTTGTTAAGATAAGTAGATCTTAAGATAGGTGACTTGATTCAAGTCAAGCGTTTCATTAATAAGGCAATTTGGTAAATTCAAGTAACGTATTACCAGAAGTGGGGTTCGAACCCACGCAGACATACGTCCATTGGATCTTAAGTCCAACGCCTTAACCACTCGGCCATCCTGGTAGACGATTGTGTCTGTTTCTTAAGACAAGCAGAGGAATATGTAAGTTCCTTAAGATAAGTAGAGGAATATGTCAGTTTCATAAGATAGGTGAATTGGTTCAAGTCAAGTGTTTCTTTAATCTTTGGGCAAAGTCAAGTAATCTATTACCAGGAGTGGGGTTCGAACCCACGCAGACATACTTCCATTGGATCTTAAGTCCAACGCCTTAACCACTCGGCCATCCTGGTAGAGCACTGTGTCAGTTTCTTAAGACAGACAGAGGAATATGTCAGTTCCTTAAGTTAAGTGGAGGAAGATGTCAGTTTCTTAAGATAGGTGACTTGGTTCAAGTCAAGCGTTTTATTAATAACCCCATTTGGTAAATTCAAATAATCTATTACCAGGAGTGGGGTTCGAACCCACGCAGACATACGTCCATTGGATCTTAAGTCGAACGCCTTAACCACTCGGCCATCCTGGTAGAGGACTGCGTCTGTTTCTTAAGACAAACAGAGGAATATCAGTTTGTTAAGATAAGTAGATCTTAAGATAGGTGACTTGGTTCAAGTCAAGCGTTTTATTATTAACCCCATTTGGTAAATTCAAATAATCTATTACCAGGAGTGGGGTTCGAACCCACGCAGACATACGTCCATTGGATCTTAAGTCCAACGCCTTAACCACTCGGCCATCCTGGTAGACGATTGTGTCTGTTTCTTAAGACAAAAAGAGGAATATCAGTTTGTTAAGATAAGTAGAGTAATGTGTCAGTTTCTTAAGACAAGCAGAGGAATATGTAATTTCCTTAAGATAAGTAGAGGAATATGTCAGTTTCTTAAGATAGGTGAATTGGTTCAAGTCAAGTGTTTCTTTAATCTTTGGGCAAAGTCAAGAAATATATTACCAGGAGTGGGGTTCGAACCCACGCAGACATACATCCATTGGATCTTAAGTCCAACGCCTTAACCACTCGGCCATCCTGGTAGAGGACTGTGTCTGTTTCTTAAGACAAACAGATTGTTAAGATAAGTAGATCTTAAGATAGGTGACTTGGTTCAAGTCAAGCGTTTCATTACTAAGGCAATTTGGTAAATTCAAGTAATGTATTACCAGGAGTGGGGTTCGAACCCACGCAGACATACGTCCTTTGGATCTTAAGTCCAACGCCTTAACCACCGGCCATCCTGGTAGAGGACTGTGTCAGTTTCTTAAGACAAACAGAGGAATATCAGTTTGTTAAGATAAGTAGATCTTAAGATAGGTGACTTGGTTCAAGTCAAGCGTTTCATTAATAAGGCAATTTGGTAAATTCAAGTAACGTATTACCAGGAGTGGGGTTCGAACCCACGCAGACATACGTCCATTGGATCTTAAGTCCAACGCCTTAACCACTCGGCCATCCTGGTAGACGATTGTGTCTGTTTCTTAAGACAAGCAGAGGAATATGTAAGTTCCTTAAGATAAGTAGAGGAATATGTCAGTTTCATAAGATAGGTGAATTGGTTCAAGTCAAGTGTTTCTTTAATCTTTGGGCAAAGTCAAGTAATCTATTACCAGGAGTGGGGTTCGAACCCACGCAGACATACTTCCATTGGATCTTAAGTCCAACGCCTTAACCACTCGGCCATCCTGGTAGAGCACTGTGTCAGTTTCTTAAGACAGACAGAGGAATATGTCAGTTCCTTAAGTTAAGTGGAGGAAGATGTCAGTTTCTTAAGATAGGTGACTTGGTTCAAGTCAAGCGTTTTATTAATAACCCCATTTGGTAAATTCAAATAATCTATTACCAGGAGTGGGGTTCGAACCCACGCAGACATACGTCCATTGGATCTTAAGTCGAACGCCTTAACCACTCGGCCATCCTGGTAGAGGACTGTGTCAGTTTCTTAAGACAGACAGAGGAATATGTCAGTTCCTTAAGTTAAGTAGAGGAATATGTCAGTTTCTTAAGATAGGTGACTTGGTTAAAGGCAAGTGTTTCTTTAATAATCTCTTTGGGCAAAGTTAAGTAATGTATTACCAGGAGTGGGGTTCGAACCCACGCAGACATACGTCCATTGGATCTTAAGTCCAACGCCTTAACCACTCGGCCATCCTGGTAGAGGACTGTGTCTGTTTCTTAAGACAAACAGAGGAATATCAGTTTGTTAAGATAAGTAGATGTTAAGATAGGTGACTTGGTTCAAGTCAAGCGTTTTATTATTAACCCCATTTGGTAAATTCAAATAATCTATTACCAGGAGTGGGGTTCGAACCCACGCAGACATACTTCCATTGGATCTTAAGTCCAACACCTTAACCACTCGGCCATCCTGGTAGAGGACTGTGTCAGTTTCTTAAGACAGACAGAGGAATATGTCAGTTCCTTAAGTTAAGTAGAGGAATATGTCAGTTTCTTAATATAGGTGACTTGGTTAAAGGCAAGTGTTTCTTTAATAATCTCTTTGGGCAAAGTTAAGTAATGTATTACCAGGAGTGGGGTTCGAACCCACGCAGACATACGTCCATTGGATCTTAAGTCCAACGCCTTAACCACTCGGCCATCCTGGTAGAGGACTGTGTCTGTTTCTTAAGACAAACAGAGGAATATCAGTTTGTTAAGATAAGTAGATGTTAAGATAGGTGACTTGGTTCAAGTCAAGCGTTTTATTATTAACCCCATTTGGTAAATTCAAATAATATATTACCAGGAGTGGGGTTCGAACACACGCAGACATACGTCCATTGGATCTTAAGTCCAACGCCTTAACCACTTGGCCATCCTGGTAGAGGACTGTGTCAGTTTCTTAAGACAGACAGAGGAATATGTCAGTTCCTTAAGTTAAGTGGAGGAAGATGTCAGTTTCTTAAGATAGGTGACTTGGTTCAAGTCAAGCGTTTCATTATTAAGGCAATTTGGTAAATTCAAGTAATGTATTACCAGGAGTGGGGTTCGAACCCACGCAGAAATACGTCCATTGGATCTTAAGTCCAACGCCTTAATCACTCGGCCATCCTGGTAGAGGACCGTGTCAGTTTCTTAAGACAGACAGAGGAATATGTCAGTTCCTTAAGTTAAGTGGAGGAAGATGTCAGTTTCTTAAGATAGGTGAATTGGTTCAAGTCAAGTGTTTCTTTAATCTTTGGGCAAAGTCAAGAAATATATTAACAGGAGTGGGGTTCGAACCCACGCAGACATACGTCCATTGGATCTTAAGTCCAACGCCTTAACCACTCGGCCATCCTGGTAGAGGACTGTGTCAGTTTCTTAAGACAAACAGAGGAATATCAGTTTGTTAAGATAAGTAGTAGCTTGGTTCAAGTCAAGCGTTTCATTACTAAGGCAATTAAGTAAATTAAAGTAATGTATTACCAGGAGTGGGGTTCGAACCCACGCAGACAAAGGTCGATTGGATCTTAAGTCCAACGCCTTAACCACTCGGCCATCCTGGTAGAGGACGGTGTCAGTTTCTTAAGACAGACAGAGGAATATGTCAGTTCCTTAAGTTAAGTGGAGGAAGATGTCAGTTTCTTAAGATAGGTGACTTGGTTCAAGTCAAGCGTTTTATTATTAACCCCATTTGGCTTAACCACTCGGCCATCCTGGTAGAGGACTGTGTCAGTTTCTTAAGACAAGCAGAGGAATATGTAAGTTCCTTAAGATAAGTAGAGGAATATGTCGGTTTCTTAAGATAGGTGAATTGGTTCAAGTCAAGTGTCTCTTTAATCTTTGGGCAAAGTCAAGAAATATATTACCAGGAGAGGGGTTCGAACCCACGCAGACATCTTAAGTCCAACGCCTTAACCACTCGGCCATCCTGGTAGAGGACTGCGTCTGTTTCTTAAGACAAACAGAGGAATATCAGTTTGTTAAGATAAGTAGATCTTAAGATAGGTGACTTGGTTCAAGTCAAGCGTTTTATTATTAACCCCATTTGGTAAATTCAAATAATCTATTACCAGGAGTGGGGTTCGAACCCACGCAGACATACGTCCATTGGATCTTAAGTCCAACGCCTTAACCACTCGGCCATCCTGGTAGACGATTGTGTCTGTTTCTTAAGACAAAAAGAGGAATATCAGTTTGTTAAGATAAGTAGAGTAATGTGTCAGTTTCTTAAGACAAGCAGAGGAATATGTAATTTCCTTAAGATAAGTAGAGGAATATGTCAGTTTCTTAAGATAGGTGAATTGGTTCAAGTCAAGTGTTTCTTTAATCTTTGGGCAAAGTCAAGAAATATATTACCAGGAGTGGGGTTCGAACCCACGCAGACATACATCCATTGGATCTTAAGTCCAACGCCTTAACCACTCGGCCATCCTGGTAGAGGACTGTGTCTGTTTCTTAAGACAAACAGATTGTTAAGATAAGTAGATCTTAGATAGGTGACTTGGTTCAAGTCAAGCGTTTCATTACTAAGGCAATTTGGTAAATTCAAGTAATGTATTACCAGGAGTGGGGTTCGAACCCACGCAGACATACGTCCTTTGGATCTTAAGTCCAACGCCTTAACCACCGGCCATCCTGGTAGAGGACTGTGTCAGTTTCTTAAGACAAACAGAGGAATATCAGTTTGTTAAGATAAGTAGATCTTAAGATAGGTGACTTGGTTCAAGTCAAGCGTTTCATTAATAAGGCAATTTGGTAAATTCAAGTAACGTATTACCAGGAGTGGGGTTCGAACCCACGCAGACATACGTCCATTGGATCTTAAGTCCAACGCCTTAACCACTCGGCCATCCTGGTAGACGATTGTGTCTGTTTCTTAAGACAAGCAGAGGAATATGTAAGTTCCTTAAGATAAGTAGAGGAATATGTCAGTTTCATAAGATAGGTGAATTGGTTCAAGTCAAGTGTTTCTTTAATCTTTGGGCAAAGTCAAGTAATCTATTACCAGGAGTGGGGTTCGAACCCACGCAGACATACTTCCATTGGATCTTAAGTCCAACGCCTTAACCACTCGGCCATCCTGGTAGAGCACTGTGTCAGTTTCTTAAGACAGACAGAGGAATATGTCAGTTCCTTAAGTTAAGTGGAGGAAGATGTCAGTTTCTTAAGATAGGTGACTTGGTTCAAGTCAAGCGTTTTATTAATAACCCCATTTGGTAAATTCAAATAATCTATTACCAGGAGTGGGGTTCGAACCCACGCAGACATACGTCCATTGGATCTTAAGTCGAACGCCTTAACCACTCGGCCATCCTGGTAGAGGACTGTGTCAGTTTCTTAAGACAGACAGAGGAATATGTCAGTTCCTTAAGTTAAGTAGAGGAATATGTCAGTTTCTTAAGATAGGTGACTTGGTTAAAGGCAAGTGTTTCTTTAATAATCTCTTTGGGCAAAGTTAAGTAATGTATTACCAGGAGTGGGGTTCGAACCCACGCAGACATACGTCCATTGGATCTTAAGTCCAACGCCTTAACCACTCGGCCATCCTGGTAGAGGACTGTGTCTGTTTCTTAAGACAAACAGAGGAATATCAGTTTGTTAAGATAAGTAGATGTTAAGATAGGTGACTTGGTTCAAGTCAAGCGTTTTATTATTAACCCCATTTGGTAAATTCAAATAATCTATTACCAGGAGTGGGGTTCGAACCCACGCAGACATACTTCCATTGGATCTTAAGTCCAACACCTTAACCACTCGGCCATCCTGGTAGAGGACTGTGTCAGTTTCTTAAGACAGACAGAGGAATATGTCAGTTCCTTAAGTTAAGTAGAGGAATATGTCAGTTTCTTAATATAGGTGACTTGGTTAAAGGCAAGTGTTTCTTTAATAATCTCTTTGGGCAAAGTTAAGTAATGTATTACCAGGAGTGGGGTTCGAACCCACGCAGACATACGTCCATTGGATCTTAAGTCCAACGCCTTAACCACTCGGCCATCCTGGTAGAGGACTGTGTCTGTTTCTTAAGACAAACAGAGGAATATCAGTTTGTTAAGATAAGTAGATGTTAAGATAGGTGACTTGGTTCAAGTCAAGCGTTTTATTATTAACCCCATTTGGTAAATTCAAATAATATATTACCAGGAGTGGGGTTCGAACACACGCAGACATACGTCCATTGGATCTTAAGTCCAACGCCTTAACCACTTGGCCATCCTGGTAGAGGACTGTGTCAGTTTCTTAAGACAGACAGAGGAATATGTCAGTTCCTTAAGTTAAGTGGAGGAAGATGTCAGTTTCTTAAGATAGGTGACTTGGTTCAAGTCAAGCGTTTCATTATTAAGGCAATTTGGTAAATTCAAGTAATGTATTACCAGGAGTGGGGTTCGAACCCACGCAGAAATACGTCCATTGGATCTTAAGTCCAACGCCTTAATCACTCGGCCATCCTGGTAGAGGACCGTGTCAGTTTCTTAAGACAGACAGAGGAATATGTCAGTTCCTTAAGTTAAGTGGAGGAAGATGTCAGTTTCTTAAGATAGGTGAATTGGTTCAAGTCAAGTGTTTCTTTAATCTTTGGGCAAAGTCAAGAAATATATTAACAGGAGTGGGGTTCGAACCCACGCAGACATACGTCCATTGGATCTTAAGTCCAACGCCTTAACCACTCGGCCATCCTGGTAGAGGACTGTGTCAGTTTCTTAAGACAAACAGAGGAATATCAGTTTGTTAAGATAAGTAGTAGCTTGGTTCAAGTCAAGCGTTTCATTACTAAGGCAATTAAGTAAATTAAAGTAATGTATTACCAGGAGTGGGGTTCGAACCCACGCAGACAAAGGTCCATTGGATCTTAAGTCCAACGCCTTAACCACTCGGCCATCCTGGTAGAGGACGGTGTCAGTTTCTTAAGACAGACAGAGGAATATGTCAGTTCCTTAAGTTAAGTGGAGGAAGATGTCAGTTTCTTAAGATAGGTGACTTGGTTCAAGTCAAGCGTTTTATTATTAACCCCATTTGGCTTAACCACTCGGCCATCCTGGTAGAGGACTGTGTAAGTTTCTTAAGACAAGCAGAGGAATATGTAAGTTCCTTAAGATAAGTAGAGGAATATGTCGGTTTCTTAAGATAGGTGAATTGGTTCAAGTCAAGTGTCTCTTTAATCTTTGGGCAAAGTCAAGAAATATATTACCAGGAGAGGGGTTCGAACCCACGCAGACATCTTAAGTCCAACGCCTTAACCACTCGGCCATCCTGGTAGAGGACTGCGTCTGTTTCTTAAGACAAACAGAGGAATATCAGTTTGTTAAGATAAGTAGATCTTAAGATAGGTGACTTGGTTCAAGTCAAGCGTTTTATTATTAACCCCATTTGGTAAATTCAAATAATCTATTACCAGGAGTGGGGTTCGAACCCACGCAGACATACGTCCATTGGATCTTAAGTCCAACGCCTTAACCACTCGGCCATCCTGGTAGACGATTGTGTCTGTTTCTTAAGACAAAAAGAGGAATATCAGTTTGTTAAGATAAGTAGAGTAATGTGTCAGTTTCTTAAGACAAGCAGAGGAATATGTAATTTCCTTAAGATAAGTAGAGGAATATGTCAGTTTCTTAAGATAGGTGAATTGGTTCAAGTCAAGTGTTTCTTTAATCTTTGGGCAAAGTCAAGAAATATATTACCAGGAGTGGGGTTCGAACCCACGCAGACATACATCCATTGGATCTTAAGTCCAACGCCTTAACCACTCGGCCATCCTGGTAGAGGACTGTGTCTGTTTCTTAAGACAAACAGATTGTTAAGATAAGTAGATCTTAAGATAGGTGACTTGGTTCAAGTCAAGCGTTTCATTACTAAGGCAATTTGGTAAATTCAAGTAATGTATTACCAGGAGTGGGGTTCGAACCCACGCAGACATACGTCCTTTGGATCTTAAGTCCAACGCCTTAACCACCGGCCATCCTGGTAGAGGACTGTGTCAGTTTCTTAAGACAAACAGAGGAATATCAGTTTGTTAAGATAAGTAGATCTTAAGATAGGTGACTTGGTTCAAGTCAAGCGTTTCATTAATAAGGCAATTTGGTAAATTCAAGTAACGTATTACCAGGAGTGGGGTTCGAACCCACGCAGACATACGTCCATTGGATCTTAAGTCCAACGCCTTAACCACTCGGCCATCCTGGTAGACGATTGTGTCTGTTTCTTAAGACAAGCAGAGGAATATGTAAGTTCCTTAAGATAAGTAGAGGAATATGTCAGTTTCATAAGATAGGTGAATTGGTTCAAGTCAAGTGTTTCTTTAATCTTTGGGCAAAGTCAAGTAATCTATTACCAGGAGTGGGGTTCGAACCCACGCAGACATACTTCCATTGGATCTTAAGTCCAACGCCTTAACCACTCGGCCATCCTGGTAGAGCACTGTGTCAGTTTCTTAAGACAGACAGAGGAATATGTCAGTTCCTTAAGTTAAGTGGAGGAAGATGTCAGTTTCTTAAGATAGGTGACTTGGTTCAAGTCAAGCGTTTTATTAATAACCCCATTTGGTAAATTCAAATAATCTATTACCAGGAGTGGGGTTCGAACCCACGCAGACATACGTCCATTGGATCTTAAGTCGAACGCCTTAACCACTCGGCCATCCTGGTAGAGGACTGTGTCAGTTTCTTAAGACAGACAGAGGAATATGTCAGTTCCTTAAGTTAAGTAGAGGAATATGTCAGTTTCTTAAGATAGGTGACTTGGTTAAAGGCAAGTGTTTCTTTAATAATCTCTTTGGGCAAAGTTAAGTAATGTATTACCAGGAGTGGGGTTCGAACCCACGCAGACATACGTCCATTGGATCTTAAGTCCAACGCCTTAACCACTCGGCCATCCTGGTAGAGGACTGTGTCTGTTTCTTAAGACAAACAGAGGAATATCAGTTTGTTAAGATAAGTAGATGTTAAGATAGGTGACTTGGTTCAAGTCAAGCGTTTTATTATTAACCCCATTTGGTAAATTCAAATAATCTATTACCAGGAGTGGGGTTCGAACCCACGCAGACATACTTCCATTGGATCTTAAGTCCAACACCTTAACCACTCGGCCATCCTGGTAGAGGACTGTGTCAGTTTCTTAAGACAGACAGAGGAATATGTCAGTTCCTTAAGTTAAGTAGAGGAATATGTCAGTTTCTTAATATAGGTGACTTGGTTAAAGGCAAGTGTTTCTTTAATAATCTCTTTGGGCAAAGTTAAGTAATGTATTACCAGGAGTGGGGTTCGAACCCACGCAGACATACGTCCATTGGATCTTAAGTCCAACGCCTTAACCACTCGGCCATCCTGGTAGAGGACTGTGTCTGTTTCTTAAGACAAACAGAGGAATATCAGTTTGTTAAGATAAGTAGATGTTAAGATAGGTGACTTGGTTCAAGTCAAGCGTTTTATTATTAACCCCATTTGGTAAATTCAAATAATATATTACCAGGAGTGGGGTTCGAACACACGCAGACATACGTCCATTGGATCTTAAGTCCAACGCCTTAACCACTTGGCCATCCTGGTAGAGGACTGTGTCAGTTTCTTAAGACAGACAGAGGAATATGTCAGTTCCTTAAGTTAAGTGGAGGAAGATGTCAGTTTCTTAAGATAGGTGACTTGGTTCAAGTCAAGCGTTTCATTATTAAGGCAATTTGGTAAATTCAAGTAATGTATTACAAGGAGTGGGGTTCGAACCCACGCAGACATACGTCCATTGGATCTTAAGTCCAGCGCCTTAACCACTCGGCCATCCTGGTAGAGGACTGTGTCAGTTTCTTAAGACAGACAGAGGAATATGTCAGTTCCTTAAGTTAAGTGGAGGAAGATATCAGTTTCTTAAGATAGGTGACTTGGTTCAAGTCAAGCGTTTTATTATTAACCCCATTTGGTAGATTCAAATAATGTATTACCAGGAGTGGGGTTCGAACCCACGCAGACATACGTCCAATGGATCTTAAGTCCAACGGCTTAACCACTCGGCCATCCTGGTAGAGGACTGTGTCTGTTTCTTAAGAAAAACAGAGGAATATCAGTTTGTTAAGATAAGTAGATCTTAAGATAGGTGACTTGGTTCAAGTCAAGCGTTTCATTATTAAGGCAATTAAGTAAATTCAAGTAATGTATTACCAGGAGTGGGGTTCGAGGCCACGCAGACATACGTCCATTGGATCTTAAGTCCAACGCCTTAACCACTCGGCCATCCTGGTAGAGGACTGTGTCAGTTTCTTAAGACAGACAGAGGAATATGTCAGTTCCTTAAGTTAAGTGGAGGAAGATGTCAGTTTCTTAAGATAGGTGACTTGGTTCAAGTCAAGCGTTTTATTATTAACCCCATTTGGTAAATTCAAATAATCTATTACCAGGAGTGGGGTTCGAACCCACGCAGACATACGTCCATTGGATCTTAAGTCCAACGCCTTAACCAATCGGCCATCCTGGTAGAGGACTGTGTCAGTTTCTTAAGACAGACAGAGGAATATGTCAGTTCCTTAAGTTAAGTGGAGGAAGATGTCAGTTTCTTAAGATAGGTGACGTGGTTCAAGTCAAGCGTTTTATTATTAACCCCATTTGGTAAATTCAAATAATCTATTACCAGGAGTGGGGTTCGAACTCACGCAGACATACGTCCATTGGATCTTAAGTCCAACGCCTTAACCACTCGGCCATCCTGGTAGACGATTGTGTCTGTTTCTTAAGACACAAAGAGGAATATCAGTTTGTTAAGATAAGTAGAGTAATGTGTCAGTTTCTTAAGACAAGCAGAGGAATATGTAAGTTCCTTAAGATAAGTAGAGGAATATGTCAGTTCAAGTGTCTCTTTAATCTTTGGGCAAAGTCAAGAAATATATTACCAGGAGTGGTGTTCGAACCCACGCAGACATCTTAAGTCCAACTCCTTAACCACTCGGCCATCCTGGTAGAGGACTGTGTCTGTTTCTTAAGACAAACAGAGGAATATCAGTTTGTTAAGATAAGTAGATATTAAGATAGGTGACTTGGTTCAAGTCAAGCGTTTCATTATTAAGGCAATTTGGTAAATTCAAGTAATGTATTACCAGGAGTGGGGTTCGAACCCACGCAGACATACGTCAATTGGATCTTAAGTCAAACGCCTTAACCACTCGGCCATCCTGGTAGAGGACTGTGTCAGTTTCTTAAGACAGACAGGGGAATATGTCAGTTCCTTAAGTTAAGTGGAGGAAGATGTCAGTTTCTTAACACTTTAATCGCCGAAGACGCTGGAACACGTCATTCCCCGCCATGCTTATTCTGCCGATGACGCTGGACAGCGTCTTTGATATCAATATTTCAAAAATCTGTGATCGAAATCATATTTCTCCCCCGGAGACATTATATGTACTGGTGAGCCCCTGTCAACTCTAACGGTTCAAGAGCGCCATCTGGTGGCCGATCGGCGGATCGCCTAGGGAAGAAACAGGAAGTGGAAGCTGGTGCTCATTTCAATTTGGTCCGATCACTCGCTATAGGTCCCGGGACTCGAGCTCGACACAATGGATAGCAATCCGTTGCCAATAACTCGATAAACAACATGATTTGGACGTATATACTATTATACAACCTGGAAATGGATCGGGTATTTCTACATCCCATAATAGAAAAAATTCTGTTCCACGCTCATCTCCCAACGGCGAGAGGAAGCTACGGTGATTTTCAGCGTTATTTTTTAATGTCTCCTATACTAACTGCTCTAATGATCATATCACCCACACTAGATGAATGATATAACGTTGCCCACGGGAATTATAAACGACCCCCCGCCCATCCGGTCAACATCAGATCATACGTAGTAACTTCTAGAAGTACGTGCAGTTGAAATTTTTTATCTCGCGCCGATTGCTATCAAACTGTATACAATCATCAATATAATGCATTTAGGGCTATAAATCACATTCTGGAGAAAGCTGCAGAAAACGATAAAAACATACTTATACTTTAGACCGTATTTTAGTATGAATATGTGAATGAAAAAGTATAACGTTGCTACACCCTGAACAATAGATATAGGACTTTGAATGGGCCATGGTAATGTCAATTTAGCAATACAATTTAAAAAGTTATAGCCCTGCAAAGAAGGGGAACTTCTCCATGTTAAATAGGGCTGGCAAGGTATGGTAAATTATGAATTTAACCCCGGCGATCAAAGTGTTAAGATAGGTGACTTGGTTCAAGTCAAGTGTTTTATTATTAAGCCCATTTGGTAGATTCAAATAATGTATTACCAGGAGTGGGGTTCAAACCCACGCAGACATAAGTCCATTGGATCTTAAGTCCAACGCCTTAACTACTCGGCCATCCTGGTAGAGGACTGTGTCTGTTTCTTAAGACAAACAGAGGAATATCAGTTTGTTAAGATAAGTAGATCTTAAGATAGGTGACTTGGTTCAAGTCAAGCGTTTTATTATTAACACCATTTGGTAAATTCAAATAATCTATTACCAGGAGTGGGGTTCGAACCCACGCAGACATACGTCCATTGGATCTTAAGTCCAACGCCTTAACCACTCGGCCATCCTGGTAGAGGACCGTGTCAGTTTCTTAAGACAGACAGAGGAATATGTCAGTTCCTTAAGTTAAGTGGAGGAAGATGTCAGTTTCTTAAGATAGGTGAATTGGTTCAAGTCAAGTGTTTCTTTAATCTTTGGGCAAAGTCAAGAAATATATTACCAGGAGTGGGGTTCGAACCCACGCAGACATACGTCCATTGGATCTTAAGTCCAACGCCTTAACCACTCGGCCATCCTGGTAGAGGACTGTGTCAGTTTCTTAAGACAAACAGAGGAATATCAGTTTGTTAAGATAAGTAGTAGCTTGGTTCAAGTCAAGCGTTTCATTACTAAGGCAATTAAGTAAATTAAAGTAATGTATTACCAGGAGTGGGGTTCGAACCCACGCAGACATACATCCATTGGATCTTAAGTCCAACACCTTAACCACTCTGCCATCCTGGTAGAGGACTGTGTCTGTTTCTTAAGACAAACAGAGGAATATCAGTTTGTTAAGATAAGTAGATCTTAAGATAGGTGACTTGGTTCAAGTCAAGCGTTTCATTATTAAGGCAATTTGGTAAATTCAAGTAATGTATTACAAGGAGTGGGGTTCGAACCCACGCAGACATACATCCATTGGATCTTAAGTCCAACGCCTTAACCACTCGGCCATCCTGGTAGAGGACTGTGTCAGTTTCTTAAGACAGACAGAGGAATATGTCAGTTCCTTAAGTTAAGTGGAGGAAGATGTCAGTTTCTTAAGATAGGTGACTTGGTTCAAGTCAAGCGTTTTATTATTAACCCCATTTGGTAGATTCAAATAATGTATTACCAGGAGTGGGGTTCGAACCAACGCAGACATACGTCCAATGGATCTTAAGTCCAACGGCTTAACCACTCTGCCATCCTGGTAGAGGACTGTGTCTGTTTCTTAAGACAAAAAGAGGAATATCAGTTTGTTAAGATAAGTAGAGTAATGTGTCAGTTTCTTAAGACAAGCAGAGGAATATGTAATTTCCTTAAGATAAGTAGAGGAATATGTCAGTTTCTTAAGATAGGTGAATTGGTTCAAGTCAAGTGTTTCTTTAATCTTTGGGCAAAGTCAAGAAATATATTACCAGGAGTGGGGTTCGAACCCACACAGACATACGTCCATTGGATCTTAAGTCCAACGCCTTAACCACTCGGCCATCCTGGTAGAGGACTGTGTCTGTTTCTTAAGACAAACAGAGGAATATCAGTTTGTTAAGATAAGTAGTAGCTTGGTTCAAGTCAAGCGTTTCATTACTAAGGCAATTAAGTAAATTAAAGTAATGTATTACCAGGAGTGGGGTTCGAACCCACGCAGACAAAGGTCCATTGGATCTTAAGTCCAACGCCTTAACCACTCGGCCATCCTGGTAGAGGACGGTGTCAGTTTCTTAAGACAGACAGAGGAATATGTCAGTTCCTTAAGTTAAGTGGAGGAAGATGTCAGTTTCTTAAGATAGGTGACTTGGTTCAAGTCAAGCGTTTTATTATTAACCCCATTTGGCTTAACCACTCGGCCATCCTGGTAGAGGACTGTGTCAGTTTCTTAAGACAAGCAGAGGAATATGTAAGTTCCTTAAGATAAGTAGAGGAATATGTCGGTTTCTTAAGATAGGTGAATTGGTTCAAGTCAAGTGTCTCTTTAATCTTTGGGCAAAGTCAAGAAATATATTACCAGGAGAGGGGTTCGAACCCACGCAGACATCTTAAGTCCTACTCGGCCATCCTGGTAGAGGACTGCGTCTGTTTCTTAAGACAAACAGAGGAATATCAGTTTGTTAAGATAAGTAGATCTTAAGATAGGTGACTTGGTTCAAGTCAAGCGTTTTATTATTAACCCCATTTGGTAAATTCAAATAATCTATTACCAGGAGTGGGGTTCGAACCCACGCAGACATACGTCCATTGGATCTTAAGTCCAACGCCTTAACCACTCGGCCATCCTGGTAGACGATTGTGTCTGTTTCTTAAGACAAAAAGAGGAATATCAGTTTGTTAAGATAAGTAGAGTAATGTGTCAGTTTCTTAAGACAAGCAGAGGAATATGTAATTTCCTTAAGATAAGTAGAGGAATATGTCAGTTTCTTAAGATAGGTGAATTGGTTCAAGTCAAGTGTTTCTTTAATCTTTGGGCAAAGTCAAGAAATCTATTACCAGGAGTGGGGTTCGAACCCACGCAGACATACGTCCATTGGATCTTAAGTCGAACGCCTTAACCACTCGGCCATCCTGGTAGAGGACTGTGTCAGTTTCTTAAGACAGACAGAGGAATATGTCAGTTCCTTAAGTTAAGTAGAGGAAGATGTCAGTTTCTTAAGATAGGTGACTTGGTTCAAGTCAAGCGTTTCATTATTAAGGCAATTTGGTAAATTCAAGTAATGTATTACCAGGAGTGGGGTTCGAACCCACGCAGAAATACGTCCATTGGATCTTAAGTCCAACGCCTTAATCACTCGGCCATCCTGGTAGAGGACCGTGTCAGTTTCTTAAGACAGACAGAGGAATATGTCAGTTCCTTAAGTTAAGTGGAGGAAGATGTCAGTTTCTTAAGATAGGTGAATTGGTTCAAGTCAAGTGTTTCTTTAATCTTTGGGCAAAGTCAAGAAATATATTAACAGGAGTGGGGTTCGAACCCACGCAGACATACGTCCATTGGATCTTAAGTCCAACGCCTTAACCACTCGGCCATCCTGGTAGAGGACTGTGTCAGTTTCTTAAGACAAACAGAGGAATATCAGTTTGTTAAGATAAGTAGTAGCTTGGTTCAAGTCAAGCGTTTCATTACTAAGGCAATTAAGTAAATTAAAGTAATGTATTACCAGGAGTGGGGTTCGAACCCACGCAGACAAAGGTCCATTGGATCTTAAGTCCAACGCCTTAACCACTCGGCCATCCTGGTAGAGGACGGTGTCAGTTTCTTAAGACAGACAGAGGAATATGTCAGTTCCTTAAGTTAAGTGGAGGAAGATGTCAGTTTCTTAAGATAGGTGACTTGGTTCAAGTCAAGCGTTTTATTATTAACCCCATTTGGCTTAACCACTCGGCCATCCTGGTAGAGGACTGTGTAAGTTTCTTAAGACAAGCAGAGGAATATGTAAGTTCCTTAAGATAAGTAGAGGAATATGTCGGTTTCTTAAGATAGGTGAATTGGTTCAAGTCAAGTGTCTCTTTAATCTTTGGGCAAAGTCAAGAAATATATTACCAGGAGAGGGGTTCGAACCCACGCAGACATCTTAAGTCCAACGCCTTAACCACTCGGCCATCCTGGTAGAGGACTGCGTCTGTTTCTTAAGACAAACAGAGGAATATCAGTTTGTTAAGATAAGTAGATCTTAAGATAGGTGACTTGGTTCAAGTCAAGCGTTTTATTATTAACCCCATTTGGTAAATTCAAATAATCTATTACCAGGAGTGGGGTTCGAACCCACGCAGACATACGTCCATTGGATCTTAAGTCCAACGCCTTAACCACTCGGCCATCCTGGTAGACGATTGTGTCTGTTTCTTAAGACAAAAAGAGGAATATCAGTTTGTTAAGATAAGTAGAGTAATGTGTCAGTTTCTTAAGACAAGCAGAGGAATATGTAATTTCCTTAAGATAAGTAGAGGAATATGTCAGTTTCTTAAGATAGGTGAATTGGTTCAAGTCAAGTGTTTCTTTAATCTTTGGGCAAAGTCAAGAAATATATTACCAGGAGTGGGGTTCGAACCCACGCAGACATACATCCATTGGATCTTAAGTCCAACGCCTTAACCACTCGGCCATCCTGGTAGAGGACTGTGTCTGTTTCTTAAGACAAACAGATTGTTAAGATAAGTAGATCTTAAGATAGGTGACTTGGTTCAAGTCAAGCGTTTCATTACTAAGGCAATTTGGTAAATTCAAGTAATGTATTACCAGGAGTGGGGTTCGAACCCACGCAGACATACGTCCTTTGGATCTTAAGTCCAACGCCTTAACCACCGGCCATCCTGGTAGAGGACTGTGTCAGTTTCTTAAGACAAACAGAGGAATATCAGTTTGTTAAGATAAGTAGATCTTAAGATAGGTGACTTGGTTCAAGTCAAGCGTTTCATTAATAAGGCAATTTGGTAAATTCAAGTAACGTATTACCAGGAGTGGGGTTCGAACCCACGCAGACATACGTCCATTGGATCTTAAGTCCAACGCCTTAACCACTCGGCCATCCTGGTAGACGATTGTGTCTGTTTCTTAAGACAAGCAGAGGAATATGTAAGTTCCTTAAGATAAGTAGAGGAATATGTCAGTTTCATAAGATAGGTGAATTGGTTCAAGTCAAGTGTTTCTTTAATCTTTGGGCAAAGTCAAGTAATCTATTACCAGGAGTGGGGTTCGAACCCACGCAGACATACTTCCATTGGATCTTAAGTCCAACGCCTTAACCACTCGGCCATCCTGGTAGAGCACTGTGTCAGTTTCTTAAGACAGACAGAGGAATATGTCAGTTCCTTAAGTTAAGTGGAGGAAGATGTCAGTTTCTTAAGATAGGTGACTTGGTTCAAGTCAAGCGTTTTATTAATAACCCCATTTGGTAAATTCAAATAATCTATTACCAGGAGTGGGGTTCGAACCCACGCAGACATACGTCCATTGGATCTTAAGTCGAACGCCTTAACCACTCGGCCATCCTGGTAGAGGACTGTGTCAGTTTCTTAAGACAGACAGAGGAATATGTCAGTTCCTTAAGTTAAGTAGAGGAATATGTCAGTTTCTTAAGATAGGTGACTTGGTTAAAGGCAAGTGTTTCTTTAATAATCTCTTTGGGCAAAGTTAAGTAATGTATTACCAGGAGTGGGGTTCGAACCCACGCAGACATACGTCCATTGGATCTTAAGTCCAACGCCTTAACCACTCGGCCATCCTGGTAGAGGACTGTGTCTGTTTCTTAAGACAAACAGAGGAATATCAGTTTGTTAAGATAAGTAGATGTTAAGATAGGTGACTTGGTTCAAGTCAAGCGTTTTATTATTAACCCCATTTGGTAAATTCAAATAATCTATTACCAGGAGTGGGGTTCGAACCCACGCAGACATACTTCCATTGGATCTTAAGTCCAACACCTTAACCACTCGGCCATCCTGGTAGAGGACTGTGTCAGTTTCTTAAGACAGACAGAGGAATATGTCAGTTCCTTAAGTTAAGTAGAGGAATATGTCAGTTTCTTAATATAGGTGACTTGGTTAAAGGCAAGTGTTTCTTTAATAATCTCTTTGGGCAAAGTTAAGTAATGTATTACCAGGAGTGGGGTTCGAACCCACGCAGACATACGTCCATTGGATCTTAAGTCCAACGCCTTAACCACTCGGCCATCCTGGTAGAGGACTGTGTCTGTTTCTTAAGACAAACAGAGGAATATCAGTTTGTTAAGATAAGTAGATGTTAAGATAGGTGACTTGGTTCAAGTCAAGCGTTTTATTATTAACCCCATTTGGTAAATTCAAATAATATATTACCAGGAGTGGGGTTCGAACACACGCAGACATACGTCCATTGGATCTTAAGTCCAACGCCTTAACCACTTGGCCATCCTGGTAGAGGACTGTGTCAGTTTCTTAAGACAGACAGAGGAATATGTCAGTTCCTTAAGTTAAGTGGAGGAAGATGTCAGTTTCTTAAGATAGGTGACTTGGTTCAAGTCAAGCGTTTCATTATTAAGGCAATTTGGTAAATTCAAGTAATGTATTACAAGGAGTGGGGTTCGAACCCACGCAGACATACGTCCATTGGATCTTAAGTCCAGCGCCTTAACCACTCGGCCATCCTGGTAGAGGACTGTGTCAGTTTCTTAAGACAGACAGAGGAATATGTCAGTTCCTTAAGTTAAGTGGAGGAAGATATCAGTTTCTTAAGATAGGTGACTTGGTTCAAGTCAAGCGTTTTATTATTAACCCCATTTGGTAGATTCAAATAATGTATTACCAGGAGTGGGGTTCGAACCCACGCAGACATACGTCCAATGGATCTTAAGTCCAACGGCTTAACCACTCGGCCATCCTGGTAGAGGACTGTGTCTGTTTCTTAAGAAAAACAGAGGAATATCAGTTTGTTAAGATAAGTAGATCTTAAGATAGGTGACTTGGTTCAAGTCAAGCGTTTCATTATTAAGGCAATTAAGTAAATTCAAGTAATGTATTACCAGGAGTGGGGTTCGAGGCCACGCAGACATACGTCCATTGGATCTTAAGTCCAACGCCTTAACCACTCGGCCATCCTGGTAGAGGACTGTGTCAGTTTCTTAAGACAGACAGAGGAATATGTCAGTTCCTTAAGTTAAGTGGAGGAAGATGTCAGTTTCTTAAGATAGGTGACTTGGTTCAAGTCAAGCGTTTTATTATTAACCCCATTTGGTAAATTCAAATAATCTATTACCAGGAGTGGGGTTCGAACCCACGCAGACATACGTCCATTGGATCTTAAGTCCAACGCCTTAACCAATCGGCCATCCTGGTAGAGGACTGTGTCAGTTTCTTAAGACAGACAGAGGAATATGTCAGTTCCTTAAGTTAAGTGGAGGAAGATGTCAGTTTCTTAAGATAGGTGACGTGGTTCAAGTCAAGCGTTTTATTATTAACCCCATTTGGTAAATTCAAATAATCTATTACCAGGAGTGGGGTTCGAACTCACGCAGACATACGTCCATTGGATCTTAAGTCCAACGCCTTAACCACTCGGCCATCCTGGTAGACGATTGTGTCTGTTTCTTAAGACACAAAGAGGAATATCAGTTTGTTAAGATAAGTAGAGTAATGTGTCAGTTTCTTAAGACAAGCAGAGGAATATGTAAGTTCCTTAAGATAAGTAGAGGAATATGTCAGTTCAAGTGTCTCTTTAATCTTTGGGCAAAGTCAAGAAATATATTACCAGGAGTGGTGTTCGAACCCACGCAGACATCTTAAGTCCAACTCCTTAACCACTCGGCCATCCTGGTAGAGGACTGTGTCTGTTTCTTAAGACAAACAGAGGAATATCAGTTTGTTAAGATAAGTAGATATTAAGATAGGTGACTTGGTTCAAGTCAAGCGTTTCATTATTAAGGCAATTTGGTAAATTCAAGTAATGTATTACCAGGAGTGGGGTTCGAACCCACGCAGACATACGTCAATTGGATCTTAAGTCAAACGCCTTAACCACTCGGCCATCCTGGTAGAGGACTGTGTCAGTTTCTTAAGACAGACAGGGGAATATGTCAGTTCCTTAAGTTAAGTGGAGGAAGATGTCAGTTTCTTAACACTTTAATCGCCGAAGACGCTGGAACACGTCATTCCCCGCCATGCTTATTCTGCCGATGACGCTGGACAGCGTCTTTGATATCAATATTTCAAAAATCTGTGATCGAAATCATATTTCTCCCCCGGAGACATTATATGTACTGGTGAGCCCCTGTCAACTCTAACGGTTCAAGAGCGCCATCTGGTGGCCGATCGGCGGATCGCCTAGGGAAGAAACAGGAAGTGGAAGCTGGTGCTCATTTCAATTTGGTCCGATCACTCGCTATAGGTCCCGGGACTCGAGCTCGACACAATGGATAGCAATCCGTTGCCAATAACTCGATAAACAACATGATTTGGACGTATATACTATTATACAACCTGGAAATGGATCGGGTATTTCTACATCCCATAATAGAAAAAATTCTGTTCCACGCTCATCTCCCAACGGCGAGAGGAAGCTACGGTGATTTTCAGCGTTATTTTTTAATGTCTCCTATACTAACTGCTCTAATGATCATATCACCCACACTAGATGAATGATATAACGTTGCCCACGGGAATTATAAACGACCCCCCGCCCATCCGGTCAACATCAGATCATACGTAGTAACTTCTAGAAGTACGTGCAGTTGAAATTTTTTATCTCGCGCCGATTGCTATCAAACTGTATACAATCATCAATATAATGCATTTAGGGCTATAAATCACATTCTGGAGAAAGCTGCAGAAAACGATAAAAACATACTTATACTTTAGACCGTATTTTAGTATGAATATGTGAATGAAAAAGTATAACGTTGCTACACCCTGAACAATAGATATAGGACTTTGAATGGGCCATGGTAATGTCAATTTAGCAATACAATTTAAAAAGTTATAGCCCTGCAAAGAAGGGGAACTTCTCCATGTTAAATAGGGCTGGCAAGGTATGGTAAATTATGAATTTAACCCCGGCGATCAAAGTGTTAAGATAGGTGACTTGGTTCAAGTCAAGTGTTTTATTATTAAGCCCATTTGGTAGATTCAAATAATGTATTACCAGGAGTGGGGTTCAAACCCACGCAGACATAAGTCCATTGGATCTTAAGTCCAACGCCTTAACTACTCGGCCATCCTGGTAGAGGACTGTGTCTGTTTCTTAAGACAAACAGAGGAATATCAGTTTGTTAAGATAAGTAGATCTTAAGATAGGTGACTTGGTTCAAGTCAAGCGTTTTATTATTAACACCATTTGGTAAATTCAAATAATCTATTACCAGGAGTGGGGTTCGAACCCACGCAGACATACGTCCATTGGATCTTAAGTCCAACGCCTTAACCACTCGGCCATCCTGGTAGAGGACCGTGTCAGTTTCTTAAGACAGACAGAGGAATATGTCAGTTCCTTAAGTTAAGTGGAGGAAGATGTCAGTTTCTTAAGATAGGTGAATTGGTTCAAGTCAAGTGTTTCTTTAATCTTTGGGCAAAGTCAAGAAATATATTACCAGGAGTGGGGTTCGAACCCACGCAGACATACGTCCATTGGATCTTAAGTCCAACGCCTTCACCACTCGGCCATCCTGGTAGAGGACTGTGTCAGTTTCTTAAGACAAACAGAGGAATATCAGTTTGTTAAGATAAGTAGTAGCTTGGTTCAAGTCAAGCGTTTCATTACTAAGGCAATTAAGTAAATTAAAGTAATGTATTACCAGGAGTGGGGTTCGAACCCACGCAGACATACATCCATTGGATCTTAAGTCCAACACCTTAACCACTCTGCCATCCTGGTAGAGGACTGTGTCTGTTTCTTAAGACAAACAGAGGAATATCAGTTTGTTAAGATAAGTAGATCTTAAGATAGGTGACTTGGTTCAAGTCAAGCGTTTCATTATTAAGGCAATTTGGTAAATTCAAGTAATGTATTACAAGGAGTGGGGTTCGAACCCACGCAGACATACATCCATTGGATCTTAAGTCCAACGCCTTAACCACTCGGCCATCCTGGTAGAGGACTGTGTCAGTTTCTTAAGACAGACAGAGGAATATGTCAGTTCCTTAAGTTAAGTGGAGGAAGATGTCAGTTTCTTAAGATAGGTGACTTGGTTCAAGTCAAGCGTTTTATTATTAACCCCATTTGGTAGATTCAAATAATGTATTACCAGGAGTGGGGTTCGAACCAACGCAGACATACGTCCAATGGATCTTAAGTCCAACGGCTTAACCACTCTGCCATCCTGGTAGAGGACTGTGTCTGTTTCTTAAGACAAAAAGAGGAATATCAGTTTGTTAAGATAAGTAGAGTAATGTGTCAGTTTCTTAAGACAAGCAGAGGAATATGTAATTTCCTTAAGATAAGTAGAGGAATATGTCAGTTTCTTAAGATAGGTGAATTGGTTCAAGTCAAGTGTTTCTTTAATCTTTGGGCAAAGTCAAGAAATATATTACCAGGAGTGGGGTTCGAACCCACACAGACATACGTCCATTGGATCTTAAGTCCAACGCCTTAACCACTCGGCCATCCTGGTAGAGGACTGTGTCTGTTTCTTAAGACAAACAGAGGAATATCAGTTTGTTAAGATAAGTAGATCTTAAGATAGGTGACTTGGTTCAAGTCAAGCGTTTCATTATTAAGGCAATTAAGTAAATTCAAGTAATGTATTACCAGGAGTGGGATTCGAGCCCACGCAGACATACGTCCATTGGATCTTAAGTCGAACGCCTTAACCACTCGGCCATCCTGGTAGAGGACTGTGTCAGTTTCTTAAGACAGACAGAGGAATATGTCAGTTCCTTAAGTTAAGTAGAGGAATATGTCAGTTTCTTAAGATAGGTGACTTGGTTAAAGGCAAGTGTTTCTTTAATAATCTCTTTGGGCAAAGTTAAGTAATGTATTACCAGGAGTGGGGTTCGAACCCACGCAGACATACGTCCATTGGATCTTAAGTCCAACGCCTTAACCACTCGGCCATCCTGGTAGAGGACTGTGTCTGTTTCTTAAGACAAACAGAGGAATATCAGTTTGTTAAGATAAGTAGATGTTAAGATAGGTGACTTGGTTCAAGTCAAGCGTTTTATTATTAACCCCATTTGGTAAATTCAAATAATCTATTACCAGCAGTGGGGTTCGAACCCACGCAGACATACTTCCATTGGATCTTAAGTCCAACACCTTAACCACTCGGCCATCCTGGTAGAGGACTGTGTCAGTTTCTTAAGACAGACAGAGGAATATGTCAGTTCCTTAAGTTAAGTAGAGGAATATGTCAGTTTCTTACCCATTTGGTAAATTCAAATAATCTATTACCAGGAGTGGGGTTCGAACCCACGCAGACATACGTCCATTGGATCTTAAGTCCAACGCCTTAACCAATCGGCCATCCTGGTAGAGGACTGTGTCAGTTTCTTAAGACAGACAGAGGAATATGTCAGTTCCTTAAGTTAAGTGGAGGAAGATGTCAGTTTCTTAAGATAGGTGACGTGGTTCAAGAGGACTGTGTCTGTTTCTTAAGACAAACAGAGGAATATCAGTTTGTTAAGATAAGTAGATATTAAGATAGGTGACTTGGTTCAAGTCAAGCGTTTCATTATTAAGGCAATTTGGTAAATTCAAGTAATGTATTACCAGGAGTGGGGTTCGAACCCACGCAGACATACGTCAATTGGATCTTAAGTCAAACGCCTTAACCACTCGGCCATCCTGGTAGAGGACTGTGTCAGTTTCTTAAGACAGACAGGGGAATATGTCAGTTCCTTAAGTTAAGTGGAGGAAGATGACAGTTTCTTAACACTTTAATCGCCGAAGACGCTGGAACACGTCATTCCCCGCCATGCTTATTCTGCCGATGACGCTGGACAGCGTCTTTGATATCAATATTTCAAAAATCTGTGATCGAAATCATATTTCTCCCCCGGAGACATTATATGTACTGGTGAGCCCCTGTCAACTCTAACGGTTCAAGAGCGCCATCTGGTGGCCGATCGGCGGATCGCCTAGGGAAGAAACAGGAAGTGGAAGCTGGTGCTCATTTCAATTTGGTCCGATCACTCGCTATAGGTCCCGGGACTCGAGCTCGACACAATGGATAGCAATCCGTTGCCAATAACTCGATAAACAACATGATTTGGACGTATATACTATTATACAACCTGGAAATGGATCGGGTATTTCTACATCCCATAATAGAAAAAATTCTGTTCCACGCTCATCTCCCAACGGCGAGAGGAAGCTACGGTGATTTTCAGCGTTATTTTTTAATGTCTCCTATACTAACTGCTCTAATGATCATATCACCCACACTAGATGAATGATATAACATTGCCCACGGGAATTATAAACGACCCCCCGCCCATCCGGTCAACATCAGATCATACGTAGTAACTTCTAGAAGTACGTGCAGTTGAAATTTTTTATCTCGCGCCGATTGCTATCAAACTGTATACAATCATCAATATAATGCATTTAGGGCTATAAATCACATTCTGGAGAAAGCTGCAGAAAACGATAAAAACATACTTATACTTTAGACCGTATTTTAGTATGAATATGTGAATGAAAAAGTATAACGTTGCTACACCCTGAACAATAGATATAGGACTTTGAATGGGCCATGGTAATGTCAATTTAGCAATACAATTTAAAAAGTTATAGCCCTGCAAAGAAGGGGAACTTCTCCATGTTAAATAGGGCTGGCAAGGTATGGTAAATTATGAATTTAACCCCGGCGATCAAAGTGTTAAGATAGGTGACTTGGTTCAAGTCAAGTGTTTTATTATTAAGCCCATTTGGTAGATTCAAATAATGTATTACCAGGAGTGGGGTTCAAACCCACGCAGACATAAGTCCATTGGATCTTAAGTCCAACGCCTTAACTACTCGGCCATCCTGGTAGAGGACTGTGTCTGTTTCTTAAGACAAACAGAGGAATATCAGTTTGTTAAGATAAGTAGATCTTAAGATAGGTGACTTGGTTCAAGTCAAGCGTTTTATTATTAACACCATTTGGTAAATTCAAATAATCTATTACCAGGAGTGGGGTTCGAACCCACGCAGACATACGTCCATTGGATCTTAAGTCCAACGCCTTAACCACTCGGCCATCCTGGTAGAGGATTGTGTCAGTTTCTTAAGACAGACAGAGGAATATGTCAGTTCCTTAAGTTAAGTGGAGGAAGATGTCAGTTTCTTAAGATAGGTGAATTGGTTCAAGTCAAGTGTTTCTTTAATCTTTGGGCAAAGTCAAGAAATATATTACCAGGAGTGGGGTTCGAACCCACGCAGACATACGTCCATTGGATCTTAAGTCCAACGCCTTAACCACTCGGCCATCCTGGTAGAGGACTGTGTCAGTTTCTTAAGACAAACAGAGGAATATCAGTTTGTTAAGATAAGTAGTAGCTTGGTTCAAGTCAAGCGTTTCATTACTAAGGCAATTAAGTAAATTAAAGTAATGTATTACCAGGAGTGGGGTTCGAACCCACACAGACATAGGTCCATTGGATCTTAAGTCAAACGCCTTAACCACTCGGCCATCCTGGTAGAGGACTGTGTCAGTTTCTTAAGACAGACAGAGGAATATGTCAGTTCCTTAAGTTAAGTGGAGGAAGATGTCAGTTTCTTAAGATAGGTGACTTGGTTCAAGTCAAGCGTTTTATTATTAACCCCATTTGGTAAATTCAAATAATATATTACCAGGAGTGGGGTTCGAACCCACGCAGACATACGTCCATTGGATCTTAAGTCCAACGCCTTAACCAATCGGCCATCCTGGTAGAGGACTGTGTCAGTTTCTTAAGACAGACAGAGGAATATGTCAGTTCCTTAAGTTAAGTGGAGGAAGATGTCAGTTTCTTAAGATAGGTGACGTGGTTCAAGAGGACTGTGTCTGTTTCTTAAGACAAACAGAGGAATATCAGTTTGTTAAGATAAGTAGATATTAAGATAGGTGACTTGGTTCAAGTCAAGCGTTTCATTATTAAGGCAATTTGGTAAATTCAAGTAATGTATTACCAGGAGTGGGGTTCGAACCCACGCAGACATACGTCAATTGGATCTTAAGTCAAACGCCTTAACCACTCGGCCATCCTGGTAGAGGACTGTGTCAGTTTCTTAAGACAGACAGGGGAATATGTCAGTTCCTTAAGTTAAGTGGAGGAAGATGACAGTTTCTTAACACTTTAATCGCCGAAGACGCTGGAACACGTCATTCCCCGCCATGCTTATTCTGCCGATGACGCTGGACAGCGTCTTTGATATCAATATTTCAAAAATCTGTGATCGAAATCATATTTCTCCCCCGGAGACATTATATGTACTGGTGAGCCCCTGTCAACTCTAACGGTTCAAGAGCGCCATCTGGTGGCCGATCGGCGGATCGCCTAGGGAAGAAACAGGAAGTGGAAGCTGGTGCTCATTTCAATTTGGTCCGATCACTCGCTATAGGTCCCGGGACTCGAGCTCGACACAATGGATAGCAATCCGTTGCCAATAACTCGATAAACAACATGATTTGGACGTATATACTATTATACAACCTGGAAATGGATCGGGTATTTCTACATCCCATAATAGAAAAAATTCTGTTCCACGCTCATCTCCCAACGGCGAGAGGAAGCTACGGTGATTTTCAGCGTTATTTTTTAATGTCTCCTATACTAACTGCTCTAATGATCATATCACCCACACTAGATGAATGATATAACGTTGCCCACGGGAATTATAAACGACCCCCCGCCCATCCGGTCAACATCAGATCATACGTAGTAACTTCTAGAAGTACGTGCAGTTGAAATTTTTTATCTCGCGCCGATTGCTATCAAACTGTATACAATCATCAATATAATGCATTTAGGGCTATAAATCACATTCTGGAGAAAGCTGCAGAAAACGATAAAAACATACTTATACTTTAGACCGTATTTTAGTATGAATATGTGAATGAAAAAGTATAACGTTGCTACACCCTGAACAATAGATATAGGACTTTGAATGGGCCATGGTAATGTCAATTTAGCAATACAATTTAAAAAGTTATAGCCCTGCAAAGAAGGGGAACTTCTCCATGTTAAATAGGGCTGGCAAGGTATGGTAAATTATGAATTTAACCCCGGCGATCAAAGTGTTAAGATAGGTGACTTGGTTCAAGTCAAGTGTTTTATTATTAAGCCCATTTGGTAGATTCAAATAATGTATTACCAGGAGTGGGGTTCAAACCCACGCAGACATAAGTCCATTGGATCTTAAGTCCAACGCCTTAACTACTCGGCCATCCTGGTAGAGGACTGTGTCTGTTTCTTAAGACAAACAGAGGAATATCAGTTTGTTAAGATAAGTAGATCTTAAGATAGGTGACTTGGTTCAAGTCAAGCGTTTTATTATTAACACCATTTGGTAAATTCAAATAATCTATTACCAGGAGTGGGGTTCGAACCCACGCAGACATACGTCCATTGGATCTTAAGTCCAACGCCTTAACCACTCGGCCATCCTGGTAGAGGATTGTGTCAGTTTCTTAAGACAGACAGAGGAATATGTCAGTTCCTTAAGTTAAGTGGAGGAAGATGTCAGTTTCTTAAGATAGGTGAATTGGTTCAAGTCAAGTGTTTCTTTAATCTTTGGGCAAAGTCAAGAAATATATTACCAGGAGTGGGGTTCGAACCCACGCAGACATACGTCCATTGGATCTTAAGTCCAACGCCTTAACCACTCGGCCATCCTGGTAGAGGACTGTGTCAGTTTCTTAAGACAAACAGAGGAATATCAGTTTGTTAAGATAAGTAGTAGCTTGGTTCAAGTCAAGCGTTTCATTACTAAGGCAATTAAGTAAATTAAAGTAATGTATTACCAGGAGTGGGGTTCGAACCCACACAGACATAGGTCCATTGGATCTTAAGTCAAACGCCTTAACCACTCGGCCATCCTGGTAGAGGACTGTGTCAGTTTCTTAAGACAGACAGAGGAATATGTCAGTTCCTTAAGTTAAGTGGAGGAAGATGTCAGTTTCTTAAGATAGGTGACTTGGTTCAAGTCAAGCGTTTTATTATTAACCCCATTTGGTAAATTCAAATAATATATTACCAGGAGTGGGGTTCGAACCCACGAAGACATACGTCCATTGGATTTTAAGTCCAACGCCTTAACCACTCGGCCATCCTGGTAGACGATTGTGTCTGTTTCTTAAGACACAAAGAGGAATATCAGTTTGTTAAGATAAGTAGAGTAATGTGTCAGTTTCTTAAGACAAGCAGAGGAATATGTAAGTTCCTTAAGATAAGTAGAGGAATATGTCAGTTTCTTAAGATAGGTGAATTGGTTCAAGTCAAGTGTCTCTTTAATCTTTGGGCAAAGTCAAGAAATATATTACCAGGAGTGGGGTTCGAACCCACGCAGACATACATCCATTGGATCTTAAGTCCAACACCTTAACCACTCGGCCATCCTGGTAGAGGACTGTGTCTGTTTCTTAAGACAAACAGAGGAATATCAGTTTGTTAAGATAAGTAGATCTTAAGATAGGTGACTTGGTTCAAGTCAAGCGTTTCATTATTAAGGCAATTTGGTAAATTCAAGTAATGTATTACAAGGAGTGGGGTTCGAACCCACGCAGACATACGTCCATTGGATCTTAAGTCCAACGCCTTAACCACTCGGCCATCCTGGTTGAGGACTGTGTCAGTTTCTTAAGACAGACAGAGGAATATGTCAGTTCCTTAAGTTAAGTGGAGGAAGATGTCAGTTTCTTAAGATAGGTGACTTGGTTCAAGTCAAGCGTTTTATTATTAACCCCATTTGGTAGATTCAAATAATGTATTACCAGGAGTGGGGTTCGAACCAACGCAGACATACGTCCAATGGATCTTAAGTCCAACGGCTTAACCACTCTGCCATCCTGGTAGAGGACTGTGTCTGTTTCTTAAGACAAAAAGAGGAATATCAGTTTGTTAAGATAAGTAGAGTAATGTGTCAGTTTCTTAAGACAAGCAGAGGAATATGTAATTTCCTTAAGATAAGTAGAGGAATATGTCAGTTTCTTAAGATAGGTGAATTGGTTCAAGTCAAGTGTTTCTTTAATCTTTGGGCAAAGTCAAGAAATATATTACCAGGATTGGGGTTCGAACCCACACAGACATACGTCCATTGGATCTTAAGTCCAACGCCTTAACCACTCGGCCATCCTGGTAGAGGACTGTGTCTGTTTCTTAAGACAAACAGAGGAATATCAGTTTGTTAAGATAAGTAGATCTTAAGATAGGTGACTTGGTTCAAGTCAAGCGTTTCATTATTAAGGCAATTTGGTAAATTCAAGTAATGTATTACCAGGAGTGGGGTTCGAACCCACGCAGACATACATCCATTGGATCTTAAGTCCAACGCCTTAACCACTCGGCCATCCTGGTAGAGGACTGTGTCAGTTTCTTAAGACAGACAGAGGAATATGTCAGTTCCTTAAGTTAAGTGGAGGAAGATGTCAGTTTCTTAACACTTTAATCGCCGAAGACGCTGGAACACGTCATTCCCCGCCATGCTTATTCTGCCGATGACGCTGGACAGCGTCTTTGATGTCAATATTTCAAAAATCTGTGATCGAAATCATATTTCTCCCCCGGAGACATTATATGTACTGGTGAGCCCCTGTCAACTCTCTAACGGTTCAAGAGCGCCATCTGGTGGCCGATCGGCGGATCGCCTAGGGAAGAAACAGGAAGTGGAAGCTGGTGCTCATTTCAATTTGGTCCGATCACTCGCTATAGGTCCCGGGACTCGAGCTCGACACAATGGATAGCGATCCGTTGCCAATAACTCGATAAACAACATGATTTGGACGTATATACTATTATACAACCTGGAAATGGATCGGGTATTTCTACATCCCATAATAGAAAAAATTCTGTTCCACGCTCATCTCCCAACGGCGAGAGGAAGCGACTGTGATTTTCAGCGTTATTTTTTAATGTCTCCTATACTAACTGCTCTAATGATCATATCACCCACACTAGATGAATGATATAACGTTGCCCACGGGAATTATAAACGACCCCCCGCCCATCCGGTCAACATCAGATCATACGTAGTAACTTCTAGAAGTACGTGCAGTTGACATTTTTTATCTCGCGCCGATTGCTATCAAACTGTATACAATCATCAATATAATGCATTTAGGGCTATAAATCACATTCTGGAGAAAGCTGCAGAAAACGATAAAAACATTATACACTTATACTTTAGACCGTATTTTAGTATGAATATGTGAATGAAAAAGTATAACGTTGCTACACCCTGAACAATAGATATAGGACTTTGAATGGGCCATGGTAATGTCAATTTAGCAATACAATTTAAAAAGTTATAGCCCTGCAAAGAAGGGGAACTTCTCCATGTTAAATAGGGCTGGCAAGGGATGGTAAATTATGAATTTAACCCCGGCGATCAAAGTGTTAAGATAGGTGACTTGACAGGCGGTTAGGTGGTCGAGCGGAGATTGCGTTCGTCACCAGCCTCGGAGCTGTGAGCTTGGTTCGCCTGTTCGAATCCAGCTCACAGCTCCGGGGTTGTCACCAGCTTGGCTGGCCGCCTGCACTGATACAATTGGCTGTATCAGAGGGTGGGAGAAGCTGGCGGGGTGGGTCCGGTAGAGGACTGTGTCAGTTTCTTAAGACAAACAGAGGAATATCAGTTTGTTAAGATAAGTAGTAGCTTGGTTCAAGTCAAGCGTTTCATTACTAAGGCAATTAAGTAAATTAAAGTAATGTATTACCAGGAGTGGGGTTCGAACCCACGCAGACAAAGGTCCATTGGATCTTAAGTCAAACGCCTTAACCACTCGGCCATCCTGGTAGAGGACTGTGTCTGTTTCTTAAGACAAGCAGAGGAATATGTAAGTTCCTTAAGATAAGTAGAGGAATATGTCAGTTTCATAAGATAGGTGAATTGGTTCAAGTCAAGTGTTTCTTTAATCTTTGGGCAAAGTCAAGTAATCTATTACCAGGAGTGGGGTTCGAACCCACGCAGACATACTTCCATTGGATCTTAAGTCCAACGCCTTAACCACTCGGCCATCCTGGTAGAGCACTGTGTCAGTTTCTTAAGACAGACAGAGGAATATGTCAGTTCCTTAAGTTAAGTGGAGGAAGATGTCAGTTTCTTAAGATAGGTGACTTGGTTCAAGTCAAGCGTTTTATTATTAACCCCATTTGGCTTAACCACTCGGCCATCCTGGTAGAGGACTGTGTCAGTTTCTTAAGACAAGCAGAGGAATATGTAAGTTCCTTAAGATAAGTAGAGGAATATGTCGGTTTCTTAAGATAGGTGAATTGGTTCAAGTCAAGTGTCTCTTTAATCTTTGGGCAAAGTCAAGAAATATATTACCAGGAGTGGGGTTCGAACCCACGCAGACATCTTAAGTCCAACGCCTTAACCACTCGGCCATCCTGGTAGAGGACTGCGTCTGTTTCTTAAGACAAACAGAGGAATATCAGTTTGTTAAGATAAGTAGATCTTAAGATAGGTGACTTGGTTCAAGTCAAGCGTTTTATTATTAACCCCATTTGGTAAATTCAAATAATATATTACCAGGAGTGGGGTTCGAACCCACGCAGACATACGTCCATTGGATCTTAAGTCCAACGCCTTAACCACTCGGCCATCCTGGTAGAGGACTGTGTCGGTTTCTTAAGACAAGCAGAGGAATATGTAATTTCCTTAAGATAAGTAGAGGAATATGTCAGTTTCTTAAGATAGGTGAATTGGTTCAAGTCAAGTGTTTCTTTAATCTTTGGGCAAAGTCAAGAAATATATTACCAGGAGTGGGGTTCGAACCCACGCAGACATAGATCCATTGGATCTTAAGTCCAACGCCTTAACCACTCGGCCATCCTGGTAGAGGACTGTGTCTGTTTCTTAAGACAAACAGATTGTTAAGATAAGTAGATCTTAAGATAGGTGACTTGGTTCAAGTCAAGCGTTTCATTACTAAGGCAATTTGGTAAATTCAAGTAATGTATTACCAGGAGTGGGGTTCGAACCCACGCAGACATACGTCCTTTGGATCTTAAGTCCAACGCCTTAACCACTCGGCCATCCTGGTAGAGCACTGTGTCAGTTTCTTAAGACAGACAGAGGAATATGTCAGTTCCTTAAGTTAAGTGGAGGAAGATGTCAGTTTCTTAAGATAGGTGACTTGGTTCAAGTCAAGCGTTTCATTAATAAGGCAATTTGGTAAATTCAAATAATCTATTACCAGGAGTGGGGTTCGAACCCACGCAGACATACGTCCATTGGATCTTAAGTCCAACGCCTTAACCACTCGGCCATCCTGGTAGAGGACTGTGTCTGTTTCTTAAGACAGACAGAGGAATATGTCAGTTCCTTAAGTTAAGTAGAGGAATATGTCAGTTTCTTAAGATAGGTGACTTGGTTAAAGGCAAGTGTTTCTTTAATAATCTCTTTGGGCAAAGTTAAGTAATGTATTACCAGGAGTGGGGTTCGAACCCACGCAGACATACGTCCATTGGATCTTAAGTCCAACGCCTTAACCACTCGGCCATCCTGGTAGAGGACTGTGTCTGTTTCTTAAGACAAACAGAGGAATATCAGTTTGTTAAGATAAGTAGATGTTAAGATAGGTGACTTGGTTCAAGTCAAGCGTTTTATTATTAACCCCATTTGGTAAATTCAAATAATCTATTACCAGGAGTGGGGTTCGAACCCACGCAGACATACTTCCATTGGATCTTAAGTCCAACACCTTAACCACTCGGCCATCCTGGTAGAGGACTGTGTCAGTTTCTTAAGACAGACAGAGGAATATGTCAGTTCCTTAAGTTAAGTAGAGGAATATGTCAGTTTCTTAATATAGGTGACTTGGTTAAAGGCAAGTGTTTCTTTAATAATCTCTTTGGGCAAAGTTAAGTAATGTATTACCAGGAGTGGGGTTCGAACCCACGCAGACATACGTCCATTGGATCTTAAGTCCAACGCCTTAACCACTCGGCCATCCTGGTAGAGGACTGTGTCTGTTTCTTAAGACAAACAGAGGAATATCAGTTTGTTAAGATAAGTAGATGTTAAGATAGGTGACTTGGTTCAAGTCAAGCGTTTTATTATTAACCCCATTTGGTAAATTCAAATAATCTATTACCAGGAGTGGGGTTCGAACCCACGCAGACATACTTCCATTGGATCTTAAGTCCAACACCTTAACCACTCGGCCATCCTGGTAGAGGACTGTGTCAGTTTCTTAAGACAGACAGAGGAATATGTCAGTTCCTTAAGTTAAGTAGAGGAATATGTCAGTTTCTTAATATAGGTGACTTGGTTAAAGGCAAGTGTTTCTTTAATAATCTCTTTGGGCAAAGTTAAGTAATGTATTACCAGGAGTGGGGTTCGAACCCACGCAGACATACGTCCATTGGATTTTAAGTCCAACGCCTTAACCACTCGGCCATCCTGGTAGAGGACTGTGTCTGTTTCTTAAGACAAACAGAGGAATATCAGTTTGTTAAGATAAGTAGATGTTAAGATAGGTGACTTGGTTCAAGTCAAGCGTTTTATTATTAACCCCATTTGGTAAATTCAAATAATCTATTACCAGGAGTGGGGTTCGAACTCACGCAGACATACTTCCATTGGATCTTAAGTCCAACACCTTAACCACTCGGCCATCCTGGTAGACGATTGTGTCTGTTTCTTAAGACAAAAAGAGGAATATCAGTTTGTTAAGATAAGTAGAGTAATGTGTCAGTTTCTTAAGACAAGCAGAGGAATATGTAAGTTCCTTAAGATAAGTAGAGGAATATGTCAGTTTCTTAAGATAGGTGAATTGGTTCAAGTCAAGTGTTTCTTTAATCTTTGGGCAAAGTCAAGAAATATATTACCAGGAGTGGGGTTCGAACCCACGCAGACATACGTCCATTGGATCTTAAGTCCAACGCCTTAACCACTCGGCCATCCTGGTAGACGATTGTGTCTGTTTCTTAAGACAAGCAGAGGAATATGTAAGTTCCTTAAGATAAGTAGAGGAATATGTCAGTTTCATAAGATAGGTGAATTGGTTCAAGTCAAGTGTTTCTTTAATCTTTGGGCAAAGTCAAGTAATCTATTACCAGGAGTGGGGTTCGAACCCACGCAGACATACTTCCATTGGATCTTAAGTCCAACGCCTTAACCACTCGGCCATCCTGGTAGAGCACTGTGTCAGTTTCTTAAGACAGACAGAGGAATATGTCAGTTCCTTAAGTTAAGTAGAGGAAGATGTCAGTTTCTTAAGATAGGTGACTTGGTTCAAGTCAAGCGTTTTATTAATAACCCCATTTGGTAAATTCAAATAATCTATTACCAGGAGTGGGGTTCGAACCCACGCAGACATACGTCCATTGGATCTTAAGTCGAACGCCTTAACCACTCGGCCATCCTGGTAGAGGACTGTGTCAGTTTCTTAAGACAGACAGAGGAATATGTCAGTTCCTTAAGTTAAGTAGAGGAATATGTCAGTTTCTTAAGATAGGTGACTTGGTTAAAGGCAAGTGTTTCTTTAATAATCTCTTTGGGCAAAGTTAAGTAATGTATTACCAGGAGTGGGGTTCGAACCCACGCAGACATACGTCCATTGGATCTTAAGTCCAACGCCTTAACCACTCGGCCATCCTGGTAGAGGACTGTGTCTGTTTCTTAAGACAAACAGAGGAATATCAGTTTGTTAAGATAAGTAGATGTTAAGATAGGTGACTTGGTTCAAGTCAAGCGTTTTATTACTAACCCCATTTGGTACATTCAAATAATCTATTACCAGGAGTGGGGTTCGAACCCACGCAGACATACTTCCATTGGATCTTAAGTCCAACACCTTAACCACTCGGCCATCCTGGTAGAGGACTGTGTCAGTTTCTTAAGACAGACAGAGGAATATGTCAGTTCCTTAAGTTAAGTAGAGGAATATGTCAGTTTCTTAATATAGGTGACTTGGTTAAAGGCAAGTGTTTCTTTAATAATCTCTTTGGGCAAAGTTAAGTAATGTATTACCAGGAGTGGGGTTCGAACCCACGCAGACATACGTCCATTGGATCTTAAGTCCAACGCCTTAACCACTCGGCCATCCTGGTAGAGGACTGTGTCTGTTTCTTAAGACAAACAGAGGAATATCAGTTTGTTAAGATAAGTAGATGTTAAGATAGGTGACTTGGTTCAAGTCAAGCGTTTTATTATTAACCCCATTTGGTAAATTCAAATAATCTATTACCAGGAGTGGGGTTCGAACCCACGCAGACATACTTCCATTGGATCTTAAGTCCAACACCTTAACCACTCGGCCATCCTGGTAGACGATTGTGTCTGTTTCTTAAGACAAAAAGAGGAATATCAGTTTGTTAAGATAAGTAGAGTAATGTGTCAGTTTCTTAAGACAAGCAGAGGAATATGTAAGTTCCTTAAGATAAGTAGAGGAATATGTCAGTTTCTTAAGATAGGTGAATTGGTTCAAGTCAAGTGTTTCTTTAATCTTTGGGCAAAGTCAAGAAATATATTACCAGGAGTGGGGTTCGAACCCACGCAGACATACGTCCATTGGATCTTAAGTCCAACGCCTTAACCACTCGGCCATCCTGGTAGACGATTGTGTCTGTTTCTTAAGACAAGCAGAGGAATATGTAAGTTCCTTAAGATAAGTAGAGGAATATGTCAGTTTCATAAGATAGGTGAATTGGTTCAAGTCAAGTGTTTCTTTAATCTTTGGGCAAAGTCAAGTAATCTATTACCAGGAGTGGGGTTCGAACCCACGCAGACATACTTCCATTGGATCTTAAGTCCAACGCCTTAACCACTCGGCCATCCTGGTAGAGCACTGTGTCAGTTTCTTAAGACAGACAGAGGAATATGTCAGTTCCTTAAGTTAAGTGGAGGAAGATGTCAGTTTCTTAATATAGGTGACTTGGTTAAAGGCAAGTGTTTCTTTAATAATCTCTTTGGGCAAAGTTAAGTAATGTATTACCAGGAGTGGGGTTCGAACCCACGCAGACATACGTCCATTGGATCTTAAGTCCAACGCCTTAACCACTCGGCCATCCTGGTAGAGGACTGTGTCTGTTTCTTAAGACAAACAGAGGAATATCAGTTTGTTAAGATAAGTAGATCTTAAGATAGGTGACTTGGTTCAAGTCAAGCGTTTTATTATTAACCCCATTTGTTAAATTCAAGTAATGTATTACCAGAAGTGGGGTTCGAACCCACGCAGACATACGTCCATTGGATCTTAAGTCAAACGCCTTAACCACTCGGCCATCCTGGTAGAGGACTGTGTGAGTTTCTTAAGACAGACAGAGGAATATGTCAGTTCCTTAAGTTAAGTGGAGGAATATGTCAGTTTCTTAAGATAGGTGACTTGGTTCAAGTCAAGCGTTTTATTATTAACCCCATTTGGTAAATTCAAATAATGTATTACAAGGAGTGGGGTTCGAACCCACGCAGACATACGTCCATTGGATCTTAAGTCCAACGCCTTAACCACTCGGCCATCCTGGTAGAGGACTGTGTCAGTTTCTTAAGACAGACAGAGGAATATGTCAGTTCCTTAAGTTAAGTAGAGGAATATGTCAGTTTCTTAAGATAGGTGACTTGGTTAAAGGCAAGTGTTTCTTTAATAATCTCTTTGGGCAAAGTCAAGTAATGTATTACCAGGAGTGGGGTTCGAACCCACGCAGACATACGTCGATTGGATCTTAAGTCCAACGCCTTAACCACACGGCCATCCTAGTAGAGGACTGTGTCAGTTTCTTAAGACAGACAGAGGAATATGTCAGTTCCTTAAGTTAAGTAGAGGAATATGTCAGTTTCTTAAGATAGGTGAATTGGTTCAAGTCAAGTGTTTCTTTAATCTTTGGGCAAAGTCAAGAAATATATTACCAGGAGTGGGGTTCGAAACCACGCAGACATACGTCCATTGGATCTTAAGTCCAACGCCTTAACCACTCGGCCATCCTGGTAGAGGACTGTGTCTGTTTCTTAAGACAAACAGAGGAATATCAGTTTGTTAAGATAAGTAGATCTTAAGATAGGTGACTTGGTTCAAGTCAAGCGTTTTATTATTAACCCCATTTGATAAATTCAATTATACAACGGCATGCAAATTTCTCGATTCTGATTGGCTGAAACAGTCATTTTACACGTCTTTATTGGCAACAATCCACGCTGCTGGCCCAGGACCCGCCCACAACCGACCCACATCACATCACTCCGCCGGATCACAAGAAGGTGGCCAATAATCTTTACAAATGGATATGTTAATGGCGACTAAACGACTAAATATCAAGCGATTCTGTCACAGCGAATGTCTTAGTCGTTTAAACAATGTTGGATGATGTAATTGATGGGTCTTGAATCATTCTGTAACAAAAGAAAAATCGCGGATTGATTGATGGATTAATTTGCGATTTTTTTTTCAATTTCTTTTTCCTTTCGACTGTCAGCGCTCGCTCTAGTCTCCACCCACCGCCACACACCCCCCCCACACACATACACACACACACACACACACACGCACACACACACACGCACGCACACGCACGCACACACACACACACACTCTGCCTGCAACGCGGGGGATAGTCAGAGAGCTGGGTGCTGCGCTGTTCTAAGTGAGCATGGCCTATTGAGTTGATTGATTGATTGATTGCTAATTTTATTACTGTACGCTTGGTTTCCAACTGGTTAAGTTTAGGCCCTCTACAGTAGGTTTAAAAAAATAAATAAAAGAATAGGGCGAAGAAAACGTTTTTTTCCTATAGGGCAAAGAAGACTTTTTAATTTGTTTTACCTACTTTATATAGAAGCATCTAAGAATGAAGTTCTATGGAAAGTAGGTCTGCATTCCCTTAACAATTGTGTGTATTGAGCCGTACTGTATTGTACCCATTCTGCATCTGGTAATAAAATTTTCAATCAATCATTCCAATAATACACAGTTGGATGTGTTAGTTGGTTGGATGCACTTCAAGCTGCTTCCACATGAGGCAACTTCTCTCAATCATTCCAATAATACACAGTTGGATGTGTTAGTTTGGTTGGATGCACTTCAAGCTGCTTCCACATGGAGGCAACTTGTCTTTTTTGTAGTTGTGGGAACTACTTTTTCTGGCGGATGGTTTTTTCAATAAATCTTCGATTAATGTGTGTTTATTGTATAGAAATAAGGTTGGATGAATCTAGCAGTTGTATAAAAGCTTTACATCACTTGCAGTCGTGATTTGTGACCAATAAACCATGCCTAGGGGGGTCTAACGACCACCCCTAGGCATGGTTTATTGGTCACAAACCACTCCTGCGCGTGATGTAATGCTTAAGTAATGTATTACCAGGAGTGGGGTACGAACCCACGCAGACATACGTCCATTGGATCTTAAGTCCAACGCCTTAACCACTCGGCCTTCCTGGTAGAGGACTGTGTCAGTTTCTTAAGACAGACAGAGGAATATGTCAGTTCCTTAAGTTAAGTGGAGGAAGATGTCAGTTTCTTAAGATAGGTGACTTGGTTCAAGTCAAGCGTTTTATTATTAACCCCATTTGGTAAATTCAAATAATCTATTACCAGGAGTGGGGTTTGAACCCACGCAGACATACGTCCATTGGATCTTAAGTCCAACGCCTTAACCACTCGGCCATCCTGGTAGACGATTGTGTCTGTTTCTTAAGACAAAAAGAGGAATATCAGGCTACGTTTAGACGAGCGTTTTGGGATGGAAGTCTGAACAGAAACCGCAAAAGTCGTCTTGCGGTTTCACTTTTAATTTTGCGTTTAGACGAGCGTTTTGGGGTGGAATTCTCCGTGCAGACGAGGCTGTAACAACTCGAGACAACGGAGCCCCGCTGTCACACGATTGGCGCATATGTCACATGACGTGCTGTGAAGACCCGCCCTACTCTGCCTCTGATTCGCAGAGTGTGGGTGGGGAATGTGATTGGACCAAAGCAGAGTCACTCATAGACAGTGGGTCCAGTCATAATAGTTGTGATAGCCGCGGGACAGATTCTTGTGTATTTAAAAGTACTGCCAATGTAGCCTTCAGGTGATCGCCATGGATAGAATCAGACATGCTTTGTTTACGCTTCTAGGCTACTGGCGCATGCCTGTGATCTAAGCAGTAGGCGCGACGAGAGCCTTGACGACCCTTTCGTCATCGTTTTATGCGGTTTGACAGTTTAGACGAGAGCGCAAAGGTTTACCGTTTCTAGGAATTCCACCCTGGAAGGTGGTCTCACTTTTTTACGGTTTTACCCCGTAAAAACGCTGTTTCCGTATAAACGAAAGGCACATCTGAAAACATATTTTTGCGGATTCACCTGCTAGCGTTTCCGTCTAAACGGGGCCTCAGTTTGTTAAGATAAGTAGAGTAATGTGTCAGTTTCTTAAGACAAGCAGAGGAATATGTAAGTTCCTTAAGATAAGTAGAGGAATATGTCAGTTTCTTAAGATAGGTGAATTGGTTCAAGTCAAGTGTTTCTTTAATCTTTGGGCAAAGTCAAGAAATATATTACCAGGAGTGGGGTTCGAACCCACGCAGACATACGTCCATTGGATCTTAAGTCCAACGCCTTAACCACTCGGCCATCCTGGTAGAGGACTGTGTCTGTTTCTTAAGACAAACAGAGGAATATCAGTTTGTTAAGATAAGTAGATCTTAAGATAGGTGACTTGGTTCAAGTCAAGCGTTTTATTATTAACCACATTTGGTAATTTCAAATAATCTATTACCAGGAGTGGGGTTCGAACCTACGCAGACATACGTCCATTAGATCTTAAGTCCAACGCCTTAACCACTCGGCCATCCTGGTAGAGGACTGTGTCAGTTTCTTAAGACAGACAGAGGAATATGTCAGTTCCTTAAGTTAAGTGGAGGAAAATGCCAGTTTCTCGCAGTGGCCAGCCGTGTATAGGTGTAACAGACTGAGAGCCAATGAAATGGCTGCATTTGTCACGCTGTCCAAGGAGCTGAACTGCTCTCGTGCAGCCGTGTTCGAATCCCGGTCGGGGCAAAAGCCTGTCATACATTATCAAAGATAAACAGCTATGTTGAATCAATAAACATGAATATCACTAAATAAACATGAATATTGCACAGATTTAGATTATAATAGTAAAGCTATTATAATAGTTCAATGGTTGTGATGGCAAAGTTCGCGTCAGGTTCCTTACTGTATATTTGCGTATGTCACAAATGTAACAGTACTATATACCTGTATGTCCCTGTCATAAATGTCATGTATGTCATAAATGTCACTATGAATTGAAAATGGGGGACCCTGATGTAAACAAGACAAACGTCTTTCTCTGCTCTGCATCCCCTTAAACATTTTGTGTATTGAGCCGTACTGTATTGTACCCATTCTGCAATCTGTTAAATAAAGTTTTCATTCATTAATTCTGTCCCTGTCTTTCCTTGTTGCACATATTTAGATTATCATTAATCAGAGGTTTTTGTCAACTTAAATCATGTTTCTTAATTTATGCACAGGACTGTGTGTGGATGACCACAGGCCTGTGGTCCCCAACACCTCTGGGGTCAAACACCATCTCCTCAGTCTTCTTAACATTTAAAACCAGACAGTTATTGTCGCACCAGTTTACAAACCACTGGATTTCCAAATAATAGTCAGCTAGGTCACTGTCATTCTTAATTAGAGCTAAAATGGCAGCGTCATCAGGAAATGTTCATATCATATCTGGTGAATTACCTAGCTCATGGAAGTCGGCCATGGTTCTCCCCTTGTTAAAGGGCGGAGACCCCTCTGACCTAAATAATTATCGCCCTATTTCCAGATTGTCTGTAATGGCCAAAGTCTTTGAATCTCTTGTAAACAAACTGAAAGAGTTTCTAGCTGACCATAATATTCTTAACAAGTCTCAGTCAGGCTTCAGATCCATAGTACTTCAGCGACTATGCTAGTCTCAAATGACATAATTGAAGCACTAGACAAGAAAAAACACTGTGCAGCATTGTTTGTTGATCTGTCTAAAGCGTTTGACTCTGTGGATCACGCATTACTGCAGAGGCTTGGCTGCATATAGGTCTTGGTAAAACGGCTTTGAGCTGGTTTAAAAACTATCTATCTGAAAGAACTGTGTCTCAGTAATAATAATAATAATAATAATAATAACTTTATTTGTATAGCACCTTTCATACAGGGGATTGCAGTTCAAAGTGCTTTACATCAGTAAGAAATAAAACATAAAATCAGTGTAAAACAAGCAGCAAGAGCAAAGCATAAAGTGGGATAAAATAATGCAGATATATTAATCAATTCATATCAGAACCTCACGTTCCAATATGCTTCTGTAATCTGTTACAAAACATGATAAGGTTATAGTATGCACCCAGCAGATAGTGGGGCGTAAAGATAAAAGTAGAAATAAGTCAAATGAGCAGACATATAAAATCACAGTTTTTCACATTAGGATCTAACATCCTTTAGGGCCACCTTGTTTATGGTTTGATTCAGTTTTAGTAGAATGTAAAATACATGAATGATGAAATGAGCACATAAAGTGCAGACATACTATAAAATCCTCTGATATATAAAATAAAGGAGAATAAAGACATGGGGAATAAAACATCCCTCCAGGGGAGCTCCAGTAGCCGTAACTTTCTCAGAGTGTCTTCCCCCCATCTACACCCCCATTCAACCTGTTTCTGTCGGTCACACTTGACCAGAGAAAAAGCGATAAACGCTAGAAGAGCCAGCGGAATGGCCAAAGTTTAAAAAACAAAAAACATCCCTCCAGGCCTCCAGCTCCCTCTGAAAAAACTGTCTCAACAAAGTCCTGGAATGGCATCCTGGGATTGGTGAGTCCTTCTGCTGCATAGGTCTGGAAGACCTTAGTGGAGCAGTAGAAGTACAGTATCTCACCGCTCCAGTCTGGTAAAAAAAAAAGTGGATGGTGGAGCCATCTCTGAGGAACCGGGACTTTGGCTGACCACAGGCGAGGCAGTTGTGTGTCCTCTTGGGGAGCCGCTGTTGTTGTTGCTGCTGCTGCTGCTTCTCCAGCATCTCACTGAATGAATGAATGAAAACTTTATTTAACAGATTGCAGAATGGGTACAATACAGTACGGCTCAATACACACAATTGTTAAAAGGATGCAGACCAGAGAAAGATGTTTGTCTTGTTTACATCAGGGTCCCCTATTTTCAATTCATAGTGACATTTATGACACACACAACATACATGACATCATGCCATTTATGACATAGGGACATACATGACATACAGGTATATAGTACTGTTACATTTGTGACATATACGATATGCAAATATACAGTACTGTTACCCATAGATCCTAACATGGATTATATACATATGACATTAGGAGGGGGTGGGTTGGTGGGAGAAAAAATATATACCTCACGATCTTCTCCACTGCAGCCTGGAACACAGGGGACTCCTGGAGGCAGCCCTCAGCCAATGGCACCAGGGCTGGCGGCAAAGTGGTGACAGGGACACTGACCGTTTGACTGCCTGCACAAACATAAACAAATTAAATAAAAATATTTTAAAAATCAATTGTTATTGAGAGAAAGTAAACTGGTGAAAAATAGACAACAAGTGATGTCAAGAGTCACTTTATTGTCCCATCAGCTGGGAAATTTGTCTTGGGCTTACACCCACTACAGCCACAGACACATACAGACATGACACAACACAACTGACTCCAAACAATACACAATATAAAATATTCAGTAAAGTACCTGCACAGCTTTTACAGCAACAGGAAGAGGATTGATCCTCCTTGCCTCCTCAGAAGGGGTCCTGCTGTAGATGGCCCGGTGGACCCTTCCTGAAAGAGACATCCATCGTTCCAGGGAAGAAGTTGAACTTCTTCATTATTTCCTGTACAAAGCAAAACACTATATGACATATCTTTATATTACACAGACAAGCTGCAGCGTTCTGGAACACCATCCCATCACACATCCGCGGTACTAATACACTCAGGTCCTTCACACACACTCTAAGCATGGCCATTAGCAAGTCACGTCTCAGTCCAGCTGCCCAACCCCTGTACACTAGCCTGACTGTCCTGATTATGTATATGTGTGCCTGCCTGCATATACAGTGCTTATACTGTACATGTCTGGGCTTTGATTTGTCCCTGTACACCGTTTTTTTTTTTTATAGATGCATGAATGCCTAGTAGTGACTAGTGAGTACAGAATATGTTTTAAATTGTTTTTATATTAGCTTTAATGGCCTTCTATTTTTCTGTTTGTTGCTGGCTTAAACATCTAGCCCAGGGACTACAACTGAAAACTAGCAACCCTGCTAATGTTGGCATATTTACAGTTTTTAATTTGTATTCATTTATAAATGTATAACTGTTGATTGATATGCACTGTCCCTGATCAAATAAACTGAGTAAAAAATAAAAGCATAGCAGATAGATAGTGAGATAGATAGATAGGACACCCCCCCCCCCCACCTCCAATGTACAGCCCTCACCCAACCCACCCAACCCCACCCCACCCATCCAACCTCCTCCAATGTACAGTTTCTACGCCAAATGTATATACACTCCTTTTCTGGACACTTTTGTATCACAAACAGTACTGTATTTGCAAATCTGATATGTCATAAATGTATAGATGTAGCAGTACTGTCTATCTGTATGTCATGTATGTCATATATGTTATGATGAATTGAAAATGGGGGACCCTGATGTAAACAAGACGAAAGTCTTTCTCTGGTCTGCATCCCCTTAACAATTGTATGTGTTGTGAAGGATCAGATTAAACCGAATATATATATTTATTTATGGGTATATATTTAATAGTATTTGTATATCGTTTGATATCCCCTGTATATTCCTTGTACAATATGCACTGAATATCCCTTTAGTCTACTAACAGCCCATAATAGTTTCATTCTACCATTGGACGAGAACCTGGCGCCAGCAGCCATGCCCCTTGGTTCAAGTTCAATCGTGCCGACAAACATGTCGTGGCAAGCCCGGTTCCGCGTAGGAATACGTCTGGCGAAATACGAATGGTACTATTTGTTCACAGCGCATATATATATGGCGCAAGTAAAGTAGAACCTTCTTTTAGTCCATTAGTCCTTTACCCTCCAACCTAGTAACAGACGCGAAGCCTCACCCACGACGCACATGTGGTGCAGTAAGGCCTACTTGGCCTCAGAATAGGCATTGAGACATTGTGTGGATTAATAGTTGAATTGTCATAGTTTGGCACTATACCGTCGAGTTGGACGTATTTCTATTAAGTTAATAATAGTCTATTATGTATGGTGCATCGTTCGGTTAGAGTTATAAAGTGAGCAGTACCCCCATCGTTCCTGACGTTATCTGGAGTCTTAACCAGGCTGGGCAGACCACGTGTGGTGCTTGCATCCGAGGAGCTCCGGGCCAGGACGAGTGGACCTGTACATTGGATTACTTTACCCGGACAACGGCGAGCCTTCCACGGCTTGGATTATCTACATGCTTTGGGTGCTTTAATTATGCCATGGATAACAGCCAACACTGCTGAGTGTTGGAACTACCCCCCGGAGAGGAGTCCAGGTGAGACGGCGCTCTACCCCGAGTGAGGTCGCCTCACGTCTCTTCGTTGTGGACCGGCAGCTACCGTCCACCAGAGGGTCCGGCTGTATTCATCTGTGGACCGAGGTTCTGTGGGCACCGTGTTCAGGACTCTGAATTCTCCCAAGAAATCGTCGGCCAGATGGGATACCGCCAGCGGCTCTTCTAACCCCCCCTACTGTCTTACAACCAGCGGGACCCCCCCCCCCCTTAGTGTATCCAGCTATAATCATTTAAGTACCATCGCTATAGTTCCCTAAAGAACCAGGTTGTATACTTGCTCCCTGCGTAACCAGAGATTGGACATTCAATGTTGATTTACCTACGAATACTCATTTGCCTTACAAGTGCATTTCAAATCATAAATGTCATTAAGTGAACGTTGTATATACCCTTTGCTATATAAAATATTCGATTTATACATTTGTGTGGACTTCGTTTCATCAGGTGGGAAAGTGTTCATCATATCTATATCATGTACTGGATGGCCAGAAGTTAAAGTACAAGCGGTAGTGGTTTAATAATACCATACTTATCAATACAGTCAGGGAATTGTACCCCTCAGTTACAATTGGTCCTTCGAGCCGGAGGGTAACTAGTGTAATATTAATATAGTGTTATTAATATTGAAATGGCCTATGATGAACACTCCACGAAACGGTCCTCCTAACGTAGAACGCCCGCAGCGCAGACGACAGCCACCTCAGTACTTAGAGGATTACGCTGTCAGTCAACTACCTAGCCTTTGACAAACGGTAAACGCGGTAAAAGTAGAAAGTAAAATTATGTCTGACCTTAACGACCAGGTTTCCCCGACCACAGAGGCCCTAGTGGGTTCTAATGTAACTGACCAAGCTCACGGTGGGGACCAGGAGGGAGCTGACATGCCTTTACCCCCCGCCAATACCGAAGAAGTAGTCCCCGACCAGCCCCGGGAGGAAGACAACCCTACAGAGAGAGAACTCTGCACGGAAGAAGAGGAGGAGAGCGCCGAGGAAATAGAGCTCCAGGACTCCCCAACGAGCGGCTCACCCAGGAGCGGCTCACCTCTACAACCGTCTTCCCCCAGCGAAGCGGAGAGGATGCTACAACAGGCGTTCCTCGTCAGCCTGACAGCCTCTACCGAACGCGATCGACTTCAGGGTGAACGCGATCGACTTCAGGGCGAACGCGATCGACTCCAAGCACAGATGCTTATCGAGCGCGAACAACTCCAAGCGCAGCAACGGAGCGAAGAAGAGCGCATACGCCTGGAGATGAGACGCCTTCAGACGGAAGAGAATATGGCAAGAGACCGGGCCGACGCACAGCGCGCCGCTGCCGGTGCCCAAAGAGAAGCAGATCTCATCAAGCGCGAAGCCGAGCGCGACAAGTTACAAGCGCAGCTAATGGAGCAGCTGATCCTCAAGGCAACACCCTCTCCCTCCGCCAGGGGTTCAAGGAACTCGTCGAGACAACAGTCAAGGGCAGCGTCTCCTAACCGAGCAAGCGACCCTGAACTTGACCAACAGACCAAGCCTATACCCCCCGCAGACCCCCTTCCCAGACCGGTCCAAGCGAGACCCAGCTACAAGGAAGGAGCGGCATACACTGCGGAGAAGCTAAATAAACGACTACAGGATCTAGAGGACCTGATAGAAGAAGAAGAGGGAGAGGAGGAGAACCAAGCCCGACGACAGCACAGTACTCCACCGGACCAGGAGGTCCAGTACAGCCCAGGCTATACCCCCGCGGCGCTGCGCTACAGACCCCCGACTCTATTCACGGGTGAGCACGACGCACGACCAGCCCCGAGGAATAGCACCTGGACCAGCGGGCAGAGAGGCGCAAGAGGAGACTCGCCTAGGAGGTCTCTCCCCCAACGCTCGCCGATGTATCAGCCATCCACGGCGTCATACATTGCCACGCCGACGTTTCCAGACTTCACCTATGAGAATCGAGCACAGTACACGGAGCTCCGGATGTGCTTAGAGACAATGATGGTGGACGTCGTTGATGAACGTCACAAGTATGCAATATTACTGAAGCACCTGAAAGTACCGCGAGCGCACAATATAGCGCTAGCCTATGCCACCTCTACGACTCCATACACCGCGGCTCTAGCAGCGCTGGACCAGAGATATGGACGTATATGGGATTACGTAATCCAAGAGATAAGGCATATTGATCGCCTACCCCCAGCAACAGACAATCGCTCATTAGACGACCTGTCAATCAAAGTGCAGTCCCTGGTAGGGATGCTGGGAGCGCAACGGGAAAAGGGCATGCATGAGCTATACGCCAACTCTAACATCGAGAGGATTTTAGAGAAGCTGCCACCCGCAAGACAAGAGCGTTTTAGGCGGCAGAGAGACCACCGTGATCCTAACGGCCCCGAACCATCCCTCCTTGATCTAGCCGACTTCCTGGCGAGAGAAGTCAGCAGCTTACGACTGGATACGTTCGTGCGGAGCACGCCAAGCTCCAGAGAGGGACCCAGGAGAAAAAACGATGGAAGAAGATCGGTGACTGTCATGCACCAATCAGAGTCAGTACCGAGCAGTAAGAGCCACAGTACCCCCTCGAGAAAAGAGAAGTGGACCATGGTGTGCCCCTACTGTGAGAAAGAACACTGGCTGTCACAATGTGACCTGTTCACAAAGATGAATGCAGAAGAAGTGAGTCAATGGATAAAGTCCAACAGGCGCTGTTACCGATGTGCGTGCAGTCACATGGCAGCCGAATGCCGCCTAAAGAAAAGGTGCAGTCGGTGTGACGGAGCCCATCTAGATATACTACACGACAGTAACAGAAGAAGGCCTGCACCTGCACCATCGAGCGGCACCAGGGCAAGTGTCATGTACATTGACCCCGCCAGCAGCAGCGGCGCCCAAGTGCTCTTAAAGGTAGTCCGTGTGACATTGAGCTACCAAGATAAAGTCATGGACACTTACGCCGTCCTTGATGACGGGTCAGAGAAGACCCTTCTGCTCGCGTCCGCTGCGGCCCAGCTGGGACTGCGGGGGAGCAAGAACCAAATGACGATTCGGACAATAAGAAGAGATTTAAAGACGATAAAGGGCGAGAATGTCTCCTTCACTATCGCAGCAAGCGGGCAGCCAGAGCGACGGTATAGGATTACAAATGCTTTCACCAGCCAAGAAATAGGACTATCGCAGTACACCTACCCCATCGCCAAGCTGATGGATAAATATGTGCACCTGCGTCAACTACCTATCCCGCTCATAGACGGCGCCACCCCGACCCTGCTGATAGGCTCCGACCATGCAGACCTCATCGTCCCGATTGACCGGGTCCATACAGGACCCCGAGGCTGTCCTGCAGCAGTCGAGACCCGCTTAGGGTGGACACTACAAGGCCCCCTCGCTAAATCTCTCAACCGAACAGCAGCCACTAGCTGCCTCCACTCCAGAACGACAGAAGAAGACACCACTCTCCTGCAGCATGTCGAGAGGCTATGGACACTAGAGACAATGCCCTTTAAGAACGAAAAGAAAGACATTCGTTCTAAAGAAGACATTTACGCCATCAACCTACTCGAGCAAGGGACAAAGAGAGTCACAGTCGGCGGAGTGATGAGATACGCAACTCCACTCCTGAGGTGAGAGGGAATGCCCACCTTTCACGCAAAGAAAGACGCCACGGAGCGGTATCTATTGAACACAGAGCGGCGCCTAGCCAAAGACCCCGCTCAAGAGAGTGTGTACCGCGCTGAGATTGAGAAGCTAATCACAGCGGGACATGTGACAAAGATTGACATTAAAGAGGCCGATCAGACGACCGAATCATGGTACGTGCCGCACCACAAGGTCCACCACAACGGCAAGGATCGCATTGTGTTTAACTGCAGCTACCAGATCGGATCCCAAAATCTGAATAAAGAGCTCTTGCCCGGCCCCACACTCGGCCCCTCCCTACTGGGCGTGCTACTGCGCTTCCGCCAGGACAAGGTGGCTATCAGCGGGGATATCAAAGGGATGTTCCTGCAGGTGAGACTAGTGGAGGAGGACAAGCCCCTGCTGCGGTTCCTATGGAGAGAGAGGATCGGAGATGAGAACCCAGCCATCTACCAGTGGGAAGTACTCCCCTTCGGAACCACATGCAGCCCGTGCTGTGCTACATTTGCACTACAGAAACACGTCGCAGAGGACCCAGCAGCAGATGAAGAGGTCCGACACAGTGTGAAGAACAGTTTCTACGTGGACAACTGTTTACAAAGCGTTTCGACTCAAGAAGAAGCCGAGGCTCTCCTAATCAAGCTACGCGCCTCCCTGATCAAAGGCGGCTTTGATCTCAGGCAGTGGGCCAGCAGTGACCCGCACGTATTGCGCAGCCTCTCCCCCGCGGACAAGGCTGCCAGCAGCGAGACCTGGATGGCGACCATCCCAGGAGAAGCCCAAGAAATGACACTAGGACTAGTCTGGCGCTTCAAAACAGACTCGCTCCACTATAGACACAAACCCCTGACCACAGATCAGGGAAGGTCGACGGCGATACCGACCACCAGACGGAGTGTGTACAGAACACTCGCCAGACAATATGACCCGTTGGGATGTATTCTACCTTACACCACCAGGGCAAAGATGATTGTACGAGCACTATGGGACAAGGACCAGGGCTGGGACGACCCAATACCCGCACACCTTGCCTCCACATGGAGAGAGTGGGAGACGGAACTCCGCTCACTCCCAGGCGTCAATATACGCCGCAGCTACTTCCCACCCACGGTGAGGCCAGAGACATGCAAGATGGATCTACACGTCTTCAGCGACGCCTCCGAAGTAGCCTATGGATCGGTGGCCTACTTGCGTGCCCAAGAGAAGGGAGGAGAGATACACACTGCTTTCATCCTGGCTCGCTCAAGAATAGCCCCACGAAAGCAACAATCTATCCCGCGTCTAGAGCTCTGCGCAGCCCTAGCAGGAGCGCATCTAGCCACGTTAATCCAACGTGAACTCACCATTCCGGTGCACAGAACAATCTTGTGGTCAGATTCCACGACAGTACTCACATGGATCAAGTCTGATTCATGCAGATACAAGGTCTTCGTGGGAGTCAGAATCACCGAGATTCAAGAGTTAACAGAAGCAGCGAGCTGGCGGTATGTGGACACCAAACACAACCCAGCTGACGTCATCACCCGGGGAATGTCCCTGGATGACCTCACCCGTCGCAACATCTACAGTGACGGACCAGAATTCCTCAAGCTCCCGGAAGAAGAGTGGCCTACGCCCACCCCACGGGAAGCAAGTAAAGAGGAGGCTGAGAACAAGAAACCTATGTTCTGTGGACTGAGCACAGTCGCCTCCACAGACCCCAACATAGATGACTGCATTACCCTACAGAGTGCGCAGCTAAAGACATTCCTGTGGCACCACCCAGAGATTCAGTCCACCACTGACATTTCAGCAGCTGACTACGAAGAAGCAGAACTTCTTCTACTACAACGAGCCCAGAGAGACTCGTTCCCCGATGAGCTAGACTGTCTACAGGGAGGAAAGCCCGTCCCATCAGACAGCAGACTGCTCCACCTGGCACCCGAGAGTGACGCCCATAATCTCATCAGAGTGGGTGGTCGCCTGCGGCGAGCCCCCGATCTACCGGATGACATTAAGTACCCGATAGTCTTGAACAGCCGACACAAGGTCACAGAGCTGATCATAAAGAAATACGACGAGGATGTACACCACGCAGGAGCAGAGAGAGTCTTCGCGGAGATCAGACGTCGCTATTGGATACTTCAAGGAAGAGAAGCGGTGCGACGCTTCCAGCGAACCTGTCTAGACTGCCGAAAGTGGCGCGCGCAGCCCAGCATACCACGGATGGCTGACCTACCCCCCTGTCGCCTCCGACTCGGCGACAAGCCATTCCACTCCACAGGCATGGACTGTTTTGGCCCGTTGTATATAAAGAGAGGAAGAGGAACCGAGAAGCAGTGGGGTATTGTATTTAAATGCATGACCACCAGAGCGATACATATCGAACTCCTTCCGACCATGAGCACAGACTCATTCCTTATGGCCTTCCGAAGATTCACATCACGGAAAGGAAAACCGTCTACATTGTTGTCTGATCACGGGACAAACTTCAAAGGCGGAGAAAGAGAGCTGAGAGAGAGCTTCCAAGCTATGGGCCCAGAACTTAAGACCCACCTCGCTCCATCCCAGATTGACTTCCAGTTTAATCCCCCGAACGCACCCCACTATGGTGGAACCTGGGAACGAGAAGTACGTTCTATAAAGACAGCCCTGTACGCCGTGCTTGGGGCCCAGACTGTGGCGGAGGAAGTCCTAATGACAGTCCTCACGGAGATCGAGGGAGTATTGAACTCCAAGCCCCTCGGTTACGTCTCCAGTGATATAGCAGATGTCGACCCAGTCACCCCCAACACACTCTTAATGGGGCGGCTGGACCCCGCGCTACCCCAGACAATGTACAGGCCTGAAGAAGCGAACGGCCGAAGAATGTGGAGGTACAGTCAAGTGCTAGCTGACAAGTTTTGGAACAGCTTCCTACTCCACTACCTACCGTCTCTACAGACCCACCAGAAGTGGGTAAAAGAGAGAGACAATTTGACAGAAGGAACAGTCGTCATGATTATCGACCAGTCACTACCCAGAGCTATGTGGCCGGCTGGCCGCGTAAGCAAAGTGATCACCGGTGCCGATGGCAAGGTCCGAGCAGCTGAAGTACTCGTCCAAGGGCGAACTTACACACGACCCGTGGCGAGGCTAATAGAACTGCCCCGACTCCCAGACACTATCGATGATGACCATGACCCCATGACTTTGTGAGTTGACTGACCCTTACAGCGGACCTTGAGTGGTAGACAGTGCGGTTAATCTGTCTCTGCTTAGCTAATTAGGTGGGACTAATTAGGGGGCGGCTGTTGTGAAGGATCAGATTAAACCGAATATATATATTTATTTATGGATATATATTTAATAGTATTTGTATATCGTTTGATATCCCCTGTATATTCCTTGTACAATATGCACTGAATATCCCTTTAGTCTACTAACAGCCCATAATAGTTTCATTCTACCATTGGACGAGAACCTGGCGCCAGCAGCCATGCCCCTTGGTTCAAGTTCAATCGTGCCGACAAACATGTCGTGGCAAGCCCGGTTCCGCGTAGGAATACGTCTGGCGAAATACGAATGGTACTATTTGTTCACAGCGCATATATATATGGCGCAAGTAAAGTAGAACCTTCTTTTAGTCCATTAGTCCTTTACCCTCCAACCTAGTAACAGACGCGAAGCCTCACCCACGACGCACGTGTGGTGCAGTAAGGCCTACTTGGCCTCAGAATAGGCATTGAGACATCGTGTGGATTAATAGTTGAATTGTCATAGTTTGGCACTATACCGTCGAGTTGGACGTATTTCTATTAAGTTAATAATAGTCTATTATGTATGGTGCATCGTTCGGTTAGAGTTATAAAGTGAGCAGTACCCCCATCGTTCCTGACGTTATCTGGAGTCTTAACCAGGCTGGGCAGACCACGTGTGGTGCTTGCATCCGAGGAGCTCCGGGCCAGGACGAGTGGACCTGTACATTGGATTACTTTACCCGGACGACGGCGAGCCTTCCACGGCTTGGATTATCTACATGCTTTGGGTGCTTTGATTATGCCATGGATAACAGCCAACACTGCTGAGTGTTGGAACTACCCCCCGGAGAGGAGTCCAGGTGAGACGGCGCTCTACCCCGAGTGAGGTCGCCTCACGTCTCTTCGTTGTGGACCGGCAGCTACCGTCCACCAGAGGGTCCGGCTGTATTCATCTGTGGACCGAGGTTCTGTGGGCACCGTGTTCAGGACTCTGAATTCTCCCAAGAAATCGTCGGCCAGATGGGATACCGCCAGCGGCTCTTCTAACCCCCCCTACTGTCTTACAACCAGCGGGACCCCCCCCCCCCCTTAGTGTATCCAGCTATAATCATTTAAGTACCATCGCTATAGTTCCCTAAAGAACCAGGTTGTATACTTGCTCCCTGCGTAACCAGAGATTGGACATTCAATGTTGATTTACCTACGAATACTCATTTGCCTTACAAGTGCATTTCAAATCATAAATGTCATTAAGTGAACGTTGTATATACCCTTTGCTATATAAAATATTCGATTTATACATTTGTGTGGACTTCGTTTCATCAGGTGGGAAAGTGTTCATCATATCTATATCATGTACTGGATGGCCAGAAGTTAAAGTACAAGCGGTAGTGGTTTAATAATACCATACTTATCAATACAGTCAGGGAATTGTACCCCTCAGTTACAGTATGTATTGAGCTGTACTGTACTGTACCCATTCTGCAATCTGTTAATAAACTTTTCAATCAATCAATCACACAATGTATTATCGTTATTATATGATAGCTCTGCTGTGCAGAAACAAAACACGACTCAGTCAGCTTCACCGAGTACATCCAACTGTTGAAACTGCCAACACAAACCCAAAAACAGTTTAACCTATTGGTAAACAAACGTATTGTTGAAAATATACAATATGACTGCTGTTGTGACATTGTTGGGATCTTATACTGTAGTTTACATTTGAAAAAAAAACGAACTCAGTCACTCGGTAAATCAATTCAATTGGAGTCTCTTTAAACAGCGGCAACACAAACCCAATAACCTATTGGTAAACAAACGTATTGTTGAAAATATACAATATGACTGCTGTTGTGACAGTGTTTAGGAATCGGATCTTATTTAGTAGTTTAAACTCACCTTCAAACGTTAACAGGTTGAAAAAAAACGCGACTTTCTCCAGCTCTGCAAAACGGATCTCTTCTTCTGTTCTTCTTCTCCTAAATGTGGATACAGCAGCGCAGCATCCACAAACTCGCAACAGCGCCACTATGGCCAAAATAATACATGGTTTTGTAAACAGCGAGTGGATGGTTGTTAAGGGAATGGATCGTTGTTAAGAGGCGAGTGGATGGACGTTAAGGGTAACTACTCCAGGGTCCCGCGCGGGAGGTGACTTGGTTCAAGTGAAGCGTTTTATTATTAACCCCATATGGTAAATTCAAGTATTATATTACCAGGAGTGGGGTTCGAACCCACCTAGACATACGTCCATTGGATCTTAAGTCCAACGCCTTAACCACGATTCTATCTGTTTCTTAAGACAAACAGAGGAATATCAGTTTGTTAAGATAAGTAGAGTAATGTGTCAGTTTCTTAAGACAAGCAGAGGAATATGTAAGTTCCTTAAGATAAGTAGAGGAATATGTCAGTTTCTTAAGATAGGTGACTTGGTTCAAGTCAAGTGTTTCTTTAATCTTTGGGCAAAGTCAAGTAATATATTACCAGGAGTGGGGTACGAACTAACGCAGACATACGTCCATTGGATCTTAAGTCCAACGCCTTAACCACTCTGCCATCCTGGTAGAGGACTGTGTCTGTTTCTTAAGACAGACAGGGGAATATGTCAGTTCCTTAAGTTAAGTGGAGGAAGATGTCAGTTGCTTAAGATAGGTGGCTTGGTTCAAGTCAAGCGTTTCATTATTAAGGCAATTTGGTAAATTCAAGTAATGTATTACCAGGAGTGGGGTTCGAACTAGGGATGCTCGATATTGGCTTTTTTACCGATACCGATATTCCGATATTGTCCAACTCTTAATTTCGATACCGATACCGATACCGATATCAACCGATACCGATATATGCAGGGTTTCCCCCCAAAAAAACTGAATAATTTCAGGTAATTAATAATTTCACTGGATGCATTCAAAAGGCTTTCTAAATGTAAGCATTATCTGTGCAAAATATGATAATTAAAAAAGTAAAAATTAACATTACATATCTCTTGTTGTTGAATTAAACCAACATGCATACTTTTGACAATAAATAAAATAAGAATTGGTTCTTACTTGCTTGCCTGGGTAAATAAAGGTTAAATAAATGTAAAAAAAAAAAAAAAAAAAAAATTGTTTTGTTATTTTTTTTGATACCGATATTTTCCGATATCACATTTTACTGCCGATATCGGCCGATAATATCGGTCGGCCGATAATATCGGACATCCCTAGTTCGAACCCAAGCAGACATACGTCCATTGGGACCTACTCCTCAGCCAAGGCGATCACCTGCAGGGTGCCTCAAGGGAGTGTCCTGGGGCCGCTCTTCTTTCTCATTTACATAAATGATATGAAGAATGCCTGTTCATCAGACCTTTTTCTTTATGCGGATGACTCAGCCATTCTGGTCTCCCATAAGGACTTGGCAGTAGTGGAGAGGACCCTTAGTGAGGAGCTATCAAATGTGCAGACATGGCTGTCAGATAACAAACTATCTCTTCATCTAGGAAAAACAGAGGCCATCCTGTTTGGATCAAAGAAACGGCTTGGTAAAGATATTGAAATGAAGGTAAGAGTAGGTGAAAAGCAAATAACAAACAAGGATTCTGTTGTATATCTAGGCTGCATACTGGACAAACATCTTACAGGTGAGGCCATGGCTAAAAAAGCCCACACTAAAATCTGCCAGAAAACGAAATTCCTAGCTAGACAAGGGAAACTACTGGACCAGGCAACACTTAAAATGCTAGCGGGCGCATTAGTACAGAGTCACTTTGACTATGCTGCCACCTCCTGGTTCAGTGGCGCTCCACAGGTCCTGAAAAATAAACTTCAGACAGCTCAAAACAAATTAATTAGAGTAGTCCTTAAACTACCTCCACGCACTCACCTAGGGCCAACTTTCTTTAGGCAACTAAACTGGCTTCCGGTCAATAAAAGGGTAATTCACATCAAATTAGGTCTCACACACAAGATAGTTCAAAATACAGGTCCGAAATATCTATCTAATTATTTTAATCGATTCCGTGACAATCATTCATACTCCACTAGAAGGAGCAGTACGGATTTTATTCTGCCAAGATTTAACTCCCTAATGGGCACAAATACATTTTTATATTCTGCAGCACTGGAGTGGAACAAGCTTCCAGTGGCCCTGAAAAACATCGAAGAGGGGGGAAGTTTTAGACGTGCCACAAAGAAATGGCTAGCCAGTGAAGTATAGAATAGCCATAGGAAGGAGAGGGTAGGAAGTGCTTTTTTTGTATGGGGTTGCTATTATGTTTTATTTTGTTTTTTATTATGATGATCTTTGTTTTATTATGATGCTCTATGTGTTATTATGATGCTCTATGTTTTATTATGATGCTCTATGTTTTATTATGATGCTCTATGTTTTTATTATGATGCTCTGTTTTAGTATGTTTTATTATGATGCTCTATGTTTTATGATGTCTGTCCATGTCCAAAATCAGGGACCATGATGGAAATAAGTGCTTGCACTTTCTCATGTTTTTATCCCTTGGATGCTGTCTTTTACTCCACAATAAAAATCAATCAATCAATCAATTGGATCTTAAGTCCAACGCCTTAACCACTCGGCCATTTTGGTAGAGGACTGTGTGTGTTTCTTAAGACAAACAGAGGAATATGTAAGTTGCTTAAGATAAGTAGAATAATGTTTCTTAAGATAGGTGACTTGGTTCAAGTTAAGCATTTCATTATTAAGGCAATTTGGTAAATTCAAGTAATGTATTACCGGGAGTGGGGTTCGAACCCACGCAGACATACATCCATTGGATCTTAAGTCCAACGCCTTAACCACTCTGCCATCCTGGTAGACGATTCTATCTGTTTCTTAAGACAAACAGAGGAATATCAGTTTGTTAAGATAAGTAGAGTAATGTGTCAGTTTCTTAAGACAAGCAGAGGAATATGTAAGTTCCTTAAGATAAGTAGAGGAATATGTCAGTTTCTTAAGATAGGTGACTTGGTTCAAGTCAAGTGTTTCTTTAATCTTTGGGCAAAGTCAAGAAATATATTACCAGGAGTGGGGTTCGAACCCACGCAGACATACGTCCATTGGATCTTAAGTCCAACGCCTTAACCACTCGGCCATCCTGGTAGAGGACTGTGTCAGTTTCTTAAGACAGACAGAGGAATATGTCAGTTCCTTAAGTTAAGTGGAGGAAGATGTCAGTTTCTTAAGATAGGTGACTTGGTTCAAGTCAAGCGTTTTATTATTAACCCCATTTGGTAGATTCAAATAATGTATTACCAGGAGTGGGGTTCGAACCCACGCAGACATACGTCCAATGGATCTTAAGTCCAACGGCTTAACCACTCGGCCATCCTGGTAGAGGACTGTGTCTGTTTCTTAAGAAAAACAGAGGAATATCAGTTTGTTAAGATAAGTAGATCTTAAGATAGGTGACTTGGTTCAAGTCAAGCGTTTCATTATTAAGGCAATTAAGTAAATTCAAGTAATGTATTACCAGGAGTGGGGTTCGAGCCCACGCAGACATACGTCCATTGGATCTTAAGTCCAACGCCTTAACCACTCTGCCATCCTGGTAGAGGACTGTGTCTGTTTCTTAAGACAGACAGGGGAATATGTCAGTTCCTTAAGTTAAGTGGAGGAAGATGTCAGTTGCTTAAGATAGGTGGCTTGGTTCAAGTCAAGCGTTTCATTATTAAGGCAATTTGGTAAATTCAAGTAATGTATTACCAGGAGTGGGGTTCGAACCCAAGCAGACATACGTCCATTGGATCTTAAGTCCAACGCCTTAACCACTCGGCCATTTTGGTAGAGCACTGTGTGTGTTTCTTAAGACAAACAGAGGAATATGTAAGTTGCTTAAGATAAGTAGAGTAATGTTTCTTAAGATAGGTGACTTGGTTCAAGTCAAGCGTTTCATTATTAAGGCAATTTGGTAAATTCAAGTAATGTATTACCAGGAGTGGGGTTCGAACCCACGCAGTCCATTGGATCTTAAGTCCAACGCCTTAACCAATCGGCCATCCTGGTAGAGGATTGTGTCTGTTTCTTAAGACAAACAGAGGAATATCAGTTTGTTAAGGCAAGTAGAGTAATATGTCAGATCCTTAAGACAACTAGAGTAATGTGTCAGTTTCTTAAGATAGGTGATTTGGTTCAAGTCAAGCGTTTCATTATTAACAAAAAAAGGTTTGTATCATCTTGTCAGGATGAAGACGTGTGTCTGTGTGGGCGGGTACAGAGCTCACAGATGGACACAGCGTGGGAGACGGGGTCTTGCGGAGGTAGAAGGGGCCTATGTTTGGACAGCAAGAGGAGACCGCGCTCAGCAGAGGTACACAGGGGTCTCCCCACCCTGTTGTTCCATCTGAATGAATGAATGAATGAAAACTTTATTTAACAGATTGCAGAATGGGTACAATACAGTACGGCTCAATACATACAATTGTTAAGGGGATGCAGACCTGAGAAAGACGTTTGTCTTGTTTCCATCAGGGTCCCCCATTTTCAATTCATATCTCACTGTTGTGTTTGGGCGCCTTGGAGTCAGTTGTGGGAAGTGACAAAGTGCTTTTACTCAAGTACTGTACTTAGGTACAATTCCGAGCTTCTTGTACTTTACGTGAGTGTTGTCATTTTAGGGAATCTTTACTCCACTACAATTCAAGGGATACATTTTACTTTTTACTCTTTACATTTATCTGAACCCATCAGTTACTAGTTACTTTGAAGAAAAAGATTTAGCATAGAAAACATGGCAAACATTTATAAATATTATATAATTCAGATTTGAAGCCTGTAAATCTCCGGAGGACATATTCAGAGCAGCATAACTGGACCACATACCACTTTAACATAACCTTTAATTAGTGCAGCATAACTGGACCACATACCACTTTAACCCAACCTTTAATCAGAGCAGCATAACTGGACCACATACCACTTTAACATAACCTTTAATCAGAGCAGCATAACTGGACCACATACCACTTTAACACAACCTTTAATAAGAGCAGCATAACTGGACCATGTACCACTTTAACATAACCTTCAATCAGAGCAGCATAACTGGACCACATACCACTTTAACATAACCTTCAATCAGAGCAGCATAACTGGACCACATACCACTTTAACATGATCTTTAATCAGAGCAGCATAACTGGACCACATACCACTTTAACATAAGCTTTAATAAGAGCAGCATAACTGGACCACATACCACTTTAACATAACCTTTAATAAGAGCAGCATAACTGGACCACATACCACTTTAACATGACCTTTAATCAGAGCAGCATAACGACTACATACCACTTTAACATAACCTTTAATAAGAGCATCATAACTGGACCACATACCACTTTAACATAACCTTTAATCAGAGCAGCATAACTGGACCACATACCACTTTAACATCACCTTTAATTAGTGCAGCATAACTGGACCACATACCACTTTAACATAACCTTTAATTAGTGCAGCATAACTGGACCACATACCACTTTAACATAACCTTTAATCAGAGCATCATAACTGGACCACATACCACTTTAACATAACCTTTAATCAGAGCATCATAACTGGACCACATACCACTTCATCATACATTTTAGAGGTCAATGGATCGAGGATTGAATGCTCCCAAGCACTGGAATACTCAAACGTTATGTAGAATGCATACGTTTACTTTAGATACTTAAGTACATTCAATAGAAAATACTTCTCTACTTTTACTTAAGTAGAATTTGAATGGATTACTTTTACTTTTACCAGAGACAGAGGGGGAGAGGAAGAGAGAGAGACAGGGGGAGAGGAAGAGAGAGAGACACAGGGGGAGAGGAAGAGAGAGAGAGACAGGGGGAGAGGAAGAGAGAGAGAGACACAGGGGGAAAGGAAGAGAGAGAGATGGACAGATGAGGGCAAGGAGGGGGGCGGGGGGGGGGGGGGGTATGACATCATCTGAGGTGATGTTTGTTTGAGACGCGGTACCACATTCTCACCGTAGGGGGAGCAGTGTACTGTGTACCATAATCAACCGCTAGCCTGCCTGCCTGCTCTCTCTCTCTCTCTCTCTCTCTCTCTCTCTCTCTCTCTCTCTCTCTCTCTCTCTCTCTCTCTCTCTCTCTTCTGCACCTCTCCTGTGTCAGTGACAGACAGACAGACAGACAGACAGACAGACAGACAGACAGACAGACAGACAGACAGACAGACAGACAGCTTAGCAGACAGACCCCCACTGCCTGGGGGGAGGGGGGGGGGCCCTGTCTCATAAGTGTTCTTTCATGACACCTCATGACCTCATGAGTCGGATCCTTCAAAACCACTGAAGATGCAGGAATTATTCTGTGGCGATATGTGGCGACAAGGCTGCAGTTATGACACATGGTCTGTGTGTGTGTGTGCGTGTGTGCGTGTGCGTGTGTGCGTGTGAGGTCACATGACGCCCGCGTCCTATAGATGTCCCGCAGAGTGTAATCTGCTCGTGTGCGGGGGAGGGGGTAGAAATATAACCTGTTAAAACGCCTTCAAATGTTCTGATTTATTTATTGATCTGCAGGGGGGGGGGGGGTCTCCTCCTGACCTCTCCTCCCCCCTCTTCGTCTCTCTATCCCCCCCCCCCCCCCCTACCGCCAACCTCTCTCTCTCTCTCTCTCTCTCTCGCTCTCTCTCTCGCTCTCTCTCTCTCTCTCCCTCTCTCTCTCTCTCTCTCTCTCTCTCTCCCCCAGACAACGCCCTCTGTTCAACCCCGTCTTCCAGAGCGCATGCACTGCTCTCGGCACATGAGCACGCGCAATTACACACATACACACACACACACACACACACACACACACACAAGCTTAAATACCGTCTGTCTCTTTCCACCAAATCTCTCTCTCTCTCTCCGCTGTATCTCTCTCTGCTGTGTCTCTCTGTCTCTCTCTTTGTCTCTCTCTCTGTCTCTCTTTCTCTCTATCTCTCTCTGCTTCTCTCTCTCCCTGCTCTCTCTCTCTCTATCTCTCTCTGCCTCTCTCTCTCCCTCTGCCTCTCTCTTTATCTCTCTCTGCTCTCTCTCTCCCTCTCTCTCTCTCTCTGCTCTCTCTCTACCTTTCTCTCTCTGCCTCTCTCTCTCTCTCCCTCTGCCTCTCTCTCTTTATCTCTCTCTGCTCTCTCTCTCCCTCTCTCTCTCTCTCTGCTCTCTCTCTACCTTTCTCTCTCTGCCTCTGTCTCTCTCTTCCCTCTGCCTCTCTCTCTCTGTCTCTCCCTCTGCCTCCCTCTCTCTGTCTCTCCCTCTCTCTGTCTCTCTCTCTACCTCTCTCTCTCTCTCTCTCTCTCCTCTCTCGCTCTCTCTCTCTCTCTCTTCTCTCTCTCTCTCTCTCTCTCTCTCTCTCTCTCTCTCTCTCTCTCTCTCTCTCTCTCTCTCTCTCTCTCTCTCTCTCTCTCTCTCGCTGACCCCGCCTTGATTGTATATTTGTGACATACAAATATACATACAAAACACGCTATGTGTGTGTACAGTATGCACGTGCACTATGTGTGTGTACAGTATGCACGTGCACTATGTGTGTGTGTACGTGCACTATGTGTGTGTGTGCGTGCAGGTGCTGACAGAAGCTGAGGTCTGAGCACAGAGTCCCAGAGAGAGACAGAGGTCTTATTCAGCCTCTCACACAGAAGGAGGGCAGGGCTTAGAGAGACAGGGGTCTGATTCAGCCTCTCACACAGAAGGAGGGCAGGGCTTAGAGAGACAGGGGTCTG
>NC_140169.1:52404817-52407875 GCF_963971535.1 Notolepis coatsorum
CCCGACCGTTGAGTGCCACGCCCGAGAATATTCGGGTTATTTTTTATTAGCGATCTGAAATCATATTGCATCACGCGAGCCTACCGTTGGAGATCCAGGGACCGCCGGCGCTCAGATCTGAAAAAAACGCCCCCCCTATCGTCTCCCAGATGGTAAATCACCCTTTTGGAATGGACTCAATGAAAGTGAATGGCAGAACGGATTTCTGACTCCACATTTTACTTCTCACTGATGCAGCCGGGGTCTACCAGAGTTCATTCTGGAGCCTCTGAGCCGCGGCGATTATGTGTTATACTGTACACACGGTGGATCAATACATTTATCGATTTTTTCTAATGGCGATCGGAAATTGGAATAAAACCATTTGGATACCATCTGACCTCCGGTAAGGAATCTATATTATCAGTGTTAGGATAATCAGACTCGTTTTCACGGAGATATAAGCGTTTCCACTATATGTGATATAGCTGTTTTGACTGTAAAAGCCATGAGGAAATAACAGCAGCGATTATCAGCGCACGGCACGAGCGTGCGTGCGCACACATATACTATCGATCATCTAGCGTTTATTTGAAAACGATTCATAAATAGGCAGACAAATGACAACGTTCTGGAATATTCCAGTAAAAGGCGATTATCATAGAATGTGTTGTTTTTCCCCGGAAAACGGGTGATTTTCAAAATGCTATCAAACGGAAATGAAGCGATAAAAATACAATCTGCCTTGCCAATGTTGACTGGAAAATGAGTCTTTGATAAGCGACGGGCAGACACATAGCCATAATTTAAAACATAGATTAGGCGATATTAAGTTAACATTGGGAGTGGATGGTGGCATCAAGGGGTAAAAAGGAAAACCCGGTGTGGCACTCAAAGTGTTAAAGGTTCTATATATTACATCCAGCCACTAGATGTCGCACTAGAGCACCAGCAGGTCAAGTTCAAGTTCAAGTTTCTTTATTAGTTGTCATACAGAAATACAGAATACTTTGCATGAAATGCTTCTTTCTGTTTTGCTCCTGAGAGTGTGCTAGATAATAACAAGATAGTATAAAAGTATAATATAAGTATAAAATAGAAAGTCAAGAAGTCAAGTACGTAAACAGTGTAAACAACAAAAATGTTCAGTATACCAATATATATACAGTATGTACAGTATATACAGTGCAAGTACAGTACAATGTAGAAATGGTGAGGTATAGCTTAGCTTGTGGCACCACCTTGTGGCGGTGAGGTGCAATAAGGAATAGGGAATGAGAATGATGTGCAATTTCCTTACCAATAATATAAATATAAAGTGTAAAGTGTGTTAGTGTCTAAAGTGGTAAAGTGGGTGCTACAGTGTGTTGTTTATTTAAAGTGTGTGTGTGCTGTGGGTGTGTTGATGGTTTGTTATTGTTCATTGTTCATTGTTCATTGAGCATCCTGATGGCCTGGGGATATCCAATCGAGTGCATTCGACGTGGGGGAAATGGGAAGGAGGGAGGGGATACATGCCTGCGACATGTAAACAACTACATAAATTTTGGATGCCACTGTTATAGTACTAATGCAGGATGGAGGACGTCCACCATGGCCACTGTTATAGTGTAGGACCGCTTATGTGAGTAGACTGGGTCTAAGCTAGTAGTGATGTGGGTTTGATGTGTGCAGTAAGAGGGCCTCTAGGGAATATAAATAGATTACAGGTTGAAAGCTGCAGTGCTGCAATAATCCATAACATGGACGTCTCCACTGAGCAGCTCCCTCTCCTTACATAATTCTCTGATTCATAAGCCCCCCCCCCCCCCCCTGTTCAGTCATATACCTCGCCAACGTGTGTGTATGCATTATGTATAATGGGGAGGATACAGGGAACCTTCCACATGCAGCAGGGTTGCGTTGTAATCTGTGTCACCCAGAAGCTCTTGCTGGAAGTGGTGTAACCAGCTCCACAGCTTCCGGGGACAAGTGTACAGAGTTCATGTTACATTACATTTTTACATTTAGTCATTTAGCTGAAACGCTTTTATCCAAAGCGACTTACGAGTTCTGTACGACAAGTTAGCAGGAAGTGCACGACTCTATCAGCTGAGTAACAATGTTCATCAAAGTGTTGACTCACTGTCTCTCTCATCCCTCCCCCCCCTCCCTGACTCCTCCCCCCCCCCCCCCCCCCCGCCCATCCATCCCTCACCACAGCCCAAAATAAAGTACTTGTTTTCAGAACTGACCGGGAGTCAGTTAGGCTGCCGCTGACCTCTGTATGAACCGTGGAACGGGCTGCTTGTGACTGATGGGGGATCAGAGGGAGACAGAAGAGCTTTCAGCTGAGAACAGTGTAGTACATCCCACACACACACACACACTACACACACACACACACAAGCGCACATGCGGACACACGCACACACTCTACACACTACACACACGCACCACACCACACAAAAAACACACAAACACACACACACACAAGCGCACGTGTGGACACACGCACACACACACGTATACTACATGCACGCACGCACACACACACCGCACACACACAAAACCACACAAATACACAGGCGCACATGTGGACACACACACACAAAACAGACTGTCAGACCTTTGCATGAAACCTGGGTAATGAATGTGATGGTGTTTGTGTTTATGTGTGTGTGTGTGTGTGCGTGTGTGTGTGTGTCTGTGTGTGTCTGTGCATATGTGTGTTTATGTGTTTGCGTTTGTGTGTGGTTTTTGTGTTAATGTGTGTGTGTGTGTGTTTGTGTGGTTTTTGTGTTTGTGTGTGTGTGTGTGTGTGTGTGTGTGTGTGTGTGTGTGTGTTTGTGTGGTTTTTGTGTTTAAGTGTGTGTGTGTGTGTTTGTGTGTGTGTGTGTGTGTGTGTGTGTGTGTGTGTGTGTGTGTGTGTGTGTGTTTGTGTGGTTTTTGTGTTTATGTGTGTGGGTGTGTGTGGGTGTGTGTGTGGTTTGTGTGTTTATGTGTGTCTGTGTGTGTGTGCGTGTGTGTGCGTGTGTGTGTGTGTGTATGTGTGTGTGTGTGTGCGTGTGTGTGTGTGTGTGTTTGGTTCGACCTCACA
>NC_140169.1:52408075-52476616 GCF_963971535.1 Notolepis coatsorum
ACTTCTATTCTATAGCTATTCATGAGCTTCATAGAAGGGAAGGAAAATAATGTCTGAGTCAGCAGGAAGGGCGCTAGGGGGTGTGTTGAGTTAAAATGAAAGTGTGCACTGACCTTGGGTTTTCAACATTTACACAATTATTTGATTCAATGGTGGGTTCTGTTTTATTTTATGCTGCTGGAGTATGGTGTTTTGATGATGCACCTGAATGTAATGCGATCCAGAACCGGGCCATAAGATACTTTTTAGGAGTCCATAAATACACACCAAAAGGGGCTATAGAAGGGGACATGGGGTGGGACTCTTGCTTGGTCAAGCAAAAAGGTGAAATGGTGAGGTTATGGAACCGCCTGGTCCAGCTGCCAAATGACAGGGTGACAAAAAAGATTTTTAATTGGGACAGAGCACAAGAGAGATGTCCATGATTTTTTCTTCTACTGACTTAAGTATGATTTTTATGAACAATCTGCAGTGTAAGGTTCACATAATTAAAACAAAATTATCAACAATCCATCAGGATAAGTGGAAGGTGGCGATTTGGAAAAAACCTAAACTTAGAAAATATGTTGTAATTAAAAATGAGGATTTGACTGAACCTTATGTAATGTTAAACTTAAAGAGAAGATGGAGGTCTCTGTGTGCCCAGTTGAGGTCTGGCACCAGGCCCGGACTGGCCATCGGGAGCACCGGGAGTTTTCCCGGTGGCCTGGCCTGCACAGATTACATTTTTTTTTATTATTATTATTATTATTATTATTATTATTATTATTATTATTTTTTTTTGCCAGGCCATTGTTTCTAGTTGTGGCGGCGCCGCGGCGCGATAGTTAGATAACCTAGGTGGGTGGGGGGGAACAACCAGGATTGTTGCGACAGAGTTGGAGAACTATCTGACTCTCTCCCTCACGCAGATCACACACACACAATGGAGCCGTGCTGCCGCTTGTGATTGGTGGAGGCGGGACCAGGCGATACAACTGATTGACAGCGGAGGCGGCGAATGGAATGGCAGACGGCACTCAGATGCAGAATAACAGCCAGGCAATGAGCCAGGTAGTGAGGGACTCGGGAGAGATACAGTAGAGCGAAAGTCAATTAACGTTGATGTCAAGATAGACAGTGGAAGAAAGAGAAAGGGTGGAGGAGAGAGGGATAAAACAAAGAAAAAGAAAGGCCCTTACAGGAGAGAGTGGTTAACTGTATTATAATAGTAAATAGAAAAATATGTTGTGCTCTTGCTTTTTTCTTTTTGAAGGTGGAGAGAGAAGCATTGCTAGTGCCACAACAGTTTTATTTGAGGTCCATAACAGTACATTGTACTAAGCAATTGTTGGCTCATTAGTTTGTGATTCACATGCACTAAAATTCACCAGAATGCAGGAAATTAAGTCTTTGTAACAAAAACAAAAAAAATCCTGGTGGGGGACCCCCAGACCCCCCGCTTAAAAAGTGGCCTGATTGGGGCTATATTTTGTGCTATATCTCGCGGTATGAATTATTTCCCCAGTCCGGCCCTGTCTGGCACCCTGCCATTGGCAGTGGAAGTGGGTAGATTCCAGGGTAAACCTGAGGAGGAGCGGTTGTGTGTTCTATGTGATCTGGGAGTGGTGGAGGATGAATATCATTTAGTTTTTTATTGCCCTTTGTACACCGCTTTGAGGAGGGCTTTATTTGAGAACATTCAAATTGTAAATCCGGATTTGTTTTGGCAGTCTGAGAGTTCAAGTTCAAGTTCAAGTTCTTTAATAGTTGTCATACAGAAGTACAGAATACTTTCATACAAAATGCTTCTTACTGTTACGCTCCAGAGACTGTGCTAGACAAGATAGTATCAAATAACATAATAACATAATATAGCATGAATTTAGAAGAAGAAAATGAGGTCACAGTGTTCGGTATAGACATATGTACAATGTTCTGAGTTACCATATAATATACAATACACAATACTATGCAGTGTACTAATGTACAGTACTATCTAGTGCAAAGCAGAAATGGGATGAGGTACAATTTTAGGTACAATTTACAGTAAGGTGTACGAGTTGTAGTGCAATCCTTCATCCATAAATATAAAGTGTGGGGAGTGGGTGCTACAGTGTGTTTGTTTAAAGTGGGTGTGTGCTATAAAGTGTGTGGAGTGGGTGCTACAGTGTGTTTGTTTAAAGTGAGTGTGTGCGTGTGGATGTGTGTGCTATGTGCGTTTGGTGGTTGTTGTTGTGTAGTGTTCATTCATTGTTCGTTTAGCAGCCTGATGGCCTGGGGATAGAAGCTACTTCTGAGTCTTTCTGTGCTCGCCTTGAGACTCCTGTATCGCTTGCCTGACCGCAGCAGTTCGAAGAGGCAGTTGTTCGGGTGACTGGAGTCTTTAATGATTCTCTTAGCCTTGCCCTTGCAACGCTTGTAGTAAATGTTCTGGAGGGTGGGGAGCCCCCCTCCAATTGTGCGTTCGGCTGAACGTGTCACTCTTTGTAGTCTGCTTTGGTCTTTTGCAGTGCTATTCCCAAACCAGGAGGTGATGTTGCCGGTCAAGATGCTCTCTATTGTACATGAGTAGAAGTTCTTAAGGATCTTCTGGCTGACTTGGAACTTCCTTAGGCGCCTGAGGAAGTAGAGGCGTTGTCGTGCCTTCTTCACCACACTGTTAATGTGTGTGGTCCATGTCAAGTCCTCGGATATGTAGGCTCCGAGGTACTTGAAGCTGTTGACTCTCTCAACCGGTGCCCCGTCGATGCTGAGGGGGCTGTAGTCCTTGACCCCCGACCTCCTGAAGTCCACAATCATCTCCTTTGTTTTGCTGACGTTCAGGGAGAGGCTGTTTTCCTGGCACCATCCCGCCAGGACCTTGACCTCTTCCAGGTAGGCCCTCTCGTCGTTGGCAGAGATCAGGCCCACCACCACTGTGTCGTCAGCAAATTTGACGATTGTATTGCTACTCCGCTGAGCCACACAGTCGTGTGTGTACAGGGAGTAGAGGAGGGGACTCAGAACACAGCCCTGGGGGGCCCCTATGTTGAGGGTGATGGATGAGGAGGTGCAGTTGCCTGCTCTCACCACCTGGGGTCTGCCAGTCAGGAAGTCCAAGACCCACTGGCAGAGGTCATAGCCCAAGCCCAGGTCCCTGAGCTTGGCTATGAGTATGGAGGGGACTATGGTATTGAATGCCGAGCTGTAGTCGATGAATAGCATTCTCACATAGTTCCCCTGCCTCTTGTCCAGGTGTGATGCTGCTGTGTGCAGCACATGGGATATGGCGTCCTCCGTGGACCTGTTGGGGCGGTATGCAAATTGCAGGGGGTCCATGTTGATGGGGAGGGAGGAGCAGATGTAGCCCTTTACTAGCTTCTCAAAGCACTTCATGGCTATGGAGGTGAGAGCTACAGGGCGGTAGTCGTTGAGGCAAGCAGGCTTGGATTTTTTGGGTACAGGGATAATAGTGGACTTCTTCAGGCAGGTGGGGATGACAGCCTGTTCTAAGGACAGGTTAAATATGTCAGTGAATACTGGGGCCAGTTGGTCGGCACAGACTTTTAGGACGCGGCCGGGGATGCCGTCCGGACCTGCTGCCTTCCTGATATTCACTTTTTTAAAGGTCCGCCTCACCTCATGCTCTGTTACCCTGAACACTGCGCCTCCATCAGCAGCCGACCCCCCCCCCCCATTGCCGAGGCTTGTGAGCTGGTGTTGTTATTTCCAGCATCAAACCTCGCATAGAAGGTATTGAGGTCGTTTGCTAAGGAGATGTCACTGTTCAGTTTGAGGGAGGCGCCTTTGTAGTCTGTCATCGTTTTGAGCCCCTGCCACATAGCTCTAGAGTCAGCTTGTTCAAACTGGAGTTCAATTTTATCCCTGTAGCGCCGTTTGGCCACTGACACTGTCCTCCTTACGTTGTGTCGCGCCACCTTGTGGTCATTCATGTTGCCTGCCACTAGGCCGTCATTGTATGCTTTGGTGCGCTCTCTCAGAGCTTCACGGACGGATTTGTCTACCCAGGGTTTTTGATTTGGGTAAACTTTCATTTTGGTAGTGGGGATTGTTTCTTTCACCCTAGTACAGACATAGTCCAGCACTGTCTCCGTGTAGGCATTAATGTTATCTGTGTCGCGGAACACAATCCAGTCTGTGTGGTGAAACACTGACCGGATCGTCTCTTCTGACGTCAGATCCCATTTCTGCACCTCTCGCGAGACTACGGGAGTACTTTTAATTCTCTGTCTGTACTTTGGTGAAAGGAAAATGGATGCGTGATCTGACTTGCCAAAGCCACTATCAGAATGAGCCTTGTAGCCACCTTTAAATTGCGTGTAACAGTGATCTAGGATGTTACCGCCTCTGAGTTGTTTTTTTGTGGAGGACATCTTCAGTTTTGCAGGATTTTTGGAGAAAGCGTGGCACTTGAGACAAAACACACTATATCCTATATAATTGTATTTGAATTCCTCTTGTTTCTTTGTTTATATACATTGCGTACAGCTTGTGTTATATTACGTTTTATTGTATTTTCTTGTTCTTGTGGCCATCTTGGTCTATATGTCATTTGTCAAGTAATTGGTCAAGTATATTATTATATACTTATTGTTATGTGTCTTGTAATCCCATATGGGCTGGCCATACACCTGTATGTAAGACACGAAAATAAAAAACATTAAATCAAATCAAATCAAAACTTGCATTACTAACATTGAAGGCTATTCTATTCATCTCATTCCTAACATTGAAGGCTATTCTATTCATCTAATTACTAACATTGAAGGCTATTCTATTCATCTCATTCCTAACATTGAAGGCTATTCTATTCATCTAATTACTAACATTGAAAGCTATTCTATTACTTTCATTAATAATAATAATAATAATAATAATAATAATAATAATAATAATAATAATAATAATAATAATAATAATAATAATAATAATAATAATAATAATAATAATAATAATAATAATAATAATAATAATAATAATAATAATTAATAATAATAATAATAATAATAATAATAATAATAATAATAATAATAATAATAATAATAATAATAATAATAATAATAATAATAATAATAATAATAATAATTCATTACATTTATATAGCGCTTTTCTAGACACTCAAAGCGCTTCCCACAATGTAGGGTGGAAATGGCCTCCTTCACCACCACTGGTAGCACCCAACCTTGGGCTATGCAGGCTCAATGGCTGCCATACACTGGCACCAGGCTCACATCACACTACACACAATGGCTGAACGGCTCAGGAGACAGGGATTGATATCAGCCATTCAATACATTGAAAGCTATTCTATTACCTTCATTCAACACCAGGCTGACTGTGTTCAGTTTAGCCTCATTCATTAATTTTCTTTGCCCCGAGAACCTTCTGAGTCAGAAAGATTCAGCGCTTTATTCCAAGTCATGTTATATTGTCATATCATCTGAGAGTCAACCACAAAGCTCAAGCAGCCAAGGCAAGGCTACATGATGACAGCTAAAAACATTAGCTTACAAGACCGTCCCCAAGCCTATAACCAGAGCCGGCCCAAGCCTATAACCAGACCCGGCCCAAGCCTATAACCAGAGCCGGCCCAAGCCTATAACCAGACCCGGCCCAAGCCTATAACCAGAGCCGACCCAAGCCTATAACCAGACCCGGCCCAAGCCTATAACCAGAGCCGGCCCAAGCCTATAACCAGACCCGGCCCAAGCCTATAACCAGAGCCGGCCCAAGCCTATAACCAGACCCGGCCCAAGCCTATAACCAGAGCCGGCCCAAGCCTATAACCAGAGCCGGCCCAAGCCTATAACCAGAGCCGGCCCAAGCCTATATGGGGCCGTAAGCAAGCTTCGATTCTGGGGCCCCCCACCGCCTTGGTGGCGCCAATTCTATTGACTATTGCCAAAGCTCGATCCTTCACACACCTACAGCTGAGCGGTTGTGTTTTGTATTTTTTGTTTGCCTTGTTTTACTTGTCTCCCGTTGTCTTTGTAAAGCTGTACTGTTGTGTTGACTTTTGTCTAATAAGAAAGCATTTTTGTACGATTGCCATTGACATAATAAAATATATCACCAAAGGGAAAAAAAGAAAAAATTATTCAAGCTCTCTCTCTCTCGTAGGACATGTCAAGTGCTCTTGGGGTCCCTCCGGTGGCCACGGAGGCCTATGCGTCGGACCGGCCCTCTGCTTAATAAGCCAGCGGCTGGCTGCTCCAGAGACATTCCACTCCATCCTCAGAGAACCCAAATGAGATTAGGAGTTTGCTGAACGCGCCAATGATGGGATGGATGCCATGAGGGCCGGCCTGCTCACCCCTCCTGCTGCTGGCTGTGCACGCCAGGGGTGTAAAAAGTACACAGAAATTATACTTAAGTGAAAGTATGGGTACCGTCTCAAAATCGTACTCAAGTAAAAGTCAGAGTATCTGGCTAAAAGCACACTTGAGTAAAAGTCAAAACGTTTCTACTTTTAAATGTACTTAAGTACTAAAAAGTTAAAGTAAAAACTTTTTTTCTGACTGTCTATTCTTCTGATAGCAGGTGTTTAATCAAAGATCCCCGCTTTCTAGTCCTGCACAAGGACCAATCAGCATGGGTATGGGCGGGTTAATTTTCCATTGATGGGGATTTGATTGGCTGTTTTTAAATAAAGAGCGGCCGCAGGATTAATAACGTTAACGTTAGTTCGGCCAGAGAAACTCTAGGGGCTAGATCCACAAAGAATGGATTGCACGGAGCAAGATGCACCTTTACTTACAATTCATGATGAATTGAAATGGGGGACCCTGATGTAAACAAGACGAAAGTCTTTCTCTGGTCTGCATCCCCTTAACAATTGTGTGTATTGAGCCATACTGTATTGTACCCATTCTGCAATCTGTTAATAACATTTTTATTCAATCATCACCGTGCAGATTGATTGATGAATCAAAGTTTTATTAACAGATTGCAGAATGGGTACAATACAGTACGGTACAATACAGACAGCTCGCTGCCCACCTCCTTCTGACGTTCCGTCACCACCCGCAGCTCGTCCTTCTGCGATTTCGATTTTCCATCTCCTATCGGCCCGGTTCCAAGAACGTCAAACCTGACGCCCTGTCACGCCAGTTTGATCCTCCGGGTCGAGAGGAGAAGCCCCACCATATTATTCCACAGGCCTTGATTTTGGCACCCGATAGGGTGGTAAGATCGGCTCTAACACGGGAGCCCGATCCCGGTGGGGGTCCTGCGGGGCAAATGTATGTGCCCAAGGCGGCACGCTCGCGCCTGCTGCAGTGGGCGCATACATCCTCTCTCACCGGCCACCCTGGGGCCGCCAGAACCCTGGAGTTTATCCGTAGGAGGTTCTGGTGGCCGACAGAGGAGGGGGATATGCGCTCCTTTGTGGCGGCCTGCCCGGTGTGCGCGCGCAGTAAGACCTCTCGCCGTGCGCCGGCGGGTCTCCTCCGACCGCTTCCTATTCCCAAGCGTCCCTGGTCGCACATATCCCTGGATTTCATTTCCGGTCTTCCCTTATCGGATGGGTTCACTGCCATCCTGGTGGTGGTGGACCGGTTCTCCAAGGCGGCTCACTTCATTCCCCTCCCCAAGCTCCCCTCGGCCCGGGAGACGGCTGACCTGGTGGTGCAACACGTCTTTCGGGTCCACGGGCTTCCAGTGGATATTGTGTCCGACCGGGGTCCTCAGTTCGCCTACAGGGTTCTGGAAGGCGTTTGCCTCCGGCCTCTGCGCCTCAAACGGGCAGACGGAGCGCGTCAACCAGGATTTGGAGGGTGCCCTGAGATGCTACGTTGCCGGGTGTCCGGCGACGTGGAGTAGGAGGTTGGCCTGGGCAGAGTACGCGCATAATACCCTTCTCTCCTCCTCTACTGGGATGTCTCCCTTTCAGTGTCAATATGGTTTTCAACCTCCTCTGTTTCCCGAACAGGAGCAGGAGGCTGAGGTGCCTTCGGCCAAGGCACATGTGGCTCGCTGTCGCAGGACGTGGAACAGGGTGCGGGCGGCGCTGCAGAAGGCCTCGGTTAAGGCTCAGCGGCAGGCTAACCGCAAGCGTCGTCCGGCTCCGGTTTTCCGTCCTGGGCAGCGGGTTTGGCTTTCCACCCGTGATCTCCCTCTCCGGGTGGAGTCCAGGAAGCTGGCTCCTCGCTTCATAGGCCCCTTTAAAGTGGTTCGTCGGGTGAATCCTGTGGCTTACAGGCTGCGGCTTCCGGCTTCTATGAGGGTTCATCCGACGTTTCATGTGTCCCTGTTGAAGCCATTCCTCTCATCGCCACTTCCTGCGGTCCCTCCGCTGCGCATTATTGATGGTCAGCCTGTCTACACGGTTAGGGGGTTTCAGTTTTTGGTGGATAGGGAGGGGTACGGGGTAGAAGAGCGTTCTTGGGTGCCTCAAAGGGATATCTTAGATCCCAGCCTGATCGATGATTTCCGGCGGCTGCATCCCGAGGCCCCTAGGTGAACGTCGGGTGCCGTTCGTCGGGGGGAGGTACTGTAACGTTCTGGGTTCTCGGGTCTTGTTGACCTGAGATCCCGGCTACCATTCTGTCACCTGTCACTTTACCTCTTTGATTGCATTATTGTTTGTCACCTGGGATTGGTTGTCACTCTGTGGAACGTGTCGAATGTCTGGTATGCTGACCTTTAAATAACTCTTGTCTTCTCTGTTCCTCGTCGGCTCTTCACTCTCTCTCAGAACCAGTACGTGGCGGTACCAAGAACAAGTGCTGCTGTTACTTGTACTCCGTTCGATTGTTTTCTATTATTTAGTATTCTTGTTTACCTGGCTGCTCTATAGTGTGTTCCTGAATAAAGAGGATACACGTATTGTGAAGAGCAAAACCTACTCTCCGTCTCCTTATTGCCACCACTATTGGAACTCCACTCTCGTACCTGGCACCGTCGTAACAGACTTTGAATTAAAAACAGACTTGTTTCGTTTTTAAAGGAATCTACACATTAAGGCATGGTATAAGCAGAATCCACACCGTGTGTTTACCCCAGTTAGTCAAAATAGTATACAAACTCCATGTACTCCTTTTAAGCCTAAATCATATTTTTGTCCAGTAGTACAGAATACTACGTTGAGCACATTCGAGAAAAAAAGTCAATTATAAAGTAAAGAAATTAACTAATAGCAAGACATATGTCTACCATAATTTGACTAAAAACGAACGAGATGCCCTCAAAGACTTTCTGAAAATCACGTGATCGGATCGGGACATCCCTACTAAATACGTAGATTTCTTTATTAAGCCATTACTTCCAACGCTCCCAGCTTATTTGCAGGACACTACGGATGTTCTTAATAAAATCAAAGAGCAAGGTAATATTGGACCAGACACCTATACTTGGTGACAATGGATGTAGAAGCCCTTTACACCAGTATTGCCCATGACCAAGGCATGACAGCCATGAGACACTTTTTAGATACTCGCACTGACTCACAGGACCCCCCTACAGATTTTTTGGTCGAACCTACATACGTCGTTGTACAGGAAGTTAACACATACAAATACTATTTTACATGCAGAGAGCTTCCATCCCTCTACTCTGATCAACAATGTTCCCTACGGCCAATTTAAAAGAGTACGTAGAATCTGTGACAGTGAAGCTGACTTTAGAGAAAAGAGCGGAGAAATGTATGACCGCTTCAGAGAACTTAAAACAGCTATATCTGAAGCCGCTACTGTAGAATGCGACTCTCTTAAAAAGAAAGACACTAAGAGAGAAAACCGATAGGGTGTTTTTCTCCACCACTTATAGCACTAAGGCCCTTGCTGTTCACAATACAATTAAAAAGAATAGGAGCCTGATCCAATGTGATGAGGCCCTGTCTAACATATTCCCTGACCCCCCCCCCCCTCTGTACATTTAGGAGAGCCCCCAATCTCGGAGATAAATTGGTACGAAGCCATCTACCGGCAGATGTCAAATCTACATGGTTACCCAAGCCTCCTATAGGAACATATAGATGTTGTCGCTGCAAACAATGTGATGTGGTGGTAAGATCTAATGGGTTTACTCACCCAGTTACCAAACAGACATATACATCTAACAGCTTCATTGATTGTCAAACCACACATGTTATTTATATACTGTCCTGTTCTAAATGTGACTCTTTTTATGTTGGTTGTACGAAACGCCGCCTACTTGATCGACTGGCTGATCATAAATATGCTATCAAAACAAACAATATGGATTATGCAATGGCTAAACATATTCAAGATGTTCACCAAAGTACCTCTGTTTTATTTACAGCTATCGGCATTGACAGTGTTCCATAGACAGAGAATACTAAACCATTCTATAAATTATTCTATAGACATGGTGTCATTTTTATAGGCCAAGTAGGACACTTTATTTTTGTATCTTTGCATTGTTCATTATTATCTTTGATAGACTACAGGCCACCTCACTCCCATGTTTAAATTATTCTATAGACATGGTGTAATTTTTATAGGCCAAGTAGGACACTTTATTTTTGTATCTTTGCATTGTTCATTGTTATCTTTTTCTGTATTTTGATAGACTACAGGCCACCTCATTCCCACGTTTAAATGACTCTATGGACATGTTGTAATTTCTATAGGCTAAGTAGGTCACTTTATTATATAGTATTCTCTTTATTATTATTTTCTTGCATTACTCATTGCTCTTACATTGTTCTTTTTGATATTTTCTCTATTCTTTTTTATTTATTTCTATTCTCTGTTTGATTTGACTCATTTCCTTATGTTGATACAATATTTTGAGTGTGTATGTTTATATCAATTTTTTTATTTTATATTTTATATATATTTAGTATTATTGTATATTTCTTCCACGTTGACATAGCCTACCATTAAGTCGATTGTATTCTTTACTGACCTGTTTCTAACTATGTCAAGTTAAGTATATGCTGTGCCTCCATTCATTTAACACCAGCTGTCCCCCATTGTTGTGATTAGTCTCTCCCAGAGTTCTGTTTTTTTATTTTTTATTTATTAGTCACAGTTGATGAAGGCCCTGTGTAGGCCGAAACATGTCGGGTTATTTTAAATTCTCTAAATAATGTGAGCCATAAAATAAAGGCATTTAAAAACTTGTAGAGCTGCTCGCGGGAGCGCGCGTGCATGTGGCGTCATTAGCGTGCGACGTGCAACTAGATTTGATATCAGCAACGCAACACTGAGCACGCCCTACATCCAGCTCACCCCTCCTGCTGCTGGGATCATCCCTATGTTCCCCGCTTGATTATATTATATAATTATTATTATTATATATTATATATATATTAAATCGATTAATCGCCCAGCCCTACAGTACGCCTACATCCAGCTCACCCCTCCTGCTGCTGGCTGTGCACATCTCCTTGTGTGTTAAGAGAATCAAGGAGTGAGAGATTAAAAACTTTTGTATCACAAACAGTACTGTATTTGCAAATCTGATATGTCATAAATGTATTATAGATGTAGCAGTACTGTCTATCTGTATGTCATGTGTGTGTCATATATGTTATGATGAATTGAAAATGGGGGACCCTGATGTAAACAAGACGAAAGTCTTTCTCTGGTCTGCATCCCCTTAACAATTGTGTGTATTGAGCTGTACTGTACTGTACCCATTCTACAATCTGTTAATAAACTTTTCAATCAATTCAATCAATCAAAGACGTACTGTAATGAGTCTCGTGTAGGCGATAAGCGACGCGCTCGCTCCACATACAGTAGAACCTGTATGTTCCCAACCCCCCCGAGAAGGAAGGTCAGTCATTAGAAGTAAATACACGGAAAACGTGTTTGTCAGTGATCAATTGTGTTTCGACATGTATGAGAACAGTAACAAGGTTTGTATAAAATAAGATATTCCTTTATTGATCCCTCGGGGGAAATTCAGGCATCATAGCAGCATGGGGGAGGGGGGGGGGGGGGGGTACAGGTAGTAAAAAAGCAATATAACAAATCAATATAATATAATTAACATGTGCATATGGGCAACAAGGTGAGAGATGAGGGTATGTCTCAGTTATATTTGCCCTACAATAAATAGTTACAATATATAATCTAATAATCCAATAATCTAAATCTAATCTAATATATAATAATAATAATAATAATAATAATAATAATAATAATAATAATAATAATAATAATAATAATAATAATAATAATAATAATAATAATAATAATAATAATAATAATAATAATAATAAAAAAAAAAAAAAAAAAAAAAAAAATGCTAAAATGCTAAATATATGCAATATATAATCTAATAATCACACACACGGCAGGGTTTGAAAGCTCGGCGTCGCTAATAAAAATGTAAATCATTTTTATAAACAAGTAAAAAAATCACTGAGCTAGCCTTCGCTAAAATGGCTGCTTCCGCATTTTACAGTAGGAGCGCTGTGATTGCTGGCTGCTTTGTCACGTGCCTGGTGCGCCCAGCAATCACAGCACTCCTACTGTAAAATGCGGAAGCAGCTTGTCTCGTGCACTGCCCACTTTAACCAAGGAAGAACATATTGCCTCTCGGCACAGAGATCTGTCTGATGAAAAAAACAAGTCAAGTCAAGTCAAGTCAAGAGTTTTATTTGTCACTGCATACAAGTATACAATGAAATGCGGGTGGTCTTGCCCGCAACGATGTGCAATACAGTAGTACAACATATAATAGAGTCCAATAGACAACATTGTGCAATAAACAGGTAACATAGTGGGACATCACAGTATTTGTACATAGTTATTTACAGAGCATGAAGGACATGCTAGGTCCCTTGGTAGTGCAATACACTGTTACTATACTATTTTTAAAGTGACCTTTCTTTGTGGCCATAAGTGCAGTGGCGGCTCGCCACTGGTGGCGCTAGGGCGCCGACCCACCTGTTAAATGAGAGAAGAAGAAAAAAAACTTTTTTGTTTTTTGTTTTATAGCCCTATAAATAATATAAACATGTTTAAAATGAATAATATTTACTCATTTTAAGTATGTTTGTATTTCCAATGCACAATATAACGTTATTATCTAAATAAAAAAAACAGCGTTTTCCAGAGCAGGAAGTGACATCACGTTTTTTTTTTTTTTTTTTTTTTTTGTATTTCTCGCCCGGGCAAGAAGCGATAGCGCTCTGACTGCGCGTCACAGTTTGATCGCTGTCTCCGTCACAGCCAATCAGTGCATACGGCGTTGTGCGTTGAAATATGACTATTATGTTGGAATCCGAGCGCGATTTGAAGCGGTCTAGAAAGCAGCGTGAACTTCCGTGAGAATTTCCATAGCCGCATTTCGCAGAGACGCTCTCTGATTGGCCGACGCCAGTATTTTTTTCCATGGCAGAATTTCACAGAGACGATCTCTGATTGGCCGAATCCAATTTCTAATGTTCCAATTCTAGCTTGGTTCCTGGTACTAGGACTGTTGTTTGTCTTAGAGCGTGCCGTGCCGTGACTGCAAGTTCTTTCTTTAGACTGTTAAGCTTAGGCACTCTTTCAAAGTTGGTTAAGGTTAGAGTTTGTCTTAGAGCATGGCGATAGAACGCCAGGTAGTTTGCAGTCTGTTCGAGCGGAAATGGACAAAGGAATGTACTTGTTGAGTGTTGTGCTAACGTCGACGAGCTCAGCTGAGCTAACACTTGGCTAACAAGCTATATGGCGGATATCAAGCTCTCCTGCCCTGGACGTTTCAACTAAACAGTGAGTCTCTCTCTCTCTCTCTCTCTCTCTCTAACGTTAGTACTAGTACTAGGCTGGTGCGGGCTAACTGGCTATCGTTCTGGGAGCTAACGTTAGTACTAGTACTAGGCTGGTGCGGGCTAACTGGCTATCGTTCTGGCAGCTAACATTAGTACTAGTACTAGGCTGGTGCGGGCTAACTGGCTATCGTTCTGGGAGCTAACGTTAGTACTAGTACTAGACTGGTGCGGGCTAACTGGCTATCGTTCTGGCAGCTAACGTTAGTACTAGTACTAGGCTGGTGCGGGCTAACTGGCTATCGTTCTGGGAGCTAACGTTAGTAGTACTACTAGGCTGGTGCGGGCTAACTGGCTATCGTTCTGTGATTTGTTTACTTGGTAACACGGGTTGCTAAGGAATTTAGGTTCGAGGTTGAAGAAATCTCTCTCTCTCTCTCTCTCTCTCTCTCTCTCTCTCTCTCTCTCTCTCTCTCTCTCTTCTTAACGTTAACGGTTGTAAATAGTTTTTTTAGGAGCAGTACTACTGCTGGCCATTCATGAAGCGAGACATTGCTGATTGTTTATTTATCGATGGCTCATTGATTTAACTACTGCAGCTCTCTCGGATTGAAAATACGTGGATTATGGCTTGTTCAATATCGTCTATGTTTGAATGAATGAATGAATGAGAACTTTATTAACAGATTGCAGAATGGGTACAATACAGTACGGCTCAATACACACAATTGTTAAGGGGATGCAGACCAGAGAAAGACGTTTGTCTTGTTTACATCAGGGTCCCAGATTTTCGATTCATATCGATAGTTTAATAGCTAGCCTTGGCTCGTTTAACAATATGCAAAATATGTGTACAGCCCTGTACTCATACTGAAGTTATTCTTGGTATATAATAGGTCTGATTGTGTAACGAATCGATTCCACGTCGCGCTGTGTGTGAGAGAGAGAAGGAGAGAGGGAGAGATCTGCCTGTGTTTGGAGACGGGCGAGTTTTGTTTCTAACTTTTCTATTTATATTGTGTTTCAAGTTGTGAATTAGAGTCTAGACTATACTTTATTTGACTGGTTGTGTGTTGTTGTAGTAACAGCTGAGCGACTCGTTCATAAGAGCCGATTCATTGCCGTGAGCGTGAGTCGAATCGCTCACGTCTTGCCATGAGTCTTGCGTGGTACAGTACTGTACTGTACATGTTCGCAAAATATTTGGTATAGCGCCCCTAGTGGCGAAGTACCCAGCGGCCGCCACTGCATAAGTGTGGGCGTGTGCAGCATGAGTGTGTGCTTTCTCATGTTAAAGTGGCTGCTAGTGTGCGAGCGTGCACAGCGTGTGTGTCGTGTGTGTGCTAATGTGTGCTTGTGTGTGTAGGGTTCAGTGTTCTGTGACCCTCAGTGTTCATTGTTCAAGGCTCTGATGGCCTGGGGGAAGAAGCTGAGCCGAAGCCTCTCTGTCCTAGTAGCTGGTGTTCGCAGGCGTCTGCCTGACCGCAGCAGCATGAACAGGCTGTTATTGGGGTGGTGAGGGTCTTTCATTATCCTGCAGGCTCTGGATTTGCACCTCTTGTTGTATAGAACCCAGTAGCGGCTGCTGGTTCTCTCTCCACTAGGGGCGCTATACCAAAACATTTTGCAAACATGTACAGTACCACGCAACCGACTCATGGCAAGATGTGAGCGATTCGACTCACGCTCACGGCAATGAATCGGCTCTTATGAACGAGTCGCTCAGCTGTTACTACAACAACACACAACCAGTCAAATAAAGTATAGTCTAATTCACAACTTGAAACACAATATATAAATAGAAAAGTTAGAAACAAAACTCGCTCCGTCTCCAAACACACGCAGATCTCTCCCTCTCTCCTTCTCTCTCTCACACACAGCGCGACGTGGAATCGATTCGTTACACAATCAGACCTATTATATACCAAGAATAACTTCAGTATGAGTACAGGGCTGTACACATATTTTGCATATTGTTAAACGAGCCAAGGCTAGCTATTAAACTATCGATATGAATCGAAAATCTGGGACCCTGATGTAAACAAGACAAACGTCTTTCTTTGGTCTGCATCCCCTTAACAATTGTGTGTATTGAGCCGTACTGTATTGTACCCATTCTGCAATCTGTTAATAAAGTTTTCATTCATTCATTCATTCAAACATAGACGATATTGAACAAGCCATAATCCACGTATTTTCAATCCAAAAGAAAGAGAGAGAGAGAGAGAGAGAGAGAGAGAGAGAGAGAGAGAGAGAGAGAGAGAGAGAGAGAGAGAGAGAGAGAGAGAGAGAGAGAGAGAGAGAGAGAGACTCACTGTTTAGTTGACACGTCCAGGGCAGGAGGGCTTGCCTTGATAAAGTGTATAATCCACTGTTGATGTATTCCAGACCACTGTCCACTGTGTCCAGGCTGCATCCGCCATATAGCTTGTTAGCCAAGTGTTAGCTTGTTAGCAGTTAGCACCACACAACACAAGTACTTCATTCCTTTGTCCATTTCCGCGTCGAACAGACTGCAAACTACCTGGCGTTCTATTCTATTCTTATTGTCCTGTGCCGTGCTGTTGCCATACCAGGCAGTGATGTTTCCAGTCAAGATGCTCTCTACAGCTCCGGAGTAGAAGGACTGGAGTATCTTCCCCGATACTCTGAACTTCCTTAACTGTCTCAGGTGGTAGAGGCGCTGCTTCGCCTTTTTTACAACTGTGTCTATGTGTGTTGACCATGTCAGATCCTCTGAGATGTGGACCCCCAGGTACTTAAAGCTGCTCATCATAGTATCAATAGCATCAATCATAGTAACGCGCCGCATTTTTTGGCAGTAACGGTAACAGCGTTATTAAGATTGGAAGAGTAATCCGTTAGATTACTCGTTACTGAAAAAACGAACACCGTTAGTAATGCAGTTATTTATAACGCTGTTATTCCCATCACTGGTTAAAGGGACAGTTACTGTCCCTTTAACAGTTCAGTTCACTAAGTTCAGAGCACTATGGTGATCAGTTGAATGAATTGATGTTGACAACCGATGGCCTTTCTTTATGTTGGAAAAGCAAGAGTGAATCAACATTGTTTGAACACTTTTGTCTACGTACTTGACTTCTATTTTATACTCACTATACTTATTTTATACTTATCTATTTTTATCTAGCAGAATCTCTGGAGCAAAACAGAAAGAAGCATTTTATATAAAAGTATTCTGTACTTCTGTATGACAACTAATAAAGAAACTTGAAACTTGAAACTTGAAACTTGAAATTTCTGCTAAATGTCAATGTTGATTTCAATGTTATTTACATTGAGACTTGGACTTAATCCATAGTTGTTTCTGTTCAGCTTGCTACCTAGGTAGCTTGGCAGCCCCAGTTCAGAGAAGTATCCAGCAATGGAAATATATATAATAATATATAATACTATATATACTAATGTAGCAGCCTGAATATTCTACAAAGTATTCAGTAGTGCTAACTAACTGTTACTTTCCCTGTGTGTGTATAACGTGTGATTAACAGTGGATTTGGATAGCCTAACAGTGTTCCTTTGGATAGCTTGCCCAGTCTAACGACGAGGTGAGGTGCTACTCTTCTCCGGCTGCAGTATGGATTACTAACAATAACATTGAGCCCTTTTTCCCTTTCTGGAGCGGTCCTTGAGTGGGACCAGTGGAGGTTGCCAGCAGGGGGCGGAGTGGCAGTGGTGGCAGGTGGAGCAGTGGAGAGAAGCAAGCAACAAGGAAGAGGGAGTTACCTGGAGGCAAAGGGAGCAGGAAGCTCTCTTCGACATTGGACTTGACGGTGATCAGTCGCAGTTACAGTGGGCGGGTGCTCAAACGAGCCCCGTTGTTGGGGAGCCCCGTCGGAACGAGCGGCGGGTGACAAGAAGAGTGCCCCGTTGGAACGAGCAGCGGGTGATGAGAAGTACTTGCTAGTGATGGGTTATCCTAGAAGTATCAGCGATAGTGTGTGAGTAAGAGAAACCGAACCGAATGACTAACGTCTAGAGTTAACGAGACTAACGTCTAACGTTATCGGGTTATAGTAGTTACTGTGTGCGGTGTAGTAGTATGCTGCTAGCGGCTCCGTCTGACTTGAGTAGACTACCGGGCGCGCGGCGCTGAAGAGACCGGTGGTATAGCCAGCCACGTTGCGTTAGCAGTGTAACCGAGATAGCAGGAGGGTGCATCTAGACCCAAAGCTTAGCTGTGTTTAGGGTAGCAACAGTATTAGCTTGCGCGACAGAAGCAAGCCAGCAACAGCAGCGGTGGACGTCTCCCAGACGGTACAGAGGACGCCTCTTCCCACCAGCAGAGGACGCCATACAGCACGCTCCTCCAGCTAACCACTGCCTATGCTGTCCGCCCAGCCTGCTGGCTGTGCTCGCGGATCGCAGACGCCATCTTGTCACCTGGACGAGCGGTGACAAGGGTGGGTCCGCCATCTTGGCTAAGTACTAACGGTACCACGTGTATCAACAGCAACGTCCATTGAAGTCAACGCTAACAACCAGTGTCTAAGGGGTACCCCGAACAATTTAAGCCGGCTTAGGTTAGGTTTTCTTTTGGTAACGTGGGCCCACATTTACTTGGTTTTATTTTGTTATTTGGTTATTTGATTATTGGATTATTTGGTTCTTTGAACTCCCAATGTGTCTCTACTTTATGCCTGGGTCTCCCCTAGTACAAGCGGGGTGTTTTAATGTATTGAGCACTCGGTGCCTATGGTGGGAAGAGCTTCCCCTACATTATAATAGCAAGATCACCCGGTGCCATGTATTAATGAATGACAGTGTAATGGATAACATGCCCAGGCTTCTATATAAAGTAGACATTATCGGGATCATTGTGTGTGTCTGTTTCTTCCAATTTCCATTTGCTATTCAAACCCTGGGTAAATATTGTGACTGCATAATTATTTAACCCTTACACCCCATTTACAGAATAGCATTTGAAGGGTCTATACAGGTGGTCAAGGAAGGGTACTGCTTAAAGGGAAGCCCAATAATACTATTGAACTGACAGCCACTGGGTGTGGGAGGGCTGTCGGAGGTACTGGGGGAAGTGAGAGTGTGTGGGGAGCTACTGCTGACCGCCTTGGAAGGCGAGGGAGACCAGAGTACCAGTCCCCAGGTTAGTAAATCCTGGGCCCCATCCACTCCAGCTGCAAGCCCTCCAGAACGACGTTCCGGGCCAAAGACGGGGGTACATATAGGTCCAATACTATAGTATCCTACTACCCAGTGTCTGTGTACTACTACTCACACAAACAGGGATAATCCACCCTTTTACACTAATATATATATACTAATATATATGCAGTGTATTCAGACTTTAGTGGGAGGGAGTGGTGGAGCCTGCGTTGCACAGAAGTAGGCTAATCTCATTTGAACCCTTTGGTCATGAAAGCCTATACTTCCTGTGTTCACAGGGATTCCAACCCGAGACCTTCACTTCAAAGCTCACTTCTTTAACCATTTCACTACCACACTACCAAAGGATTAACCCTCTCACTGTGACAACACAGAAGGTTAACCCTTTCACTACCACACTACCAAAGGATTAACCCTCTCACTGTGACAACACAGAAGGTTAAACATTTCACTGCCGCACAACAAAAGGTAACCCTTTCACTGTGACAACACATACTGTAAGGTTAACCCTTTCACAACCACACTACAGAAGGTTGACCATTTCACTACCATTTGGGTTAACCTAGTGTGGTGTAGTGTGGTAGTGAAAGCGTTAAAATGTAGGTAGCTAAAAAAATCTTCAATTGTACGTTTATTGATTGAACAAGACACACAACATGTAAATTTATACAAATTATATTAAAATCAATAAAGTAGACATTGAAATATAAAACATAAAAATAAGAAACCATTTAGAAAAATACAATATAATAAAACATATCAAAGTATCAAAATATATCAATATATACTATATATACATATACACAAATATTGATCTATTTATTTATCGATATATCTACCCATATACACCTCTGTACATAACAATTATAAATAAAAAAGCTCTGGAGTCCTGCTATTCACTAGGTATTTTGCCATGTCATACTGCGTAACGCCTCGTGAGAGGAAAACTGTTTGGTCCTCAAGTCCAACCACCTCTCCTCCACGACCGGAACACTTCAGCTACAAGCCTTTCTGTCTTCAAGAGCACAACACCAGTCCTCGCTGTGACAACAGCTCCTTTGTCTGTGATATTATCTCCTGTTCCACCAGCACTTGGAAGGAGTCATATGCTTCCACAAGCCTGGCAGTAGCCTAACGCCTCAGAGGCTTAGAAGGAGAGGAGAGGAGAGGAGAGGAGAGGAGAGGAGAGGAGAGGAGAGGAGAGGAGAGGAGAGGAGAGGAGAGGAGAGGAGAGGAGAGGAGAGGAGAGGAGAGGAGAGGAGAGGAGAGGAGAGGAGACGAGACGAGACGAGACGAGAGGAGAGGAGTGCAGGGTGGGGGGGGGGGGAACTGTACATTGGAGGGGGTTGAGTTTGGACATTTACAGGGGCCAGTTTCGGATTGCAGTCTCCCGTAGGTGCTCTTTTAGAGAGGTTTTGAAAGTGGGTAGTGATTCACATTCCTTTACAGCTTTGGGTAGGGCCTTCCACATTGTTGTTGCATAATTGCGAAACGTGTTTAGTCCCTTGTTTGAGCCGAATCTGGGTTTAACATGATTTGTGGAGCTCCCTCTGGTGTTGTGGTTGTGGTATTCACTGACCTTTGACATGTACATGGGTACCTTAGTGGTGTAGTGTATCTTGTAGACCAGGCCCATTGCAAGTTGCTGTACTCTGTTGTCTACTCTAAGCCATCCTAGGTTGTCAAAGTGGGCAGGGGTGAGGTGGGTTCTAGGAGTAAGGTCAAGCAGGAGTCTGACCAGTTTGTTTTGTGATGTTTGTAATTTTGTTTTTAGCGCCTTTGAGGTGCTTTGGTACCATGAGGTGCAAGCATAGTCGTAGTACCCTTGAATGAGTGCTCCTGCCAGAGTCTTCAGGGTATTCTGGTTTACCAGAGAGGAGATCCGGTACAAGAATCTAGTTTGTTGGTTGACTTTTTTTATTACATTGGATGCCATTTTGTCACAGGAAAGATTTGCCTCTAGGATGGAACCCAGGTATGTAATTTCATCTTTCCTTGTGACAATATTGTCACCCACTGTAACTGAGAAGCCGTCGGTCTTGCTGAGTTTGTTATTTGATCCGAATAGAATGGACTCTGTTTTACCCAGGTGTAATGATAGTTTGTTATCAGCGAGCCAGGTGCAGATTACTATAATTCTTTTTAATCCTCTTTTTCTCCACCTGATTTTCTATTTTTCTCCCCATCCCAATTTTTTGTCGTTATGCCAATTCCCCCCCTCCCCTACCTGGTTGTTGTGCGCATGTTCCTCCTACTGGTCGGTCCTCCGACACATGTGGAGACAGCCACTGGCTCTTTTTTCACCTGGCAGCGAGGACTCTCATTGGTGAAGCGTAACGTGTGGGAGGTCACGCTGCCTTCACCATTTCCTGCCTTTCGCTGAGCAGGCGCCCAGACCTGACCTGTAGGCGTCGCTGTCCACAACGCCAGATTACCACCCACGACTTCCCTCCCCCTAACTCAGCCAAACGAGTTAGTATGACGACCGGTCCAAGCCGCAGGGCAATGCTGACTCCGGGAGTCGAGACCGCAGCCTCTTGCATTGGTGATGAGCACAATCTCTGCTACGCCACCCGACCGCCCTGCCAGGTGCAGATTCTGCCGAGTTCCGAGCTGAGGGCTTTTTCAACCTGCAACTTGTTCCTGTCAGAGACCAGCAGTGCTGAGTCGTCCGCAAACAGGAACAAGTTGCAGTCACAAGCTGACGACATGACATTTGCATAAATTAGGAACAGTAACGGTCCTAGTATGCTTCCTTGTGGAACACCACAGCTCACTGGGAGGGGGGGGGGGATAGAGTTTAGTCTTCGATTGGATTTCTGCCCATTAGTGTCAAGAGTAATGGCCCCCAGAATAATATACCTCCCAGCTCTATATAGTGGCTGAAATATACCTCCCAGCTTTATATAGTCACTAAAATATACCTCCCAGCTTTATATAGTGGCTGAAATATACCTCCCAGCTTTATATAGTGGCTGAAATATACCTCCTAGCTTTATATAGTAGCTGAAATATACCTCCCAGCTTTATATAGTGGCTGAAATATACCTCCTAGCTTTATATAGTGGCTGAAATATACCTCCCAGCTTTATATAGTGGCTGAAATATACCTCCTAGCTTTATATAGTGGCTGAAATATACCTCCCAGCTTTATATAGTGGCTGAAATATACCTCCCAGCTTTATATAGTGACTGAAATATACCTCCTAGCTTTATATAGTGACTGAAATATACCTCCCAGCTTCATATAGTAGCTGAAATATACCTCCTAACTTTATATAGTCACTGAAATATACCTCCCAGTTTTATATAGTGGCTGAAATATATCTCCTAGCTTTATATAGTGGCTGAAATATACCTCCCAGCTTCATATAGTAGCTGAAATATACCTCCCAGCTTTATATAGTGGCTGAAATATACCTCCTAGCTTTATAGTCACTGAAATATACTCCTAGCTTTATATAGTGACTGAAATATACCTCCTAGCTTTATATAGTCGCTGAAATATACCTCCCAGCTTTATATAGTGGCTTAAATATACCTCCTAGCTTTATATAGTTCCTGAAATATACCTCCCAGCTTTATATAGTGACTGAAATATACCTCCTAGCTTTATATAGTGGGTGAAATATACCTCCCAGCTTTATATAGTAGCTGAAATATACCTCCTAGCTTTATATAGTCACTGAAATATACCGCCCAGCTTTATATAGTGGCTGAAATATACCTCCTAGCTTTATATAGTGGCTGAAATATACCTCCCAGCTTTATATAGTAGCTGAAATATACCTCCCAGCTTTATATAGTGGCTGAAATATACCTCCCAGCTTTATATAGTGGCTGAAATATACCTCCCAGCTTCATATAGTCACTGAAATATACCTCCCAGCTTCATATAGTGACTGAAATATACCTCCTAGCTTTATATAGTGACTGAAATATACCTCCCAGCTTCATATAGTAGCTGAAATATACATCCTAGCTTTATATAGTCGCTGAAATATACCTCCCAGCTTTATATAGTGGCTGAAATATATCTCCTAGCTTTATATAGTGGCTGAAATATACCTCCTAGCTTTATATAGTGACTGAAATATACCTCCCAGCTTCATATAGTAGCTGAAATATACCTCCTAACTTTATATAGTCACTGAAATATACCTCCCAGTTTTATATAGTGGCTGAAATATATCTCCTAGCTTTATATAGTGGCTGAAATATACCTCCCAGCTTCATATAGTAGCTGAAATATACCTCCCAGCTTTATATAGTGGCTGAAATATACCTCCTAGCTTTATAGTCACTGAAATATACCTCCTAGCTTTATATAGTGACTGATATATACCTCCTAGCTTTATATAGTCGCTGAAATATACCTCCCAGCTTTATATAGTGGCTTAAATATACCTCCTAGCTTTATATAGTTCCTGAAATATACCTCCCAGCTTTATATAGTGACTGAAATATACCTCCTAGCTTTATATAGTGGATGAAATATACCTCCCAGCTTTATATAGTAGCTGAAATATACCTCCTAGCTTTATATAGTCGCTGAAATATACCTCCTAGCTTTATATAGTGGCTGAAATATACCTCCCAGCTTTATATAGTAGCTGAAATATACCTCCCAGCTTTATATAGTGGCTGAAATATACCTCCCAGCTTTATATAGTGGCTGAAATATACCTCCCAGCTTCATATAGTCACTGAAATATACCTCCCAGCTTCATATAGTGACTGAAATATACCTCCTAGCTTTATATAGTGACTGAAATATACCTCCCAGCTTCATATAGTAGCTGAAATATACATCCTAGCTTTATATAGTCGCTGAAATATACCTCCCAGCTTTATATAGTGGCTGAAATATATCTCCTAGCTTTAAATAGTGGCTGAAATATACCTCCCAGCTTTATATAGTAGCTGAAATATACCTCCCAGATTTATAGTCACTGAAATATACCTCCCAACTTTATATAGTCACTGAAATATACCTCCCAGCTTCATATAGTCACTGAAATATACCTCCCAGCTTTATATAGTGGCTGAAATATACCTCCTAGCTTTATATAGTCACTGAAATATACCTCACAGCTTCATATAGTAGCTGAAATATACCTCCTAGCTTTATATAGTCGCTGAAATATACCTCCTAGCTTTATATAGTAGCTGAAATATACCTCCCAGCTTTATATAGTGGCTGAAATATACCTCCTAGCTTTATATAGTGGCTGAAATATACCTCCCAGCTTTATATAGTGGCTGAAATATACCTCCCAGCTTTATATAGTGACTGAAATATACCTCCTAGCTTTATATAGTGACTGAAATATACCCCCCAGCTTCATATAGTAGCTGAAATATACCTCCTAGCTTTATATAGTCACTGAAATATACCTCCCAGCTTTATATAGTGGCTGAAATATATCTCCTAGCTTTATATAGTGGCTGAAATATACCTCCCAGCTTCATATAGTAGCTGAAATATACCTCCCAGCTTTATATAGTGGCTGAAATATACCTCCTAGCTTTATAGTCACTGAAATATACCTCCTAGCTTTATATAGTGACTGAAATATACCTCCTAGCTTTATATAGTCGCTGAAATATACCTCCCAGCTTTATATAGTGGCTTAAATATACCTCCTAGCTTTATATAGTTCCTGAAATATACCTCCCAGCTTTATATAGTGACTGAAATATACCTCCTAGCTTTATATAGTGGCTGAAATATACCTCCCAGCTTTATATAGTAGCTGAAATATACCTCCTAGCTTTATATAGTCGCTGAAATATACCGCCCAGCTTTATATAGTGGCTGAAATATACCTCCTAGCTTTATATAGTGGCTGAAATATACCTCCCAGCTTTATATAGTAGCTGAAATATACCTCCCAGCTTTATATAGTAGCTGAAATATACCTCCCAGCTTTATATAGTGGCTGAAATATACCTCCCAGCTTTATATAGTGGCTGAAATATACCTCCCAGCTTTATATAGTGGCTGAAATATACCTCCCAGCTTTATATAGTAACTGAAATATACCTCCTAGCTTTATATAGTGACTGAAATATACCTCCCAGCTTCATATAGTAGCTGAAATATACCTCCTAGCTTTATATAGTCACTGAAATATACCTCCCAGCTTTATATAGTGGCTGAAATATATCTCCTAGCTTTATATAGTGGCTGAAATATACCTCCCAGCTTCATATAGTAGCTGAAATATACCTCCCAGCTTTATATAGTGGCTGAAATATACCTCCTAGCTTTATAGTCACTGAAATATACCTCCTAGCTTTATATAGTGACTGTAATATACCTCCTAGCTTTATATAGTCGCTGAAATATACCTCCCAGCTTTATATAGTGGCTTAAATATACCTCCTAGCTTTATATAGTTCCTGAAATATACCTCCCAGCTTTATATAGTGAATGAAATATACCTCCTAGCTTTATATAGTGGCTGAAATATACCTCCCAGCTTTATATAGTAGCTGAAATATACCTCCTAGCTTTATATAGTCGCTGAAATATACCGCCCAGCTTTATATAGTGGTTGAAATATACCTCCTAGCTTTATATAGTGGCTGAAATATACCTCCCAGCTTTATATAGTAGCTGAAATATACCTCCCAGCTTTATATAGTAGCTGAAATATACCTCCCAGCTTCATATAGTGGCTGAAATATACCTCCCAGCTTTATATAGTGGCTGAAATATACCTCCCAGCTTCATATAGTCACTGAAATATACCTCCCAGCTTCATATAGTGACTGAAATATACCTCCTAGCTTTATATAGTGACTGAAATATACCTCCTAGCTTTTATATAGTGGCTGAAATATACCTCCTAGCTTTATATAGTGGCTGAAATATACCTCCCAACTTTATATAGTAGCTGAAATATATCTCCTAGCTTTATATAGTGGCTGAAATATACCTCCCAGCTTCATATAGTAGCTGAAATATACCTCCTAGCTTTATATAGTCACTGAAATATACCTCCCAGCTTCATATAGTAGCTGAAATATACCTCCTAGCTTTATATAGTCGCTGAAATATACCTCCTAGCTTTATATAGTAGCTGAAATATACCTCCCAGCTTTATATAGCGGCTGAAATATACCTCCTAGCTTTATATAGTGGCTGAAATATACCTCCCAGCTTTATATAGTGGCTGAAATATACCTCCCAGCTTTATATAGTGACTGAAATATACCTCCTAGCTTTATATAGTGACTGAAATATACCTCCCAGCTTCATATAGTAGCTGAAATATACCTCCTAGCTTTATATAGTCACTGAAATATACCTCCCAGCTTTATATAGTGGCTGAAATATATCTCCTAGCTTTATATAGTGGCTGAAATATACCTCCCAGCTTCATATAGTAGCTGAAATATACCTCCCAGCTTTATATAGTGGCTGAAATATACCTCCTAGCTTTATAGTCACTGAAATATACCTCCTAGCTTTATATAGTGACTGAAATATACCTCCTAGCTTTATATAGTCGCTGAAATATACCTCCCAGCTTTATATAGTGGCTTAAATATACCTCCTAGCTTTATATAGTTCCTGAAATATACCTCCCAGCTTTATATAGTGACTGAAATATACCTCCTAGCTTTATATAGTGGCTGAAATATACCTCCCAGCTTTATATAGTAGCTGAAATATACCTCCTAGCTTTATATAGTCGCTGAAATATACCGCCCAGCTTTATATAGTGGCTGAAATATACCTCCTAGCTTTATATAGTGGCTGAAATATACCTCCCAGCTTTATATAGTAGCTGAAATATACCTCCCAGCTTTATATAGTGGCTGAAATATACCTCCCAGCTTTATATAGTGGCTGAAATATACCTCCCAGCTTCATATAGTCACTGAAATATACCTCCCAGCTTCATATAGTGACTGAAATATACCTCCTAGCTTTATATGGTGACTGAAATATACCTCCCAGCTTCATATAGTAGCTGAAATATACCTCCTAGCTTTATATAGTCGCTGAAATATACCTCCCAGCTTTATATAGTGGCTGAATTATATCTCCTAGCTTTATATAGTGGCTGAAATATACCTCCCAGCTTTATATAGTAGCTGAAATATACCTCCCAGATTTATAGTCACTGAAATATACCTCCCAACTTTATATAGTCACTGAAATATACCTCCCAGCTTCATATAGTCACTGAAATATACCTCCCAGCTTTATATAGTAGCTGAAATATACCTCCCAGATTTATAGTCACTGAAATATACCTCCCAACTTTATATAGTCACTGAAATATACCTCCTAGCTTTATATAGTGGCTGAAATATACCTCCTAGCTTTATATAGTGGCAGAAATATACCTCCCAGCTTTATATAGTGGGTGAAATATACCTCCTAGCTTTATATAGTGGCTGAAATATACCTCCCAGCTTTATATAGTCGCTGAAATATACCTCCCATCTTTATATAGTGGCTGAAATATACCTCCTAGCTTTATATAGTGACTGAAATATACCTCCTAGCTTTTATATAGTGGCTCAAATATACCTCCTAGCTTTATATAGTGGCTGAAATATACCTCCCAACTTTATATAGTAGCTGAGATATATCTCCTAGCTTTATATAGTGGCTGAAATATACCTCCCAGCTTCATATAGTAGCTGAAATATACCTCCTAGCTTTATATAGTCACTGAAATATACCTCCCAGCTTCATATAGTAGCTGAAATATACCTCCTAGCTTTATATAGTCGCTGAAATATACCTCCTAGCTTTATATAGTAGCTGAAATATACCTCCCAGCTTTATATAGTGGCTGAAATATACCTCTTAGCTTTATATAGTGGCTGAAATATACCTCCCAGCTTTATATAGTGGCTGAAATATACCTCCCAGCTTTATATAGTGACTGAAATATACCTCCTAGCTTTATATAGTGACTGAAATATACCTCCCAGCTTCATATAGTAGCTGAAATATACCTCCTAGCTTTATATAGTCACTGAAATATACCTCCCAGCTTTATATAGTGGCTGAAATATATCTCCTAGCTTTATATAGTGGCTGAAATATACCTCCCAGCTTCATATAGTAGCTGAAATATACCTCCCAGCTTTATATAGTGGCTGAAATATACCTCCTAGCTTTATAGTCACTGAAATATACCTCCTAGCTTTATATAGTGACTGAAATATACCTCCTAGCTTTATATAGTCGCTCAAATATACCTCCCAGCTTTATATAGTGGCTTAAATATACCTCCTAGCTTTATATAGTTCCTGAAATATACCTCCCAGCTTTATATAGTGACTGAAATATACCTCCTAGCTTTATATAGTGGCTGAAATATACCTCCCAGCTTTATATAGTAGCTGAAATATACCTCCTAGCTTTATATAGTCGCTGAAATATACCGCCCAGCTTTATATAGTGGCTGAAATACACCTCCTAGCTTTATATAGTGGCTGAAATATACCTCCCAGCTTTATATAGTAGCTGAAATATACCTCCCAGCTTTATATAGTAGCTGAAATATACCTCCCAGCTTTATATAGTGGCTGAAATATACCTCCCAGCTTTATATAGTGGCTGAAATATACCTCCCAGCTTCATATAGTCACTGAAATATACCTCCCAGCTTCATATAGTGACTGAAATATACCTCCTAGCTTTATATAGTGACTGAAATATACCTCCTAGCTTTTATATAGTGGCTGAAATATACCTCCTAGCTTTATATAGTGGCTGAAATATACCTCCCAACTTTATATAGTAGCTGAAATATATCTCCTAGCTTTATATAGTGGCTGAAATATACCTCCCAGCTTCATATAGTAGCTGAAATATACCTCCTAGCTTTATATAGTCACTGAAATATACCTCCCAGCTTCATATAGTAGCTGAAATATACCTCCTAGCTTTATATAGTCGCTGAAATATACCTCCTAGCTTTATATAGTAGCTGAAATATACCTCCCAGCTTTATATAGTGGCTGAAATATACCTCCTAGCTTTATATAGTCACTGAAATATACCTCCCAGCTTCATATAGTAGCTGAAATATACCTCCTAGCTTTATATAGTCGCTGAAATATACCTCCTAGCTTTATATAGTAGCTGAAATATACCTCCCAGCTTTATATAGTGGCTGAAATATACCTCCTAGCTTTATATAGTGGCTGAAATATACCTCCCAGCTTTATATAGTGGCTGAAATATACCTCCCAGCTTTATATAGTGACTGAAATATACCTCCTAGCTTTATATAGTGACTGAAATATACCTCCCAGCTTCATATAGTAGCTGAAATATACCTCCTAGCTTTATATAGTCACTGAAATATACCTCCCAGCTTTATATAGTGGCTGAAATATATCTCCTAGCTTTATATAGTGGCTGAAATATACCTCCCAGCTTCATATAGTAGCTGAAATATACCTCCCAGCTTTATATAGTGGCTGAAATATACCTCCTAGCTTTATAGTCACTGAAATATACCTCCTAGCTTTATATAGTGACTGAAATATACCTCCTAGCTTTATATAGTCGCTGAAATATACCTCCCAGCTTTATATAGTGGCTTAAATATACCTCCTAGCTTTATATAGTTCCTGAAATATACCTCCCAGCTTTATATAGTGACTGAAATATACCTCCTAGCTTTATATAGTGGCTGAAATATACCTCCCAGCTTTATATAGTAGCTGAAATATACCTCCTAGCTTTATATAGTCGCTGAAATATACCGCCCAGCTTTATATAGTGGCTGAAATATACCTCCTAGCTTTATATAGTGGCTGAAATATACCTCCCAGCTTTATATAGTAGCTGAAATATACCTCCCAGCTTTATATAGTAGCTGAAATATACCTCCCAGCTTTATATAGTGGATGAAATATACCTCCCAGCTTTATATAGTGGCTGAAATATACCTCCCAGCTTCATATAGTCACTGAAATATACCTCCTAGCTTTATATAGTGACTGAAATATACCTCCTAGCTTTTATATAGTGGCTGAAATATACCTCCTAGCTTTATATAGTGGCTGAAATATACCTCCCAACTTTATATAGTAGCTGAAATATATCTCCTAGCTTTATATAGTGGCTGAAATATACCTCCCAGCTTCATATAGTAGCTGAAATATACCTCCTAGCTTTATATAGTCGCTGAAATATACCTCCTAGCTTTATATAGTAGCTGAAATATACCTCCCAGCTTTATATAGTGGCTGAAATATACCTCCTAGCTTTATATAGTGGCTGAAATATACCTCCCAGCTTTATATAGTGGCTGAAATATACCTCCCAGCTTTATATAGTGACTGAAATATACCTCCTAGCTTTATATAGTGACTGAAATATACCTCCCAGCTTCATATAGTAGCTGAAATATACCTCCTAGCTTTATATAGTCACTGAAATATACCTCCCAGCTTTATATAGTGGCTGAAATATATCTCCTAGCTTTATATAGTGGCTGAAATATACCTCCCAGCTTCATATAGTAGCTGAAATATACCTCCCAGCTTTATATAGTGGCTGAAATATACCTCCTAGCTTTATAGTCACTGAAATATACCTCCTAGCTTTATATAGTGACTGAAATATACCTCCTAGCTTTATATAGTCGCTGAAATATACCTCCCAGCTTTATATAGTGGCTTAAATATACCTCCTAGCTTTATATAGTTCCTGAAATATACCTCCCAGCTTTATATAGTGACTGAAATATACCTCCTAGCTTTATATAGTGGCTGAAATATACCTCCCAGCTTTATATAGTAGCTGAAATATACCTCCTAGCTTTATATAGTCGCTGAAATATACCGCCCAGCTTTATATAGTGGCTGAAATATACCTCCTAGCTTTATATAGTGGCTGAAATATACCTCCCAGCTTTATATAGTAGCTGAAATATACCTCCCAGCTTTATATAGTAGCTGAAATATACCTCCCAGCTTTATATAGTGGCTGAAATATACCTCCCAGCTTTATATAGTGGCTGAAATATACCTCCCAGCTTCATATAGTCACTGAAATATACCTCCCAGCTTCATATAGTGACTGAAATATACCTCCTAGCTTTATATAGTGACTGAAATATACCTCCTAGCTTTTATATAGTGGCTGAAATATACCTCCTAGCTTTATATAGTGGCTGAAATATACCTCCCAACTTTATATAGTAGCTGAAATATATCTCCTAGCTTTATATAGTGGCTGAAATATACCTCCCAGCTTCATATAGTAGCTGAAATATACCTCCTAGCTTTATATAGTCACTGAAATATACCTCCCAGCTTCATATAGTAGCTGAAATATACCTCCTAGCTTTATATAGTTGCTGAAATATACCTCCTAGCTTTATATAGTAGCTGAAATATACCTCCCAGCTTTATATAGTGGCTGAAATATACCTCCTAGCTTTATATAGTGGCTGAAATATACCTCCCAGCTTTATATAGTGGCTGAAATATACCTCCCAGCTTTATATAGTGACTGAAATATACCTCCTAGCTTTATATAGTGACTGAAATATACCTCCCAGCTTCATATAGTAGCTGAAATATACCTCCTAGCTATATATAGTCACTGAAATATACCTCCCAGCTTTATATAGTGGCTGAAATATATCTCCTAGCTTTATATAGTGGCTGAAATATACCTCCCAGCTTCATATAGTAGCTGAAATATACCTCCCAGCTTTATATAGTGGCTGAAATATACCTCCTAGCTTTATAGTCACTGAAATATACCTCCTAGCTTTATATAGTGACTGAAATATACCTCCTAGCTTTATATAGTCGCTGAAATATACCTCCCAGCTTTATATAGTGGCTTAAATATACCTCCTAGCTTTATATAGTTCCTGAAATATACCTCCCAGCTTTATATAGTGACTGAAATATACCTCCTAGCTTTATATAGTGGCTGAAATATACCTCCCAGCTTTATATAGTAGCTGAAATATACCTCCTAGCTTTATATAGTCGCTGAAATATACCGCCCAGCTTTATATAGTGGCTGAAATATACCTCCTAGCTTTATATAGTGGCTGAAATATACCTCCCAGCTTTATATAGTAGCTGAAATATACCTCCCAGCTTTATATAGTGGCTGAAATATACCTCCCAGCTTTATATAGTGGCTGAAATATACCTCCCAGCTTCATATAGTCACTGAAATATACCTCCCAGCTTCATATAGTGACTGAAATATACCTCCTAGCTTTATATGGTGACTGAAATATACCTCCCAGCTTCATATAGTAGCTGAAATATACCTCCTAGCTTTATATAGTCGCTGAAATATACCTCCCAGCTTTATATAGTGGCTGAAATATATCTCCTAGCTTTATATAGTGGCTGAAATATACCTCCCAGCTTTATATAGTAGCTGAAATATACCTCCCAGATTTATAGTCACTGAAATATACCTCCCAACTTTATATAGTCACTGAAATATACCTCCCAGCTTCATATAGTCACTGAAATATACCTCCCAGCTTTATATAGTGGCTGAAATATACCTCCTAGCTTTATATAGTGGCTGAAATATACCTCCCAGCTTTATATAGTGTTGTGGCTGATGGTTGTTAACACAGCAGGAGACGATAGTTCCAATTTCAACAGGCAATTTGTTTAATGAAAGAAAGTTTAACAGCAGAGCTATGGATCAGCAGACGGTCACCACAGTTGAAGAAAAACACTCTAACTTCTCAATCCCTCTGCTTGTCCCATAAATCCCTTCTCAGCCCTGCCCCCCCATGACAGATATGATGACGTACATATTATATCAGATATGACATGACGTACATTAAAATGACACATAGATTTAACATCGAAGAGAGATGCGATTAAGTGAGATGTGTGTGTGTATATGTATGTGTGTGAAAGAGAGAGTCAAGATTAGTGAGATGTGTGTGTGTGTATATGTGTGTGTATGAAAGAGAGAGTAGTGAGATGTGTGTGTGTATATGTGTGTGTATGAAAGAGAGAAAAGATTAGCGAGATGTGTGTGTGTATATGTTTGTGTATGAAAGAGAGAAAAGGACAAGATATGATGTATAAGATTAAAGCACCCGATATGATGTAAAAGATTAAAAGCACACAACGTGATGTACTGAAATGTCTATCTGCCTATCTCCAAGTTGTTTTAAGAACATCAGCCAGACCGTCTTTCAGTACTGCTTAGTTGACCCATATTAAACTAGTTCACTTCATATACACATTTTCCCCAACAATAGTCACTGAAATATACCTCCCAGCTTTATATAGTGGCTGAAATATACCTCCCAGCTTTATATAGTGGCTGAAATATACCTCCTAGCTTTATATAGTAGCTGAAATATACCTCCCAGCTTTATATAGTGGCTGAAATATACCTCCTAGCTTTATATAGTGGCTGAAATATACCTCCCAGCTTTATATAGTGGCTGAAATATACCTCCCAGCTTTATATAGTGGCTGAAATATACCTCCTAGCTTTATATAGTGACTGAAATATACCTCCCAGCTTCATATAGTAGCTGAAATATACCTCCTAGCTTTATATAGTCACTGAAATATACCTCCCAGCTTTATATAGTGGCTGAAATATATCTCCTAGCTTTATATAGTGGCTGAAATATACCTCCCAGCTTCATATAGTAGCTGAAATATACCTCCCAGCTTTATATAGTGGCTGAAATATACCTCCTAGCTTTATATAGTCACTGAAATATACCTCCTAGCTTTATATAGTGACTGAAATATACCTCCTAGCTTTATATAGTCGCTGAAATATACCTCCCAGCTTTATATAGTGGCTTAAATATACCTCCTAGCTTTATATAGTTCCTGAAATATACCTCCCAGCTTTATATAGTGACTGAAATATACCTCCTAGCTTTATATAGTGGCTGAAATATACCTCCCAGCTTTATATAGTAGCTGAAATATACCTCCTAGCTTTATATAGTCGCTGAAATATACCGCCCAGCTTTATATAGTGGCTGAAATATACCTCCTAGCTTTATATAGTGGCTGAAATATACCTCCCAGCTTTATATAGTAGCTGAAATATACCTCCCAGCTTTATATAGTGGCTGAAATATACCTCCCAGCTTTATATAGTGGCTGAAATATACCTCCCAGCTTCATATAGTCACTGAAATATACCTCCCAGCTTCATATAGTGACTGAAATATACCTCCTAGCTTTATATGGTGACTGAAATATACCTCCCAGCTTCATATAGTAGCTGAAATATACCTCCTAGCTTTATATAGTCGCTGAAATATACCTCCCAGCTTTATATAGTGGCTGAAATATATCTCCTAGCTTTATATAGTGGCTGAAATATACCTCCCAGCTTTATATAGTAGCTGAAATATACCTCCCAGATTTATAGTCACTGAAATATACCTCCCAACTTTATATAGTCACTGAAATATACCTCCCAGCTTCATATAGTCACTGAAATATACCTCCCAGCTTTATATAGTGGCTGAAATATACCTCCTAGCTTTATATAGTGGCTGAAATATACCTCCCAGCTTTATATAGTGTTGTGGCTGATGGTTGTTAACACAGCAGGAGACGATAGTTCCAATTTCAACAGGCAATTTGTTTAATGAAAGAAAGTTTAACAGCAGAGCTATGGATCAGCAGACGGTCACCACAGTTGAAGAAAAACACTCTAACTTCTCAATCCCTCTGCTTGTCCCATAAATCCCTTCTCAGCCCTGCCCCCCCATGACAGATATGATGACGTACATATTATATCAGATATGACATGACGTACATTAAAATGACACATAGATTTAACATCGAAGAGAGATGCGATTAAGTGAGATGTGTGTGTGTATATGTATGTGTGTGAAAGAGAGAGTCAAGATTAGTGAGATGTGTGTGTGTGTATATGTGTGTGTATGAAAGAGAGAGTAGTGAGATGTGTGTGTGTATATGTGTGTGTATGAAAGAGAGAAAAGATTAGCGAGATGTGTGTGTGTATATGTTTGTGTATGAAAGAGAGAAAAGGACAAGATATGATGTATAAGATTAAAGCACCCGATATGATGTACAAGATTAAAAGCACACAACGTGATGTACTGAAATGTCTATCTGCCTATCTCCAAGTTGTTTTAAGAACATCAGCCAGACCGTCTTTCAGTACTGCTTAGTTGACCCATATTAAACTAGTTCACTTCATATACACATTTTCCCCAACAATAGTCACTGAAATATACCTCCCAGCTTTATATAGTGGCTGAAATATACCTCCCAGCTTTATATAGTGGCTGAAATATACCTCCTAGCTTTATATAGTAGCTGAAATATACCTCCCAGCTTTATATAGTGGCTGAAATATACCTCCTAGCTTTATATAGTGGCTGAAATATACCTCCCAGCTTTATATAGTGGCTGAAATATACCTCCCAGCTTTATATAGTGACTGAAATATACCTCCTAGCTTTATATAGTGACTGAAATATACCTCCCAGCTTCATATAGTAGCTGAAATATACCTCCTAGCTTTATATAGTCACTGAAATATACCTCCCAGCTTTATATAGTGGCTGAAATATATCTCCTAGCTTTATATAGTGGCTGAAATATACCTCCCAGCTTCATATAGTAGCTGAAATATACCTCCCAGCTTTATATAGTGGCTGAAATATACCTCCTAGCTTTATATAGTCACTGAAATATACCTCCTAGCTTTATATAGTGACTGAAATATACCTCCTAGCTTTATATAGTCGCTGAAATATACCTCCCAGCTTTATATAGTGGCTTAAATATACCTCCTAGCTTTATATAGTTCCTGAAATATACCTCCCAGCTTTATATAGTGACTGAAATATACCTCCTAGCTTTATATAGTGGCTGAAATATACCTCCCAGCTTTATATAGTAGCTGAAATATACCTCCTAGCTTTATATAGTTGCTGAAATATACCGCCCAGCTTTATATAGTGGCTGAAATATACCTCCTAGCTTTATATAGTGGCTGAAATATACCTCCCAGCTTTATATAGTAGCTGAAATATACCTCCCAGCTTTATATAGTGGCTGAAATATACCTCCCAGCTTTATATAGTGGCTGAAATATACCTCCCAGCTTCATATAGTCACTGAAATATACCTCCCAGCTTCATATAGTGACTGAAATATACCTCCTAGCTTTATATAGTGACTGAAATATACCTCCCAGCTTCATATAGTAGCTGAAATATACCTCCTAGCTTTATATAGTCGCTGAAATATACCTCCCAGCTTTATATAGTGGCTGAAATATATCTCCTAGCTTTATATAGTGGCTGAAATATACCTCCCAGCTTTATATAGTAGCTGAAATATACCTCCCAGATTTATAGTCACTGAAATATACCTCCCAACTTTATATAGTCACTGAAATATACCTCCTAGCTTTATATAGTGGCTGAAATATACCTCCTAGCTTTATATAGTGGCAGAAATATACCTCCCAGCTTTATATAGTGGCTGAAATATACCTCCTAGCTTTATATAGTGGCTGAAATATACCTCCCAGCTTTATATAGTCGCTGAAATATACCTCCCATCTTTATATAGTGGCTGAAATATACCTCCTAGCTTTATATAGTGACTGAAATATACCTCCTAGCTTTTATATAGTGGCTGAAATATACCTCCTAGCTTTATATAGTGGCTGAAATATACCTCCCAACTTTATATAGTAGCTGAAATATATCTCCTAGCTTTATATAGTGGCTGAAATATACCTCCCAGCTTTATATAGTAGCTGAAATATACCTCCTAGCTTTATATAGTGACTGAAATATACCTCCTAGCTTTATATAGTGGCTGAAATATACCCCCCAGCTTTATATAGTGTTAGGTTTTAGTGAGTTTTTCCTTACCTTCGCGTGGGGTATGTCTGGGAGTGCTTGCATTCTTTCATTTATTTGCATTTATTTTAAATTTGTTGGACCTTATGGTGTTCTTGTTCTGTTCTTGACTTATTGTTATGTTTTCTTCTTGACTTGTTTAAAGAAGACTTGTACGGCCCATGGGGACATTAACGTGTGTTGTCGGGCCTTATAAATAAATTTGATTTGATTTGATTTGAAATATACCTCCTAGCTTTATATAGTGACTGAAATATACCTCCCAGCTTTATATAGTCGCTTAAATATACCTCCTAGCTTCATATAGTGGCTGAAATATACCTCCTAGCTTTATATAGTGACTGAAATATACCTCCTAGCTTTATATAGTCGCTGAAATATACCTCCCAGCTTCATATAGTGACTGAAATATACCTCCTAGCTTTATATAGTGACTGAAATATACCTCCCAGCTTCATATAGTAGCTGAAATATACCTCCTAGCTTTATATAGTCGCTGAAATATACCTCCCAGCTTTATATAGTGGCTGAAATATATCTCCTAGCTTTATATAGTGGCTGAAATATACCTCCCAGCTTTATATAGTAGCTGAAATATACCTCCCAGATTTATAGTCACTGAAATATACCTCCCAACTTTATATAGTCACTGAAATATACCTCCTAGCTTTATATAGTGGCTGAAATATACCTCCTAGCTTTATATAGTGGCAGAAATATACCTCCCAGCTTTATATAGTGGCTGAAATATACCTCCTAGCTTTATATAGTGGCTGAAATATACCTCCCAGCTTTATATAGTCGCTGAAATATACCTCCCATCTTTATATAGTGGCTGAAATATACCTCCTAGCTTTATATAGTGACTGAAATATACCTCCTAGCTTTTATATAGTGGCTGAAATATACCTCCTAGCTTTATATAGTGGCTGAAATATACCTCCCAACTTTATATAGTAGCTGAAATATATCTCCTAGCTTTATATAGTGGCTGAAATATACCTCCCAGCTTTATATAGTAGCTGAAATATACCTCCTAGCTTTATATAGTGACTGAAATATACCTCCTAGCTTTATATAGTGGCTGAAATATACCCCCCAGCTTTATATAGTGTTAGGTTTTAGTGAGTTTTTCCTTACCTTCGCGTGGGGTATGTCTGGGAGTGCTTGCATTCTTTCATTTATTTGCATTTATTTTAAATTTGTTGGACCTTATGGTGTTCTTGTTCTGTTCTTGACTTATTGTTATGTTTTCTTCTTGACTTGTTTAAAGAAGACTTGTACGGCCCATGGGGACATTAACGTGTGTTGTCGGGCCTTATAAATAAATTTGATTTGATTTGATTTGAAATATACCTCCTAGCTTTATATAGTGACTGAAATATACCTCCCAGCTTTATATAGTCGCTTAAATATACCTCCTAGCTTCATATAGTGGCTGAAATATACCTCCTAGCTTTATATAGTGACTGAAATATACCTCCTAGCTTTATATAGTCGCTGAAATATACCTCCCAGCTTTATATAGTGACTGAAATATACCTCCTAGCTTTATATAGTGACTGAAATATACCTCCTAGGTTTATATAGTGACTGAAATATACCTCCCAGCTTCATATAGTCACTGAAATATACCTCCTAGCTTTATATAGTCGCTGAAATATACCTCCCAGCTTTATATAGTTGCTGAAATATACCTCCTAGCTTTATATAGTGGCTGAAATATACCTCCCAGCTTTATATAGTGGCTGAAATATACCTCCAAGCTTTATATAGTCACTTAAATATATCTCCTAGCTTTATATAGTCACTGAAATATACCTCCTAGCTTTATATAGTAGCTGAAATATACCTCCCAGCTTCATATAGTGACTGAAATATACCGCCTAGCTTCATATAGTCGCTGAAATATACCTCCCAGCTTTATATAGTGGCTGAAATATACCTCCTAGCTTTATATAATGGCTGAAATATACCTCCCATCTTCATATAGTCGCTGAAATATACCTCCTAGCTTTATATAGTCGCTGAAATATACCTCCTAGCTTTATATAGTGACTGAAATATACTTCCCAGCTTCATATAGTGGCTGAAATATACCTCCTAGCTTTATATAGTGGCTGAAATATACCTCCTAGCTTTATATAGTGGCTGAAATATACCTCCCAGCTTCATATAGTGGCTGAAATATACCTCCCAGCTTTATATAGTGGCTGAAATATACCTCCTAGCTTTATATAGTGGCTGAAATATACCTCCCAGCTTTATATAGTAGCTGAAATATACCTCCCAGCTTCATATAGTGGCTGAAATATACCTCCCAGCTTCATATAGTGGCTGAAATATACCTCCTAGCTTTATATAGTGGCTGAAATATACCTCCTAGCTTTATATAGTGGCTGAAATATACCTCCTAGCTTTATATAGTGGCTGAAATATACCTCCCAGCTTCATATAGTGGCTGAAATATACCTCATAGCTCTATATAGTGACTGAAATATACCTCCCAGCTTCATATTGTGGCTGAAATATACCTCCCAGCTTTATATAGTGACTGAAATATACCTCCCAGCTTCATATAGTGGCTGAAATATACCTCCCAGCTTTATATAGTCACTGAAATATACCTCCCAGCTTCATATAGTGGCTGAAATATACCTCCCAGCTATATAGTCGCTGATATTTCAGATTGCAGATTCCCGGTTCGATTCCCGCTCCTCCCGGGCAGCGTGTCAAAGTGTCCTTCAGCAAGACACTTAACCCCTAACTGCTCCCGATGAGTAGGTCGGCACCTCGCATGGTCGCCTCCGCCGTCGGTGTGTGTGAACGTGTGCGTGAGCGGGTAAAAATGTGAGGAAGAAATTGTAAAGCGCTTTGGATAAAAGCTGCGATATAAATGCATCCATTACAACAACGTAGCAGGGTAGGGAAAAGGCCTCACTTGTGTAACACTAGTTTAGAAACTAGACATGGTGGTGTAGTGGTTAACACTACACAGCAAGAAGGTCCAGGGTTCGATTCCCGCTCTGGGACCAGGTTTCCATGATGCCAGGTACCCAGGTGGGGTATCTCCCAGGCCTTTCTGTGTGGAGTTTGCATGTTCTCCCCCTCTGTGCTCGCAAGGGTTTACCCCTTAAACTCCATGATCAAAACTGCAAAAAAGAATTTCATCAATGACAAAACTGAGGAAAACAAAAACAAACCACGTGAACTTTGGAAATTACTCAATAATCAACTAGGATGCAGTAAAAAACTTAAAACCAGATTCTCAAACATAAACATAAAAACGGACAACACGCTCATCACAGACAAGCTGGATGTAGCCAATTACTTAAACATTTTCTTCACAAACATAGCCACAACACTGGTAAACAACATCCCTCCCACTCAGGGCTTTATGGGGTAGAACACATAGTAGCTTACTACAAAAACCTAGGGGTCCGCAAGGACGACTTCAAGCTGGAAATGGTAACAACAGATGAGGTACTCAATAAACTGAGCGTCCTCCAACCTAACAAGGCCACTGGCCATGACAACATCCCCTCCAAATTCCTCAGAGACTCAGCAGCCGCTATCACCCCAATCATCACACAGATAATAAACCTCTCCATAAAACAGGGACACGTCCCCAAGGACTTCAAAATTGCGAGGGTGACCCCTCTGCACAAAAAGGGCAGCAAATTAGACCCAGGCAACTACCGCCCTGTTTCTATTCTCACCTCCATCTCGAAAGTCATGGAAAAAATAGTCTACGAACAGGTCGAAAAGTACCTAGCGGAAAAAAATCTAATCTACGAATTCCAATCTGGCTTCAGAACATCCCACTCCACTGACACATGCCTTCTCTATTTGAATGACCACATCAAACAAGAGGTGGACGCGGGCAAATACTGCGGCATGGTCATGCTGGACCTACAAAAGGCCTTTGACACGGTTAATCACTCCATTCTGATTGACAAGCTAAAAGCAATTGGTTTTGATAGTCTATCAGTGAGCTGGATGCAATCCTACCTTGAGCGGAGGGAACAGATGGTGGAGGTAAACGGTACCCTATCCCCCCCCCCCTCACAGTGAGCTGTGGTGTTCCACAAGGAAGCATACTAGGACCGCTACTGTTCCTAATTTATGCAAATGACATGTCATCAGCTTGTGACTGCAACTTGTTCCTGTTTGCGGACGACTCAGCCCTGCTGGTCTCTGACAAGAACAAGTTACAGGTTGAAAAAACCCTCAGCTCGGAACTAGGCAGAATCTGCATATGGCTCGCTGATAACAAACTATCATTACACATGGGCAAAACAGAGTCCATTCTCTTCGGTTCAAATAACAAACTCAGCAAGACCGACGGCTTCTCAGTTACAGTGGGTGACAATATTGTCACAAGGAAAGATGAAATTACCTACCTGGGTTCCATCCTAGAGGCTAATCTCTCCTGTGACAAAATGGCATCCAATGTAATAAAAAAAGTCAACCAACGAACTCGATTCTTGTACCGGATCTCCTCCCTGGTAAACAAGAATACCCTGAAGACTCTGGCAGGAGCACTCATTCAGGGTGAAGGATTTGGGGAGCTTTTTCAATGTATGTGATGTATAGATTGGGGGGACCACAGCTAAAATGGTAGATCGAAATGTGCATGAAAGACGGTGATAGAACGGTGACCAGTGGATTGAATACACTTGCATTTTGTTTTGTTTTGCATTCCTTGGAAGAACACAGATAAGAGCGAGTGTACTGTAGGCCCAGAGCGAGGGAGAGGGGTGACCTACACAGATAGTGAATCCGTAAACGTAAACATTTATAGTTCGACACAGAGATAATGCCAGCTGTAATAATATGAGCAGAGAGCCATGGTGAAAATCGAGGGCGTTATCTACAGAGAATGAAAGCAAACGAGGCAGGCTGCACAGTTTTGGTTTAAGGAGGGTAAATGCGAGATGAGGAAAGGGGGGGGGGACGTTTGAACCAGATCGAAAAATTGTTGATGGCGGGACTGTTTTCATAACAGAAGGAAAGTCGAAAGGAGATTGTACCAGTGTGTATTATGTCCGATCAGGCAAGAGTATTAGTCTGAGAAAGCGTCCCCTGATAATGGATAGGAAAGAGAGGAAAAACAGCTGTGTTTTTAGGCCTTGGAAGGAAGGGCAGCGTTCGTTTGTTGAGAGAGTAGCCATTTGCACCGAGTCAAGATGGCCGCAAAGGAGCCACGGGGAGATAACAACAGATAAAGAACCAGGAAGTGACACGTCAACTAAACCACCATAGAGGAGGAGTAGGTCGCCACCTAGTGGCGGAGAGGGGGTAGTGCTGGGGAGTTTTCATTACCCATAGGGGAATATTTAGATATAGGCCTGTACTACCATCTAGTGGCGGAGTGGGGGAGTGATTCAATAGTGAATCTAATGAGCACAGAGAGTGGATTATTATTATAATAATAATATTAGATATAGAGTTTAATTATACAATGGATTAAATAAGAATTGCACAGAAAGATGGTGCAGTTATTTGAATGGGTTAATTATGGAATAAGGAGGGAGTTTGAATTCCAGTGGGGCCTTCTCACACCTAATAGATAGGCAGGGTCTTCAGAAGACACGTCACCAGAAGAACTGGCGCACACTGGGGGTCAAACTGGGATGAAGAGTTGCGCGGAGTGGGTATCAGAAACTGCAAGTGTCACGCTGGAAGACAACAAACAGGGAACCGCCCTGTAAGATGGATAATAGGTGTGGAGAAGGTGGTAGACTAATAGCAAAACAAGGGAAGTCGAATGTACAGACGACTGCCGGTGTTGTGTTTCTGCTTTCAAGGGGGGAATGACACCAACAGCGATGGAGATGACCAGGAGACAGACTGGAGGAGGAGGAAGCCGCAGGGGCCAGGCACCGACGCCTGGTACACAGATCATCCACGACGAGAGAGAGGAGACGGCGGCGGTGGAGGAGCAGATGTGGAGAGGACAGCCAGAGACACTGAGCAGTAGCAGACCAGGGGAGACATTTTTGCCTAGGGGACCGCGCCCTGGGAGGGGGACCAGCTCAGAAAAGGAGCCGTCACTGAAAGGGGCCCTTGCCCTAGAAGACGGGACCGGCCCAAGATGGGAGGTGTACTGTAAGAGGGAAGGGAGCGCTCTGATTTGGACGTGGGGTACCTAATAGGGGGGCCGAAGGGTTTAGGGGTGTCGTCTGGAAAGTTGCAATCTGTGTTTTTCTCTGTCTCTCTCTCTCTCTCCTCCATGACCGTTGTTTATCCTTTCTGGTTTGGGTGTGATGCGGGTAATGGAAAACAACAAGGCAAAACAGCAGACGGCGGGGCCCTCATTGTTATGAGTCTATTTTTGGGTATAATTAATTGAAAAAAAAGAGTCTATTGATTCTGAAGGTTGATTAAGAATCAAAGGGGGGAATGAAGGATTTGGGGTGCTTTTTCAATCTATGTGATGTATAGATTGGGGGGACCACAGCTAAAATGGTAGATCGAAATGTGCATGAAAGACGGTGATAGAACGGTGACCAGTGGATTGAATACACTGCCAGCGAGGGTGTTTTGTTTTGCATTCCTTGGAAGAACACAGATAAGAGCGAGTGTACTGTAGGCCCAGAGCGAGGGAGAGGGGTGACCTCTTTAATGCAACAGTAGAGAAACGTTTTGAAGTGTGTGTAAAGGTTAAACGCGGTTGTCATGACAGCGCGTCGCCCTGACAACCAGAAGAGGGGCGGGGCTATCGTTTCTACGGCGAGGATCTATGAGTCGAACGGTGTTTCCGCGTGTAAGGCAGACAAAAATCTGGCTGAGACTAAGAGGGAAGAAACCAGGAGAGACTCTCTCTCTCCTCTTATCACAGAGGGGGGGGGGAGAAAATGCCACATCATCAGTAGCTTCGGCTACCACGAGGTTGGTCTTGGCTAACGAACAGGCCTGACCACTGTTGGACTGAGAGACAGAGGGACAATAGACTGGACTGAAAGATCATTAGAATGGACTCTTCAAGGACGATACAATTTGATAACATCTGATTATAGCAATAAAACAACGCTTTTCCTCATAAGGTATTACACGGTGTCGAAGTGTCGAATTCTTACGGAGGTGGAGAATTAGTATGGTTTATGGATTGCACTAACGGGGGAGATAAGGATCTTATCTGCCAGTATCGGAGACGTCAGGACCATTAAAATGACACAACGCAGAGGAATTGGATGGAGGGCCAAACAGACGAAGACGTGATACTGGCCAGTTTGATCAGAATCTTACAAGGGGTACTACGACTATGCTTGCACCTCATGGTACCAAAGCACCTCAAAGGCGCTAAAAACAAAATTACAAACATCTCAAAACAAACTGGTCAGACTACTGCTTGACCTTACTCCTAGAACCCACCTCACCCCTGCCCACTTTGACAACCTAGGATGGCTTAGAGTAGACGACAGAGTACAGCAACTTGCAATGGGCCTGGTCTACAAGATACACTACACGACCAAGGTACCCATGTACATGTCAAAATACTTCCCAAAGGTCAGTGAATACCACGATCACAACACCAGAGGGAGCTCCACAAATCATGTTAAACCCAGATTCGGCTCAAATAAGGGACTGAACACGTTTCGCAATTATGCCACATCAATGTGGAACGCCCTACCCAAAGCTGTAAAGGAATGTGGATCACTACCCACTTTCAAAACCTCTCTCAAGGGACACCTACGGGAGACTGCAATTCAAAACTGGCCCCTGTAAATATCCTAACCCAACCCCCTCATATAGTCATAGTATAGTATAGTATAGATATAGTCATTTACCTAGCATGGTTTTGTCAATAGTCCAATGTACAATTTTGCTTGTTTGTACAGTGTCTCCCCCCCCCCTCAATGTACAGTTTTGCTTGATTATACAGTGTTTCTCCCCCCCCCCCCCCCCAACCACCTCCAATGTAAATTACCCAGTATGGTTGTCAATATCCCAATGTACCCAACCCCCCCCACCCAACCTCCTCCAATGTACAGTTTCTACGTCAAATGTATATACTCCCTTTCCTTGACTCCTTCTGTATCACAAACAGTACTGTATTTGCAAATCTGGTATGTCATAAATGTATAGATGTAGCAGTACTGACTATCTGTATGTCAAGTATGTCATATATGTCCTGATGAATTGAAAATGGGGGACCCTGATGTAAACAAGATGAAAGTCTTTCTCTGGTCTGCATCCCCTTAACAATTGTGTGTATTGAGCTGTACTGTACTGTACCCATTCTGCAATCTGTTAATAAAGTTTTCAATCAATCAATCAATCAATCAATCAACCCCCCCCCCGATAAGATAAACCCAATGGAAAAACATGCACAACAGCAGAGCGCTAACGCTGTGGCGTCCTTGACGAAGACGGGCAGGAGCACTTGGATTGGTCCCCGGGGCGCAGCTCACGTTGACGCCCTATCTGCTCCCGGCTGCCCATGGGGGGGGAAGGACGACGGGATGGGTTAGGCGCAGAGACTCAATCGCATCGGCGACTGAGAAAAAGACAATGCGTGTGTATGTGTGTGTGTATCCCGGTGTGTGTGTGTGCCGCTCCAATTGCATGTCCAGTTCGTTGCATGCCGAATAAAGACCCCCTAAAGAGGTCCTGCATTATTATTATTATTATTATTATTATTATTATTATTATTAGGTATCAGGTGGGTTTGGGCCAGTTCAGAAGAAACCAAAGTTCGCCTCGGAAAAGAGATGGTCTGCACAAGAATGAAGCACACTGACAAAAGATCTATGTTTCGAAGGTAAGGGAATGTGTTTCTCTTTTCTTGTTCTTCCTTACCTCCTTAGATTTATGTGTCTCTCCACGGGTCAGGATGACAACACTGTACAATGAACGATACAAAAATGAAAATATATGTACAAAACACCTTGGGTCTGATGCTTAAACCTTCCCTGGTTCCACTACTTTAGTTACTATTTTAGTTATATCTACCCACTATGTTAATATTATCTACTCACTATTTTAATTATTCCTATTCACTATGTTAATATTATTAATATCTACTCACTATTTTAATAATTAGGTTGGTTTATTATTTTATCTAGTTATTTTATATATAACTTAAACTAACTGGATCAACTAATTTTAGGAACCAGGACTCTTAATTAAGAAGATCCTTATATTCAAACCATCTTAAATCAAAAGCTTAATAAAACAAATGCTATGATGCAGTTGCTCTTGTCTTGTGTCATAGGGGCTCTAGTAACCAGGGGTTACGCTTGCTATGGACATTGGAGGAGGATGTATTCTAGGCAGTACAACGACCCCCACGCCACGGGTGAGAGGGTCATGGATCTCCCAGTAGAATAATGAGATTGGCGATGTGGCGGTGAATGAGTTATACCTCAATGGCGGTGTAACCAACCCTTCACCCCCATCGACCTTTGACCTCCCCCATACCTCCCTTGATCGACCGATTCACTTCCTGATCCCCAGGGGGAGGAGCCGTCCTGGTCGTCCACCGTCCTTGTGATTAGTGTCCAGTCTCTGGAGAAAGTCAAACGGTCGGCGATTGTTTGCGATGCAGAAGGGGCTCTGATCGGTAGCGTTTCACCGTATAGCCCCGGTCGCGCTCGATCGGACATCAGCGAGTCGAAACTGAGGAATCTCATATCCCGAAGTTCCTGGATGACTTCCCGCTCCACTCCAAAACGTCAAATCACATGTAGGACCGCCTTCCAGAGCGGCTCGCTAAATGTTCAAATGCCAAGGTCTCGATATAACTGTATTTTCTTGGGAGAGAAGGCTGAATACTTTGTACTCACTCACCAGTGCGTACACGGTGGTGCCCCTGCCTACCTCAAGGAACTACCTCACCCCCCAGTCCTCCTCACGCTCCCTCCGCTCCGGCACAGCCTACCTCCTCAAAGCCCCCAGGACTAACTAATGTTCTTAAATTTCATTGGTTGTTTTATTCATTTTAATTGTTTTATTCATTTAACTTTTTGTCTTTATCTCCTGTAGCACTTTGAGATTTTTTACAAATGTAAAGTGCGGTACAAATTGAATTTATTATTATTATTATTATTATTATTATTATTATTATTATTATTATTATTATTATTATTATTATTATTATTATTATTATTATTATTATTATTATTATTATTATTATTATTGTTTAAGACTGAGGTGTAATGTGTATTTAATATGTAATCAGTTTTTTTTTATCATGAAATGTAAAGTGTAATGTAGTAATGGAACACTGCAACATAGGGGTGTAACGATCCAACCTCAAAACAATTAAATTCGACTACGATTCTTCAGGCAACGATTCAATGCATCATGAAATCTCTTCCTTTTTTACCACGATTCGATTCAATTCGATACATTTTCTATCAGTTAATTCCCCAAAAAATTTGAATACACAAATGTGGCTGGGGGAACTGATTCACTCAGCATGAATGGACTATAGGTCAATAAAAACAATAATTTTTTTTTTTTTTATGACAATTATTATTTTTAATTTAGATTATAATCGATTATAATCTATTCTAAAATGTTCAAATCGATGCAGTTGAATCGTCACATTAGGATCTATGCATTTCTATGCATCGATGCATTGTTACACCCCTACTGCAACAGTATTTTTGGTGTCTAATAAACCCACTAATCAAATCAAATCAAATCATATCATATCATATCATATAGCAGGATTTAAATGTGATTTTCTTTTCATCTAAGTTTGGAATGAGGACAGCGTAGACAAAACCACACATCAAACCAAACCCAACCAGAGTGTAATTCAATGATTTGACAATACACCATCCATGTGTAGGGATGGGTACCGAACCGGACCGAATTAAGGGTACCGACAGAATCACGTCGGTGCTACCGAGTACCGATTCACGCCGGTGCCACATTTCGGTACTGTAAAAAAAACTAAACTGTGGATATCAAACAGGGAAGGTAAAGACGGTTTTAAACTGCTGAACAGTAATTCAGAACTATTCAGATCCCCCCTTGAACGGCCCTTCTAAGGTTTCTCCCCTCCACATTGCCTGTGGTGCTTTTTTTTTCCTATTGCTTGGTTTTTAGTGTGTTTTTCCTTACCTTCGTGTGGGGTATGTGTTGCATTTATTTAATTTACATTTTATTTTGGATTTCATGGTGTTTTTTTATTTTGTTCTTGATTTATTGTGATGTTTCTTCTTAACTTGTTTAAAGAAGACGTGTCCGGCCCATGGGGACATTAACGTGTGTTGTCGCGCCTTACAAATACATTTGATTTGATTGCACTGCACTATTGCATCATTTTACTCTATTCTACTATTTTATTGCACTGCACTATTGCACTATTCTAGTTTATTCTATTTTACTCTTTTTTATTATTGCCATAGAATCAAACCATAAACAAGGTGGCCTGTTGGAATATTAGATCATAATGTGAAATATCTATCTATCTATCTATCTATCTATCTATCTATCTATCTATCTATCTATCTATCTATCTATCTATCTATCTATCTATCTATCTATCTATCTATCTATCTATCTATCTATCTATCTATCTATCTATCTATCTATCTATCTATCTATCTATCTATCTATCTATCTATCTATCTATATATCTATCTATCTATCTATCTATCTATCTATCTATCTATCTATCTATCTATCTATCTATCTATCTATCTATCTATCTATCTATCTATCTATCTAGCTATCTATATATCGTTCTATCTATCGTTCTAGCTATCTATCTATCGTTCTAGCTATCTATCGTTCTAGCTATCTATCTATCGTTCTAGCTATCTATCGTTCTAGCTATCTATCTATCGTTCTAGCTATCTATCGTTCTAGCTATCTATCTATCGTTCTAGCTACACAGGAAAAACTGGGGAGTCATTTTCCCAGAGTAATTATTACGGAGTTATTATTTTCCTCTCAAGTAGTCATATTTACTCCATTTGGGGCATAATCATTGCCTGTGGCCAATAGAGTGAGAGTAAAGTTCCAGAAGAGTTTCTATTGGAGTAATACAGCATTGGTCACGCCTACTATCCATATAATTCCCAAAGGTGCCGACGCCATCTTTCTCTCTCGCTTCAAGCTCAGGTATACCAGCAAGAGCGCAATACAGCGATATTTTCCTTCTCTTGGATGCCAAATACCAGGTAAGATTATTATTATTATTTGTTAATTTATTAAACAGCAATGTGTGTAACTAATTTGCAACATTACAGCTAAGCCACAGAGCCATCTATCACGATGTTCGCATGTTAGCTGCTATACGTTTGCACGCACGCTATTAAATAAACGTTTTACAGTTGTATGGACAAGTATTCAATTATCAACAGTATTGCTATCAGGGACAGTGCACATTAATCAACATGTCGGTTTTCATGTAAAATGTATATGAGCTAGTGTATAGCCAGAAGCTAATTTCCACCTGTATAGGCCTGAGACCATACCTGTAGACCATGCCTGTAGGCTGTTGTTAAAAGTAGTGATATAACTATATCCATACAAAAACTGACTTATTAAGAACATACAAGACAAGTAGACATAGTACAGGAGATGGAACAATTATATGTTACATGTTGGCGGTTTTTGCTGAAACGGTGGCAGAGACAACGTGTGTTTTACTCTAAATAGAGTCACCGTACATTACAGCTAAGCCACAGAGCCATCTATCACGATGTTAGCATGTTAGCTGCTAGCACGCACGCTATTAAATAAACGTTTTACAGTTTTATGGACAATAACGATAGGTTATGACTATAACCAAGTTCTGTTAGTTAGGGGCGATGCTTGGCATCACTACTGCACTATCTCGCGTACGTGCACGCGTACTGAATAAACCACAAATGTACCTCTAATACCAGTATTAGTCTGACCACACCCCTCATCAGCTTACCTTCATAAGCAGGTGTGTGGTCACCTGCTCTCCTCCTTCCCAAGCTTTCACCACAAGGTGAGGACAAGGGCTGCAGCGGCCGTCTGATGCCAAGCATCGCCCCTAACTAACAGAACTTGGTTATAGTCATAACCTATCGTTCTGTATCGTTAGTGGCTTAGCTTGGCATCACTACTGCACAAGGGAGGCCAAGCGGAGCCACTTGGCTGACAAATACACCCCGCTGACAGCCCCCCAAAACCATCAGAACAGGGAGGGCCGAGCCCCCCCGACCCCCCCTAATGGAGGGTATCCCCCCTATTAGAGGCTTCACGGGAAGGCGACGGACCCGACCGTGCGAAGAGGCACTCAAGCAACTTAACGCACAGGGTGAGCAGACCGTGGCCTGACCCCACGACTACACACACGCACAACCCGCATGCCACCCGGGAACGAACGGAGGAACAACCTCGTTACTGCCCCCAGAATCACGGGGCCAAGGGCAAACCCAACCCCGTGGCAAGGCCGTAGCAGCGGAGCGCGAAGGAAGACCCAGACCCACCAAAAGGACTGGACTCCCTGGAATGGGGGCCCGGAGAAGTCCATGATGCCAGCATCAAGACCCCACCAGGTGGGCACGTAGTGCCCCGCCCCCCACATCGCCAGCGTATTCGGACAAAGGCCCCTCAGTTACTGCACCTGGTATTCCCAGGCGGAATCCCATCCAAGTACTAACCAGGCCAGAACCTGCTTAGCTTCCGAGATCGGACGAGATCGGGCGTGTTCAGGTTGGTATGACCGTAAGCCGAGCGGGCCCCGTCCCCCCAATAGTACACCGCCTGGCACACTGACCCTGCAGAACAGGCAGTCAGCATGGCCGTAAGCACACAAAAAGGTTAACCAACGGAAGCAGGCAGCGCACCGGGGAAAAAAAAAAAAAAACAGGCAACAGGCTGTTAACCCTAGCCTGGAGACTGCGGACGAGACAGGCGCCAGAGGGGACAGCTGAACACAGCCGCCCCGGCGGAAGGAGCGTAAGCTGGCGGTGTTGCATGACCAAGCCTCCATTTAAAAACCCCCACCCAGAGGGGTCGAGGCAGAGAAGGCTGACACGATTGGCAGACGTCATGAACGTGCAGGGGCACCCTCAAACGGTGAACCCGGGAGTTGACACTGCTCCAACACACCAGGGAATCAACCACCTCGGTGTTACCCAATGCGGTGGTTGTTCCTATAACCCCTCAAGAAAAAACTCCAAAACACACCTGCGGGCATACACCGGCTATACCGCAGTACAAGTGTTTCAGTTTCCAAAAAGGGTTAACCCAGGCCTACGGGTCGCAAACATCACTTCGGACCGGGCCTGGCGGTACGGGAAGCACAGGGTCACCAGAGGAGGTCAAAAAACCACCCCCACAGGCCCCTCTTCGCCATGCGTGAGAGAGGAGCGAAAAATAATGGAGAACCAGCCCCTAAGCACACCGTACCTGGTATTCCCCGGCGGTCTCCCAACCAAGTACTAACCAGGACCAACCTGTGTAGCGGCCGAGATCCGACGAGATCGAGCGCGTACAGAATGGCATGGCTGTAAGCCATGACGACAGTGCTGAGTAAAAACATACCCAACCAGGGTCTCCATAGCGCTTAACCCCGTGACACCCAGACCGACCCGGCATTTTTCCCCCTGAAAAAAGCCCAAGTCCCTCAGGGTACCAGAACAGCAGATCTGCATCCCCGGCGGACAACGGGTTCAACTGATCTGGACCAGCGTGACCAGAACCAGTCCCGTGCCCTAACCACGCCGACATGCCTACTCCAGGAGAAGGGCAGATATGCGTGTTGATCTTAACATGAAAAGAAGGCGCCACCCAGACGTTCGGACGAACCGCGCCTGGTGGCCCACCCCAAGGGCGTGAGACCCCACTACATATGTTCAGATCCATCCCGTCATCATCCCCCAGACATGAACGAGAATCCGTCGACAACCCACCCAGGTCATGGGATGTGGTCGTCGGAAGAGGAAAAACCCCCATCTCAGTTGCTTTATAAAAACGCTGTTTCAACCACAAGCAACCAAGGCGTGCCAGTCAATCGCCTGTTTACAGCGAGCTAGCACTATACGTGCGTCGGGACACACCCCCATCAATGAACAGGCTATTTAGACCTGTCATTGAATCCCCAAGGCGCCCAGGGGAACGACAAGAGGGGTGTGACACTCCCTAACTCCAACACTTCTGGAATAGAAAGAAGGAAGCATCAACAGTATGTATCCCAGTCTACATAGCCGGGGTAAAAAATGTTCACATTTTTACATCCCACCACCCTCCCATAGGAAGAGACGGGGATCCCCAGAGAGACTTCCCACGCGAGCTGTACAGATTGAAAAGAATATATTGCACCTTGAGCCATGTAAAAAACTGGTTTTAGGGCCTCCGGGGAAGAGGCACTGAACCCATACACACTCAATAAACGAATTGAATCGAATATACATACAATAGAAAAGGACCCTTCTAGAGGGTCCACTCACTTTGACAATCTGAGGAGGAAGGCTCTGTACTCTGATGGAGGCTTCCTCACATGGAAGAAGGAGTCCGAACTCACAGAAGGCCTGAATAGGCGCTTGGTGAGGAGGAGCCCTGACCACCCCCCCTGAAAACAGATCCATCACATGGACCTGAACAGCACACGGAAGTCCTACCAACAGAGACGCGCACGGTGACGTACTCTATGGCGGGGGAATTCCTGCGGTGCACACGCCCAATATACCAGGCCGTGGGACCAGGAACTCCCTCCCCCCCCCCCCCCCCCCCCCCCGTAACGTGCCGAACCGCCACGTGACGGGAACCTTGAAGGACAGGGGGTGTACCCCTGACCGACAGAACAATGGGGAGAGGAAAGGTTACCAGTTCACCCCTTTACGACCCCACACCTATGATACGACGTAACGACAAAAAGAGAATATGACACAGTCATAGTCAGCTCTATGAAGCGTTTCACAGCTCCACACAGCGCATGAGCTAACCTGCCATCTGATTTTTACTAAGGAAAAACACAGAATAGAGAGGGCTCTAAGAACCCCGGTCCAACATACACATGTGCTTCTGTGGCCAGTACAACCCAGTTGTAGGTCACATGACACACACAACCCATCATCACCTACAAAAAATGGCAAAAACACTCAACAGAGGAACGCCGTTTTTTTCACAATGAGAGAATACATCATTCTTGATTAGTATCGACCACAGGCCTTGCTAAGCACACATGACAGCAACCAAACCAATTTCCCTTTAGGAAATAAGTTTCTCCAGCAGATTTAGCACAACCTCAGCAATCAAGCTAAGAGTTACATCGTATCCCTACCACACAAAAGACACAATTAATGCACAACATGTCTGATAGGAGGTGATAAAGTCCCCAGGGAACCGGGGGGGAAAACACAATCCTCCTATTTTACCCTCAATACGGCCAGTTAAAACAGGAAAACCTGTTAATGTGTGAACACACTGTTCATTGTCATTACAGTCTGAGAAAGAATATTCTTTTACTCACTTGTCACCAAGCACAGCTTCATAGGTTAGTTACCTTAGTTGTGAGTACACGGTCGTGTTACTCACACAACAACCAGATCATTACATCCCGTTTGCACGGAGAAGCTAACTGCCAGTGACAAAAACAGCTCACACATAACCCGCAACGTATCCTAAATGCATTGTCCGTTATTCACAATACATTTAGCAAAGTAAAACCAGAAGACGTGTTATGAGGTCTGGCCAACCCCGTACCTACCCGGAACGCAGATCAGCGAAGTGCAGTCACAAGACACCGTAGAACACAGCCGTCCTGTGTTGTTCGATCCGGGCAGCGTCGCCGCTCCAACCAGTCGCTACAGTCCTCTTTGTTGACGCAATCCCCATCCAGGCTCAGGGCAGGGTCGACGAACATCCCCTGTCAAGGATGACGTCGTGGTCAAGAGTGTAAAACATGTTAAAATCAAAGCACGTTCAACAGAATAGCATCAAGCTAACGGCTGCTCCAACCGTTCGGGTGCTATTGCCTCTGCTCGCGAGACGCCAATCTAACGACGCACGCGATCAGAAGCGAGCTCCCGGCGGCGCGCGAGAAGCTAAGCTACCCCGCGCCAGGCCCTAACCGTAAGCTATGAACATGTAAACAATGACATAACACTCACCCAGACAGGCCGCCGTTCTGAACCTCTCCTCACTTTTTAAGAGAAGAGAAAACAAGATGTCAACACCGCTTCACAACGGTGACATTACCACATCCGACGGATCAGCACAGTACCAACTGGCCTGTGTAGCTGACATTGAACATGAATCTGCCGCTATCGCACATTACATGCACATATCCCCTCGTGAAGGAATACTCTCATTTGGATATGAAAGATGGGGCCTTAACACGGTGACAGAGAGAATCCACTCGTCCAGAACACACAGGGATCACCAGTGTCAATGGTCGCGGCCCACTAGTTAAAACTATAATGGTCTCCAGACCAAGGCCTTCTGTCGCCTAGGTGGCTGAACAAAGGACCCTAGTCTGGGGCCGGTTTCCATAAACTTTGTCAAGTAGCCCCCATAGCACTAACAGACAAGTGGAGCACGCCAGCAAACACTACTCACCCAACCTGGAACGCACCGCTTCTCACAACAGCGGCATGTCCGACAGTTCAGCTGTGGCCTGACAGGTTTCACCCCAACAAACACAGCAAGGAACTGCAGTTGAGAAGCATGCAGCGGCGTGCTCCCAATACGAAAACCGGTGGAGGGTTTTTAGAATGATCATCATCTTCCAGACCCTCCAGTACGAAGACAATATCGCTGTATTTTCTCGAAAATAGTGAGAGAGAAAATAAAGATATGATGTCAACGTATCCTTGTTTCCCAAAGCTGTTCCTAATCCAATTTCTTCCATCATGGTGTCAAGTGTGGGGATCTACCGAGGCACTTCTTCCTTGTGGTGAAAGCGAGAAGGAGGAGAGCAGGTGACCACACACCTGCTTATGAAGGTAAGCTGATGAGGGGTGTGGTCAGACTAATACTGGTATTAGAGGTACATTTGTGGTTTATTCAGTACGCGTGCACGTACGCGAGATAGTGCAGTAGTGATGCCAAGCTAAGCCACTAACGATACAGAACTTAAGAACAGGTACGTCGGTGCAACACGAGTATTCAATTATCAACAGTATTGCTATCAGGGACAGTGCACATTAATCAACATGTCGGTTTTCATGTAAAATGTATATGAGCTAGTGTTAGCCAGAAGCTAATTTTCACCTGCATGCGGCTATACCTGTATAGGCCTGAGACCATACCTGTAGACCATGCCTGTAGGCTGTTGTTAAAAGTAGTGATATAACTATATCCATACAAAAACTGACGTATTAAGAACATACAAGACAAGTAGACATAGTACAGGAGATGGAACAATTATATGTTACATGTTGGCGGATTTTGCTGAAGAGACAACGTGTGTTTTACTCTAAATAGAGTCACGTAAATTTGCCGCAATGTGCTGTAGGTTGACTGTTTTACTAGTGGTAAATGGACATAACAAGTTAATTTGACGCACTGTTCGGTTCAACAAGTGTTTATTTGAACCATTGTACTGGGTTGACTAATTTGTGTGTTCTGCCTCCATGTATAATATAATGGAAACTTGTGGAACTATCCTCACAGTAAATTTCACAGAGTAAATTTTACTCAAACTGAGTCAATTTGAGCCCAAGACGTGAGTAAAGTTTTACTCAGTTTGAGTAAAATGTACTCAGCGAAATTTACTGTATGGTGCTTTTGTAATATTTTCTAATTGTAACACTCCTCATAATGCATGAGTTGTTGTGCCCTATATGTATCATCTTAGTAACTGTTATTATTTATTTGCCATCAGATGCAGGCTGTACGTGTTAAACACGTTGACCGGCAGAAATTCATCTGTTTTGAGGGCCAATTGACCTTCACAACTTTTTTGGAGTGTGGTGAGTGAAACATTTTGCACAGCGTGCCGTTGGTTCTCAAAATGGCGTCCGCCTTGATAGTTAGGAACCAAATGGACCCTTATTGGTCTGTAACTCTGACTGTGAACACATGGACCCCAACGTCCATTGTACACCGTCAAGAGTTAAATTAACATTGATTTTACAATATAAATTGGGGTCCCAAAGATACAAATGCCATTAAATGGGTGCCCTTGGAATTAAAATGGTTGAGAATCACTGCTAGAGCCGTACAAATATTGTCTTATGGGGGTCCATGGCACATCTTTTCAAATGGGGGGTCTGTGGGCTAATTGTCAATTTGGGGGGTCCTTGACATGAAATGTTTGAGAACCACTGCCCTATGCAACAACATACTGGGTATCAGTTTAGGCTTTCCCTGCATGTTAATTTAAGCTGTAGGCCTACAGTACAAAGCACAATCCATTTTATTTAGGATAGAGTGAACCAATCAATGTCTTACACCCCTTCCTGACAGGCAGTGATGCGAGCGAGCGTGATTGCGAAAATGATTAAAATGTATTCGTTTCAATCAGACTATCCTGACCTGCCGCGAGCGACAGCAAACTGAGCGGCGATGTCGTTCCCCCCTCAAATATTCGCTCGCTGTGTCTCTAGTTGAGCGATTACGCGGCCGAGTCACGCCCCTAAACACTTTTTATTGGTCAAGAATCGCAGGCTGCTTTGCCCCTGTGTGCTTCCAGGTAACACACACACAGACACACCCGGACACGCGCCGCCTCATATCAGGACAGTGTCGCGCACGATTTCGTCTCCAGTTCGCACGCTCGCTGCCTGTCAGGAACCGGTGTTAAGTATGTCAATTAAGGCTGTCAATCTTCCTCATATGATCACATTTTCAGTGGCTATTTTAATATCCCATTTTATGACATTTTAATTAATACAAATTAAATAAATTGCACAACAGATTTATCAATAAGCTTGTGCAATCTTGTTTTGTCTATAGTTGCCAAGAAATTTGAAATTCCTAGTACCTTGGACTTAAAGGTCTATGATGACTCAAACACTGAAGTCGACGACGAGGCGTTTCAATTTCTTCTAAAAAAACCAGACCTGGGTGTGTTGGAGATTTGTTCACCCCAAGACTCAAATCCTGAAGGTGAGTTGCTAACATGGAGCCTTATAGCCTCATCCATACAGTCCTGGCTGCTTGAAGCCTTTTTACAACATTTCCGGGTTCCCGTTTTTTTCGCTCTGATTGGCCAGGTCATGTGACATGAGCGGCAATCGTGGGACGGCAAGTTTCTACACTGGTTAAGGGCACTCTTCGAAGTTGGTTAAGGTTAGAGTTTGTCTTAGAGCATGGCGATAGAACGCCAGGTAGTTTGCAGGCTGTTCGACGCGGAAATGGGCAAACACGCTATTGGGCGCACATGTCACATGACCTGGCCAATCAGAGCGCCGGAAACGCGGATGCGTTGTAAAAAGGCTACACGTGTCCTGGCTAACCTAAAATGTCACACAGGTACTGTGTATTTTTGTACTTTGAAATGATCTTTGTATATATGCCCAATGTAACGTGTGGATCCTTCCTAATCTAATGTGGTCTTTTTACATTACACTTGTCACAAACATTCCTATCTAATCACACTTATATGTCTACATGATTGTTAGATTCAGTGAGGACCTCTGCAAGCAACTCCAGCAGCCAAAGCTCCGTTCTCAGCTCTGGTGCAGACAATGAGGGGGAGTCTGATGACACCATCATTTTGCAGTCTAGTCCTGCTCCAAGAAACAGTGCTGACCTGACTCGTATCACTCTGGTAAGCTTTGCATATGACTGTTTGAAATGGAGATGGTGACTCTGATAAAGGGGTAGCATGGGCATTGGGGATGGCCAAGTACAATTGGGGAGAAAATGGGGGGGGGGGGGGGGTCATGGTTTACATTTGTCACCTTAACCCTTTCACTGCCGCACAACAGCAGGTTAACCCTTTCACTGCCGCACTACAGAAGGTTAACCCTTTCACTGCCGCACTACAGAAGGTTAACCCTTTACTATCACATACTGTACCACATACTGTATACCACATACTGTACCACATACTGTACCACATACTGTACCACATACTGTATACAACATACTGTATACCACATACTGTACCACATACTGTACCACATACTGTACCACATACTGTATACCACATACTGTACCACATACTGTATACCACATACTGTACCACATACTGTACCACATACTGTACCACATACTGTATACCACATACTGTACCACATACTGTATACCACATACTGTACCACATACTGTACCACATACTGTACCACATACTGTACCACATACTGTACCACATACTGTATACCACATACTGTACCACATACTGTATACCACATACTGTACCACATACTGTACCACATACTGTACCACATACTGTATACCACATACTGTACCACATACTGTATACCACATACTGTACCACATACTGTACCACATACTGTACCACATACTGTACCACATACTGTACCACATACTGTATACCACATACTGTACCACATACTGTACCACATACTGTACCACATACTGTACAACATACTGTATACCACATACTGTACCACATACTGTACCACATACTGCACCACATACTGTATACCACATACTGTACCACATACTGTATACCACATACTGTACCACATACTGTACCACATACTGTACCACATACTGTACCACATACTGTATACCACATACTGTACCACATACTGTACCACATACTGTACCACATACTGTACCACATACTGTACCACATACTGTATACCACATACTGTACCACATACTGTACCACATACTGCACCACATACTGTATACCACATACTGTACCACATACTGTATACCACATACTGTACCACATACTGTACCACATACTGTATACCACATACTGTACCACATACTGTATACCACATACTGTACCACATACTGTACCACATACTGTATACCACATACTGTACCACATACTGTACCACATACTGTACCACATACTGTACCACATACTGTATACCACATACTGTACCACATACTGTACCACATACTGTACCACATACTGTATACCACATACTGTACCACATACTGTATACCACATACTGTACCACATACTGTATACCACATACTGGTACTAGTGTGGCAGTGAAAGGGTTAAATATACTTGGCCACCAAATGACTGTCTATCCATGTGTGTCCTCCCCCCCCCCCTTTTTACTCCCGCTTAGATGACTGAAAAGATTCTGAGGGACACAGCTGGAGGAGAGAGGATCATTGCCGATTATGCTCGGACGAACACCCTAACGGATACCAGAAGACGCGACATGGTGAAGATATTGGTTGCGCACATGGCAAAAGAGCATGGGTAATTATGTTATCTAAACATTACGCACCCAATACAAATTTTTGGTTTTTACTAAGATCCTCCTTTTTGCAGAATTGGTAAATGATAAATGGTTATCCAAAGCGCTTTACATAGATTGTGCAGAAGGCATTGGCACAGCAATACTTTTGTTTGGATCTCATACTTGTGTATGTGTGCACTGTAGGACGAGTCCTTCAAGGCGAGTTAAATAAGACTACGCAAAGGGCATCACTGCCTTATTCCCATACCTGGCCGATCCCCAGGGCAATTTGGGATATGTAAGTACATCAGGGAAAAGTGCAGAGAGACATTTCATCGGCGACTCAGTGCATGTGTGTTCCTGTGGGTCGCCCATCTTGCGTGTGTGTTAAAACTGCATGACAAATAAAGACTTCTAGTCTAACAATTATTATGTTTATAGGTCATTCTTGTTATATAATTTCTAGGGATGTTCGATATTGGCTTTTTTTTACCGATATCCGATATACCAATATTGTCCAACTCTTTAATTTCCAATACCGATATCAACCGATACCGATATATGCAGGGTTCCCCCCCCCCCCCCCCCCCCCCAAAAGGAATAATTTCAGGTAATTAACATTAGGCTACATATCTCTTGTCGTGGAATTAACACAACATTATGCATAACATTATCCAATCACATGCATGGTACATAAAACACCAACCCCATTACTCCTCACTTCTCTGGAATTGCTTAAAAGGGCTGTGCGGAGTACGATTTCAACTAAATATTTGTTAACATTTCTGTATGCTGACCATTTCTCCTAACCTCAACAATTTAAGAACCACAGATGTCCTACCTGTTGACCTTGATTTTAGCAATTCTTCAGAGAAGGGCATGTGTTAAGTTTTAAGGAGAGAAATAAACACATTTACACATGCCCATTTAAACCAAATAACTTTTTTTTTTTTCTCTTTACTTCTTGTGTTTTAGGAGCAGTATTACAATCCAGTAGATGGGAGTGGGTTTCTGGCATGGAGGGTGAAATCACTTCAAAAGATAGCATCAGAGGGACAAAAGAAGAGCCGTAATGTTCAGCCACTGATCGGTATGTAATTTTGATTGTCCCAGTCCACTGTTTATCTAGCAACTGTGAAGATGGATCATTATAGTAAATGCATATCACTGGAAAGTATTGCAGCAGTATGTGTGGTTTCTACACTGTTACAGGTGGTCCAAGTTCTGGCGACAGAGCCCCCTTCTCTGAGGAAAACCAGCTAACCACAGACACCCAGTTTCGTGAGGCCAGTGCACTGATGAAGCATACAACTGATGAAGCAATCATCAAGGAGAAGATGAAACAGACCTTCACCCATCGCCAAGAAATGATGCATGACCCAATCAAGTCCTCTGAAATATTCACCACCTTTCCACGATTCCTAGACATCACAGGAATGGTATGTGGCTTGCATTAAAGTCTAACTGAAATAAAAAATGACCTTTTTAAACAATTTAGATCACATCCCTGGTCATAGGGTGAACCTATTTAATAGGGCTGTCCCTGACTAAGGATTTGGATGGTCGACTAGGATTGTTAAAAAAAAAAAAAAAAAAACGTTTTTTTTTTTTTTTTTTTATCATTCCATTTGGGCTGTGGGGGGTGCTTAATGTCTGAAGGAGTCAACTGAAGGCTTCTTGTCCTCTGCAAAAGCATACAATTGGTCCACTGATGAAATCCTCTTTCAGTGCCTCTGTGCCTGTTTTCGTAGGCAGTTAGCCTCTGGTATGCCTGCCATTAGCGTTAGCCACGCTTCTATGCCTCTTTTCTTTTGAAAAACATTATAATATATATATATATTTTTTTTTTTTTTTTTTTATAATATTATATTCGACTAAGAGGTTGGCCAGTCGACTACGGCCCCTTTCGACCGATTAGTCGACTAATCGATTAATAGGGGTCAGCCCTACTATTTAACAATGTATGACAAAAAAATTTCAACCATGTTTTATTCCATCTTGTCTGCAGATTGAGCAGGATTTCAGTCTGATGTTTGGTGATGACATCTCTGCAAAGTTCCTGGAGAAGTGGCCTACTTTCTGCAGGCAGAAAGTCCTTGAACAAAGCCGTGGCCTCACCCAGACCGGCGACCTTCAAGACCTGCTTCAGAATGCTGAATCCACAACAGACACAATAGAACTGAACAATGGTATGCTTGAATTAAAGGAATATAATAATGGAAGGGTGAATTGTTTTTTAAACAAATGGAAACACAGCTTTTAGTCAAATGTATTTCTGATTTTTTTTATTTAATTTTTTGTATTTTTAGCATGGGACAGTGAAATGTCCTCCCTCTTGCTTCTTGTCCACCTCCTGCCACCATCACCTCAGGGACGCAACAACAGACCGGGAAAGCTCTCAGCCAGAGAAGCCATTGACTCCCTTGTGAAGTTCATAAAGGTAAGGTTACAGTTGCCTATATTATCGGCCGATATTGGCATTCAAATGTGATATAGGAAAATATCGGTAAAAAAAAATTTATTATTCTTTTTACATTTCTATAACCAACTTTTATTTACCCAGGCAAGTAAGAACAAATTCTGATTTTATTTATTGTCAAAAGTATGCATAATGTTATGTTAATTCCACAACAAGACATATGTAATGTTAATTACCTGAAATTATTCAGTTTTTTGGGGGGGAAACCCTGCATATATCGGTATCGGTTGATATTGGTATTGGAAATTAAGAGTTGGACAATATCGGTATATCGGTAAAAAAGCCAATATCGAGCATCCCTAGTTACAGTTGAATTAAAGTATAAGAAGGATCACTGTTCTGTCTAGGGGTGCACGATATTGATTTGTTGACCCCGATATCGATACCAATAACTTTCTGCTCCTCAAGGTCGATACCGATAACCGATATATATATATTTATTGTACTATAATTATAAATTTTTTTATGTATATTCCTGTAGTTTTGACCTAACCAGATTTATCATGACATGAGCGTTACTATATGAACAAAACAAAGCCAAGAGAACAGTTTTGACTCTTCAAATAAAGTGACTATTTATTTTTCCAAATAAATATAATTTGAGTCGATCACAAAATTCACAATCCGTCAATGTCATTAACAATGTGTTTCCCTGAACAACTAAAAACCAACAGGTATTGTGCTTTGTCAGTAGGGATGCTGTTCACATTTGAACCGATACGGTACCGGTACCTGTGAATCGATACCGGTACCCAACGGTACCTTTTTCGGTACTTTAGTCTCTAAAAATGTAATCTACCTACCTCAGTTGTGAGAAGAAAAAAATCCAAACTTCAAATAACCACATTTTCGACCGTTTTTGGCTTGCCTTTGCCCCGACTGCTTTGTTGTTGAATCAAGTCAAATCCTAAATAAGCATATATAGTGCGTGTGAATGTTGACATGAAAAGAAAAAAGTAAAAAAAATATATATATATTTTTTATTATCAGAGCTATCAATACTTTTATCGGGATGACGTCATAATTGCTGATATCGGCCTGATAATTATCGTGCATCCCTGATATTGACCTGCATGATTGAAATCATGCAAAGACCACGGTTTGCAAACCGTGACTAATTTTAATAGCAAGACTAATGAAGTTCTCTTGTCACAGACTGGGACCAGTATCCAGGGGCATTTGGACAGCATCACGGAGAGCCTTCAACCCTATCTGCTTGCTGTGGGGACCCAGAGGAGTGTGATTCACAAGTACTTCATTGTGATTGACAAACATGCAATCCCTTGTAAGTCACCAGACTCTCTTGCCTCTTTTGATGAGCTTTTCAAAGCTCATTTTGTCTTTGGTACCTCATACAACCGGGATCTGGCCAATATGTACAACTTCTTGCAAACCGCCATTTACAAGATCGATGCTGCTACCACTAATGTCAACCCCAGGGTTAAAGAGATGAGGGCTCGGATGCTGCACTGATTTATTTTTTATACTGAGAGGATATTTTATCTCGGGCCTCTGATGCTGCACAGACTTTTGATACTGAGAAGATATTTTATCTTGAGGCCTCTGATGCTGCACAGACTTTTGATACTGAGAAGATATTTTATCTTGAGGCCTCTGATGCTCCAGTGTTTTTTGATAAGATGTTGTGTTTCATTTGCAAAAACTCTCAGGCAAATGCCAATTCACTGATGAGGCACTTAAGGTTGATCCACGGACTTTGTTCAGGAAGGACACTTCGTCTTAAATGTGGTCAGCCTGGTTGTTTACATGTCTTTTGCACTTTTTCTGGGTTTCGAAAGCATCTTAAAGCACGTCATCAACCATGTGATGATCCTGGTGAAGGCCGCTCTACAGCTGAACATTTAGCTGAAAGTTATGTTGATGACTTTCCATCAGGCAGTGCCCCTTCTGACCCAGTCCTTCCAGTCCTTCTTAATAATAGTCTTGTAGACAGCTGTGCTGCAACAGTAGCTGAACTTAAAGTGGCAGGTGTAGGTGAAACAATAATCAACTCTTTGGTAACTTCAATGGAAGTGATTGTTGATGATATCCATAATCAAGCAAAACAATATGTGAAGCAGTGTCTATCTTTACAGGAACCTATCAAAAGTGAGGTTGAGTGTAAAATTGATCAGTGTTATGAAGAAATTGAAAATCCCTTTTGTATCTTAAATTCTGAAACTAAGAGAAGGCAATATTTTACAGAGAAGTGGGGAAGGGTAGACCCAGTTGAATATGTCCTTGGTACAAGATTTGATACCCTGCGCAATCGGACTACTGGAACTTATGATCAGGCTGTTGTTACTGATAAATGTGTTTATATCCCAATTTTGAAAACATTAGACTTTATTTACAAACACCCTAATATAAAAGAGATGATGCAGAGTGATTCCAGTTTAAGAGAAGATCTTCTTAATGACTTGTGTGATGGAGAGTATTTCAAGAGTCATCCTCTATTTTCAAAACAGAAGCATGCAATTCAGGTGCAGCTTTTCTATGATGATTTTGAATGCGCGAATCCGTTGGGGAGTAAAAAGGGAATACATAAATTAGGAGCAATCTATTTCACCTTGCGTAATTTTTCTCCAAAGTACAACTCAATTCTGCTTAATATTCATTTGGTCGCTTTATTCCATGCCCAAGACATTAAAACACATGGCTTTTCTAAAATACTTGCTCCACTTGTGGAAGATATTAAAATACTGGAGAAGGATGGAATTAAGGTCCCATTGTATGATCAGCCAGTGTATGGAACTATTGTCCAAGTTACAGGTGACAACCTTGGTATTCACGGTTTGTTTGGTTTCGTAGAATCATTCAGTGCCAGATATTGTTGCCGCTTTTGTCTTGCTGAGAAAGAGGACTTTCAGACGGAATTCAAAGAAGATTCACCCAAGATAGTTATGCGAACTCGAGCACTTCATGCAGAACACTGCCACACAATGGAGACTACTATTGGTCTTCCCTATGTGATGGGAGTTAAACGTTCTTGCATTCTAAATTCCTTGCAGTACTTCAATACATGTGACAATTTCTCTGTCGATATTATGCATGATATCTTGGAGGGCGTGGCACAATATGAAATTAAACTGCTAATACTACACTTGATTAAAAACTACACAACATCAAAGGAAATAGACTTGAGAATTAAGAGCTTTAACTATGGTTACCTGGAACAAAACAACAAGCCACCTGCATTGAAGTTAGTAGAGACCTCAAATGACTTGGGGTTAAATGCAATCCAATCTTGGTGTTTACTTCGCAATCTACCACTTATCTTTGGAGACTTGGTTTGTCCAAATGATCAACACTGGTATTTGCTTCTGCTGTTGCTTCAAATAGCAGATATTGTATTTTCTCCCAGGTTATCAACTGGCATTACTATTTATTTAAAACACTTGATTGCAGAGCACCACAGGTTATTCAAGCATTTGTTTCCCAACAGGAGGCTACTACCAAAGCATCATTTTATGGTGCACTATCCTACATGTATTCGTAAAATTGGACCACTTTTGCATGTCTGGTGCATGCGCTATGAAGCGAAGCATAATTTCTTTAAAAAACAACTAAAAAGCTTCAAAAATATAACTAAAATGTTGGCAAAGAAACACCAAAGTCAAGTAGCATACAATTGGCAGACATTTGATCCCAACAGACTGGTGCTTGGTCCAAGTAAAATGGTAGCATTAAATGTGATGGACAGAGGCTGTGAGATAGCGGAGACTCTTCAGGTACCAAGTGACACCAAGGTGTTAAATGTTAGATGGGCCAAACACCATGGAAATATGTATCGTCCAGGTTTAGTTGTTTGCCTTAAAGTTCTTAGTGAGGTTCCAGTTTTTCACAAAATCCACCGTGTTGTTCTTAAAGATGAGAGGTTACTGTTGTTTACATTTGCACTACAAACCGTGTCTCTGGATGACCATTTTTATGCATTTAAAGTTGTGTGTACTACAGATGGACCTCATGTAGTTGATGTCAAAGAGCTTTTGTTTTACAAAGCATTCGATATACAGATGTCATACAGTGATGACGATTCAAGCTCATTTATTGTTCCATACTGTTTCCTGTGATTTAAAAAAGGAAAAGAGAAAATCACTAAGCTCTTGAACTATTGCACTGGGGATGAACACTATTAGTTTTCTTTTATTTCTTTGGGGTGAACAGATGCTGCTGTCACTTTATATAGAGGCCAAAATGTAATTGATCGATTACTCTCCCCATGAAGCCTTAATTGAAGTCATGGTGATTTCTTTTTGTTGCATTCCTGAGCCAATAATTTGATGACTGGCTTGAATTATTGGCTCAGGAATGCGACAAACAAACAAATCTCCATGAATTCAAGGATTCATGGGGTGTGTAATTGGTAGATTTCTTTTTTTGGGTGAGCTATCCCTTTTTAAAAGGGTGTACAGATGCTGCTGTCACTTTACAGAGGCCAAAATGTAATTGATCGATTACTCTCCCCATGAAGCCTTAATTGAAGTCATGGTGATTTCTTTTTGTTGCATTCCTGAGCCAATAATTTGATGACTGGCTTGAATTATTGGCTCAGGAATGCGACAAACAAACAAATCTCCATGAATTCAAGGATTCATGGGGTGTGTAATTGGTAGATTTCTTTTTTTGGGTGAGCTATCCCTTTTTAAAAGGGTGTACAGATGCTGCTGTCACTTTACAGAGGCCAAAATGTAATTGATCGATTACTCTCCCCATGAAGCCTTAATTGAAGTCATGGTGATTTCTTTTTGTTGCATTCCTGAGCCAATAATTTGATGACTGGCTTGAATTATTGGCTCAGGAATGGGACAAACAAACAAATCTCCATGAATTCAAGGATTCATGGGGTGTGTAATTGGTAGATTTCTTTTTTTGGGTGAGCTATCCCTTTTTAAAAGGGTGTACAGATGCTGCTGTCACTTTACAGAGGCCAAAATGTAATTGATCGATTACTCTCCCCATGAAGCCTTAATTGAAGTCATGGTGATTTCTTTTTGTTGCATTCCTGAGCCAATAATTTGATGACTGGCTTGAATTATTGGCTCAGGAATGCGACAAACAAACAAATCTCCATGAATTCAAGGATTCATGGGGTGTGTAATTGGTAGATTTCTTTTTTTGGGTGAGCTATCCCTTTTTAAAAGGGTGCAGATGCTGCTGTCACTTTACAGAGGCCAAAATGTAATTGTCTTTTATTTATGACCTTTTTTCTATCGATTACTCTCCCCATGAAGCCTTGAAGTCATGGTGATTTTTGTATATAATGGAGTTGTTTGCAGAGGGGCTCACTGAATCTAACAATCACGTAGACATAAATTATACCAAGTGTGATTAGCAAGAGAGGAATGTTTGTGACAAGTGTAATGTAAAAAGATTAGGAAGGATCCACACCAAGCAAGTTCTTCCTCAGACGTGTTTTTTTTTTTTTTTTACTATGTTACATTACATTGGGCGTATAGAAACAAAGATCATTTCAAAGTGCAAACATATACAGTACCTGTGTGACATTTTGGATGAGGCTAGGCTCCATGTTAATAAGCAACTTGGGGTGAACAAATCTCCAACACACCCATGTCTGGTTTCTTTAACTGAAACGCCTCCTTGTCGACTTCAGTGTTTTAAGTCATCATAGACCTTTAAGTCCAAGGTACTAGGAATTTCAAATTTCCTGGCAACTGAAAACAAAGATTGCACAAGCTTATTGATGAATCTTATTTTATTAATGACCTTTTTTTCTTTCTATCGATCGCCCCTTGAAGTCATGATTCTCACACGCTGTTGTAAAACTGTTTGCATCCCAACTGAAACGCCTCCTTGTCGACTTCAGTCTTTTAAGTCATCATAGACCTTTAAGTCCAAGGTACTAGGAATTTCAAATTTCTTGGCAACTGAAAACAAAGATTGCACAAGCTTATATTGATGAATCTTATTTTATTAATTTTTTTTTCTATCGATTGCCCCTTGAAGTCATGATTCTCACACGCTGTTGTAAAACTGTTTGCATCCCAAAGGATATGCCTGCATGTTGCAAATAAAAGTGCATTGTTAAATACTGATTTCTGCTTTGCCCCCGTTTATTTTAAATGTATTATTCCAGAGTAAATTATTATTTAATTCTATATTGAGTGAAATATGATATTCTATATTGAGTGAAATCTATTCTATATTGAGTGAACTACAACTCCATATTGAGGGAATTACAACTCTATATTGATTAAAATACCACTCTATATTGAGTGAAATATGATATTCTATATCGAGTGAAATCTATTCTATATTGAGTGAACTACAACTCCATATTGAGGGAATTACAACTCTATATTGATTAAAATACCACTCTATATTGAGTGAAATATGATATTCTATATCGAGTGAAATCTATTCTATATTGAGTGAACTACAACTCCATATTGAGGGAATTACAACTCTATATTGATTAAAATACCACTCTATATTGAGTGAAATATAACTTTAAGTATCTCTATATTGAGTGAAATATAACTTAAAATATCTCTATATTGAGTGAAATATAACTCTATTGAGTGAAAATATAACTCTATATTGATTAAAATACCACTCTATATTGAGTGAAATATAACTTAAAATATCTCTATATTGAGTGAAAAATAACTCTATAGATGTTAGAGTTGTTTTTACTTTATGCTAAATGGAGTAAGTTGGTATTTTGTAGAGTTAAATGTTAACACTAAATGGAGTAGAAATAACTCTGAAGATTTAACTCTGTGACAAGAGTCATTTTCACTCTATCTGGAGTCGGAGCCAATACTGTCTTTTTGGGAGTAAAATTTTACTCAATTTGAGTAAATTTGACTCTGCGAATTTTCCTGTGTATCTATCGTTCTAGCTATCTATCTATCGTTCTAGCTATCTATCGTTCTAGCTATCTATCTATCTAGCTATCTATCTATCGTTCTATCTATCGTTCTATCTATCGTTCTATCTATCGTTCTAGCTATCTATCTATCGTTCTAGCTATCTATCGTTCTAGCTATCTATCTATCGTTCTAGCTATCTATCGTTCTAGCTATCTATCTATCGTTCTAGCTATCTATCGTTCTAGCTATCTATCTATCGTTCTAGCTATCTATCGTTCTAGCTATCTATCGTTCTAGCTATATTATCTAGCTAACGTATGGC